>NC_064891.1:30137109-30445937 GCF_929443795.1 Astur gentilis
CAAAACTCGGTGCATTTACTGTGTGCTTTGCTCTTCCACAGTTTGAAGCATACACTTTCACACTTTCAGGAGAGCCGAAAAACCGAAATGTAAAGCACTGTCACTGCTGTATGTGCATAGGCTGGGGTGTGCTATGTTCTTTTGTTCTTTTCCTATACCCAGCTCCCAGAAGTTATGGGGTTGCCACCTGGTCTGGCACCTGATTTTTTTTTCAGGCAACTTCTCTTATACAAAGAAGGATTTTAAAGCTGTCTCAACATGTTTTCAGTATGTGACCAGGTTAGTGACTACTTTCTGCTCTTGTGGAGGGCAAGAAGAAATAAGGTCTCTGATCTTGAGTGCTCTCTACGTATAGCAGTAAATCAAGGGCAAACATAGATGCACACAAAGGTGAGTTTTTAAAAAGCAACCCTCAGTTTATTCTAAATGAGTAAAGACAGATTCTTGGATTTTCTGTTACAAACAAAGTATTTAATGAAATACTTTGTTGAATGCAATAGCTGCATGTGACTTCAGGAGTGTCAGCTTCGGACTGGATCAAATCGACATCCCAGCTAAGTCTTTGCTATCTGCAGTGGTAGTCAGCACTAGATGCTTCAGGGGGAGACGTAAGCATCCTGCAAGCAAGTTGTCTATAAAGAAAGTTTCCTTCGATATCTAAATAGCTGTTGATTTAACTCTTAAAGATTAAGTAAATGAAGTTACTTTTTCCTTAACACCAAATCTTCTGTATATCAAAACAAATCCTGCTGTTTTGAATACTTCTATGGTATCTTCCACTGGAATCTTATGGTAGAGCTCTGCAGATTAGTAATGGGGAAAGTGCTTTATCAGTTCTGCATCTAGCATTTTTCATTTTCACATGGGCCTGTAGTCTTATTCAGAATGTGAACAATAAATCTCAGAAGAGGTGGTTTAGAGTTATCCTCTGTGTAGCTGTTTTAAAAAGATCACATTTTATATAGCTGAAATTCTCGCAACAAACATCACTTCTTTGGCATTTTTTTCTTACATTTGTACTTATCAGATCTCTGGAGTTTTGTTGTTGGGGTTTTGTATGAACACTTATTTGAGAATTACATTTTTATGTTTAAAAACTATATAATACAGCCAGAACTTTGGAAACTGCACTTGGTTCAGACTTCAACATCCAAAGACAGACGATATTCTTCTATTTCAGAAGCCACACACTGTGGTAGCTGTTCCATACTGGCTTCACTATTTTTTATTTACTCAGAATGGAAAATGCGTATGGTTCTAGCTTAGCACCTGCCATTGAAATCACTGGTATTATAGTTCACGATTCAGACCACAAAAACCTTCCACAAAATTGCTCTAAACTGAAGAGGTTAAAAAAGCATGGATATGTCTTTTAAGTACTTCACTATGAAGTAAAATATGCTTCTACTGTTTTTCAGGGACATAAAGAAAAGCTGAACGCTACAGGTGGTAATGACCCACGATCCAGGGTTGTAATTAAGTTATGGGAGCTAAGATACAGTTGTAAAGAGTTCTGAACTTACATTTACTAGGTGGCTTAGATATAATGCTGGTAGCAACCTACTAAAAGCTCCAGTGTAGATCCAACACTGAAGCAACAGTGCTCATCAACAGTACTGCTCTGTCAGCTAACCTGTGGCCATACGGTAGCATTTCCTCTGCTTGCTTAGTGTTCATCTCTTCAGAAAAATCTGCTTCTGAGGCGTCTGAAAGGCAAGAATACTCTGGAAACTGCATTGCTGATAAGTGATATGGGTTATATAGGTTGTGGTGTTAATTTCCATGCTCCCCATATCTCAGTGTGTGATGTCTATTTACCAGAAGAGCTTAATTAGTATTGTGCTTTCACTGAATTAGTCCTTATTCCTGTTTTCACGAACACAGAATTAGCTAGAAAAGAAAAAAAAAAAAATCAATCATTTTAGCCGCTAGGCAGTATGGATAAGCAACAAAAATGGCTTATTTTATGTTGTGCAATAAGGCACTATCCTAATGGAAATGCTGTGAAATAAGGTGCTATGCTAAGGAATTGAACAAAGCAAGCTGGTGGCAGCTGCCAGGACTTCCAGGCAATGCTGTCCATCCTTGAGTTCTATCTACAGACCACAAATTTGTATGTATATAGGCAAGGGATGTGCTTGTAACAGCTGCCTGTTGGTTACTAGACATGTTTAGGAGGATGGATGGATCCACATGGCAACATAAGGAAGAAATGCATGTCAAGGCCAAACAGTATTCCTCAACAAGATGTCTTTGGGGCTTAGTGAGGTGAAACGGTAACCCACGATGAGATTGCTGGTTTGCATTTGACTATGGCAGTCAACAGGATAAAAAGGGTCAGATAGTGTCTGCATTCCCAGAGGCTGACAAAATAAACCCACATCCTAATGTACCCAAATTAGGGAGGTTGAAAGTGGCTTACAGGGGGGAAAGAAATACTCAGATTTCTCCATGAGGAACAGAAGGTATGTGGGGTGGACAGCCCTGGGCTCTTGAAAGGCCTGACTCAAATAATGCCTGACATCTGTGAATATGGAAGGAGACACACTCAGAGTTAGGCTTGTCTTAACTGTAACTGTACATTTCTCTTGTTATCTAAAGCACTGAGCAGTTGTTGGAAGCTTGAAAGTCAGTTTTGTGGGGTGCTGGCTGTGTGTCCCCAGGAGGCTGAGGAACAAGCTGACTTCTGGGAAAGACCTTCTTTAGCCCACTGAGCTTGTGGCAGCAGCCACAAGTCATGGGGAAAAGGGACTTTGCTTTCAAAAGAAGCACTAGAAGGAACACTCCTCTAGAAGGGTCTTGGAAAAGACCCTGGTGCCCAGGTTTTGCTTAGTCTCTGAAGACTTGAGACCCAACTGTTTATACCATGTTAACATCCTGAGCAGAGCTATTTCAGGCTGGTGCTAATTACTCGAGGGCAGGTCTTTACAGAGGCAATTCTATAAAAATCACTTCTGACACCTTACATCTTTTACTGAAAAGAATTGCAGTGAGTCCAGCCAGCCCTGTCCAGAGCACAGCACACAACAGACTGGTAGAACAAATGCATAGCTCTTTCAGACTCCTTTATTTTTGTAATGAGTTAATATTTCTGGTTGGTAGCACATGTGAGATGGAGCTAATAGTTAATCTGCTGAGGGCATTGCAGGTGCAATAACAATCATACCCCCCCCCCCCCCCCCTACAGTGCTATCTGGAGACAAAATGCCTAACTGTGCTTGGAGCACTTTCCATTGAAATAACAGCACTGTAAGGGGAGTACTGATTACAGCCTTCCATGAAAAATTAAATCTACAGATAATGTGCTGTTTGTAACTTGCCAAGTACATTGCTCATGAGCAATGCAGGAGAATCAATTCCCTAGTTAGTACAAATTAGTATACATCTTTTTCTGAATGCTGAGGAATATTAGATTATGTGAGTTTTTGTGCACAAGGTCTTTTGATCATGGAAGTGATTTGTATGTCTTGTCAGAAAATGTCTTTTCAGTTGCTAAGACACGTTTTGCAATGTATAAGGCTCCAAACATGTGGAAGGAATGGAGTTGCTAACATACCTGAAATCAGGTTGATAATGCTTGCTGTTACACTTGTAAAGTTAGTGTACTTCCACAAAGGAATCCACATTTGTAATCTGAAGGACAGGCAGTCAGATTTTTTGAAGTGCCTCTAAACTCATTCTGTGTATTCCTTCAATGTCATTCACATTGCTGTTGAGCTGAGGTTCAAAAGATCATATTGTAAGATCTTTTAGTGGTTTGAATAGCAATTTGGTCCTGCTTAACATGTCTGTTACAAAATGTGAGGATGGAGTGAGTGTAATTGGTATCTAAAAATATCAATGCTTATCATGCTGTCTTGAAAATGAGACTACAACTTTGTCCAGATCTGGTAGCTATTATGTACTTAATACCAAAGGAATTTTAAAGTTGGCCCAAACCTGTTCTTTCTAAAGCAAGTGGTAAAACTCCAGTTTAGTCAAATAGAAGGAGGATTAGATAAATGCTGACTGCTTGTAAAGTCCCATCTGTTAACATTCAGCTTAAGTAGAAATTTTCCATACGTTCTACTTGCAGGACTAGGTGACTATGTTAACTAATTAGAAGCACTGTTAAAATATTTACTATCTGAACTTTCAAACACATGAAAATATCAATGAAATTCTGATTTTTTCAGAGTAGCTTTTGTAGAAAGAAAAAAAATCTCTACTTTGCTAACTGAAAAAAACCCACCACTAAAACAATGCTTACCAAATCTTCAATACCTGTCCCTTAAAATTCTGAGTAGCTACAAAGAACCTCCCTTCATGCCTGAATATCCAAATAGTTGTGGAAGGAACCTTGACGATTTAAGTATTAAGGGGTTCTGTGTTTTTTATACTTAAATCTTCAGTAAGTGCAAACTGATTGATATAAATCTTTCATGTCCTTGCTCTTGTCTATGCTCTGAGTAGGAAATAAGGTCTCAGTCCCAGGCTGTGGCTTGTGAGACCAGCTCACGAGCATGAACTCCAGAGCACAAGACCTGACTCCAGAAGGAACTCCTCAGTCTCCCTGCATATCTCACCCTAAGCAGCTGAGCAAGTGCCTGCAGGATTACCAACTGGACCTTCAGTCTCCAAGGTGCTGGGCTGCAGACAGTATTAAAAAAACAAACAAACAAGCAAAAACCCCAATACACCCAGCAACTTGAAGGGTCTGGTGAACTGGAAACTCTTCTACAAAGTGTAATATTGAAACATCATTTGTTTTCCCAACCTAATGCATATGGTATTTGTTGAAATTGATTGTAAATGACATTCCCCCCAAGTGGCAAAAGCACTGAAAACAACCAGATGGTTATCAGAAATATATAGTATATTAACAGACCATGACAACTTGGTCCCATAGTTTTTTCTCATTGGCAACTGAAACAACTTTTTTAAATTGAGCATCGAAGTGCATTGGAAAAAATGTAGTTTCTTTAGAAGTTAACAGCACAATTATTTTTTTTACTGTCTTCCTCTCTACCTCTCCTGAGTACTACTACTTCTAATAGAATAAGTGGAAAAATACGTAGCAATTTAAGTTACTAAATTATATCACAATATATTAGTCTAAAAGTTCCTTCTTTCCATTTGAGACCTGGCTTATGTCCGTACACTAAACCATACTTTTTAAATCTCAAAGTGAAATCATATGTACCATGAAATTTTTTAAATTAACTGAGGCCAGAAGGCACAATAATTGTCATTTAATCTAACATCCATTTTTTCTTTGGGCTAAGTAACCCACACTCTCCCTAGGATGAGACATTCTGGCCATTAGCATAATAAAAAAGGTCTTTTTTGCAAAATGCCTAATCTGACTCCACTAAAAGCTATTCTCTGGGTGGAGATATCTTCTGCATGTCTGAGTGGCCCTTTCATGATATAAAGCAGGTGAATATCTGGCCCAAGGTGTCAGAAGACACTTACCAATTCACAGGCTCTGGATCTGGCTTACAGCTTTAAACATTCTGATGACACACTGGGAGGTAGAAAAGATAGCATGAGCATTAGCTGGAGAGCTCGCTGCCATGTCAAATCAATGGGGTTTTTGCTAAATAACTTGGTAAATCATTAACCTGCTGCAGTTAAAAACCCCTCAATAGTAAGATGAGTCCCATTGTGAGATGGTGCTTCAAAGAAATAATTTGGAGTGGTTCATTGCAGAGACTTAAATTGATGCCTTTCAACTTTGCAAAGAAGCCAAAAAGAAATTAAGAATTAGAAAAAAATAATAACCAGGATCTTTAAGTAATTCAGTCACCTCAGACACCTTCTACGAGTGTTGTGAGTCTTATAAAAAGAGAGACTGAGTAATGAGTGAACTGTTGTGGGAATCTTGGTATTTTATTGATGGAAATAGGCAAATTTCACAGGAGATGACACTATTGATTAAGTGGAGACTAAGCTTCAGGGAATCAAGTTTCAGTTCCAGTATCTGCTGCAGACTCCATGTAATGCTGCTATCACTTCACTATCATGCAAAGTTTTATTACAGTTGCATCTACAAATCCTGACTGAAATCAGAGCCGCATCATGCTACGCACAACACAAATATCCCGGAATAACGATCTTCTTCCTCCAAGACCTTCCTGTGCAATTAAGCAACAGAAGGGATAAAAAGAAGATAGGGTTGCACAACGCTGCACAGCAGCAGTATTGAATCCTGAAGCAGCAGTCTCCCGGTACCCAACTCCAGGCTGTTCTACTAGATCATAGTAAACCCAAGATTTGACCCAGGTTTGCTCAGACAAATAGACCACATAGCTTGCTTTGCTACTACAGTGAAATCTTAGTTACAGGGGAATCATATGAGCGGAAAATGGTCTCTTGAGGTCCCTTCCAAACAGAATTTTCCTGTGATCATAGGATAAAGGTTTATCTTGGTTTATTTGTTGCAAGGCTTTGGGGAAAAAATAAAACGGAACACATTTGCTACCTTTTCTGTAGCAGACAACGCGGAAGAAGGATAATATCTTTAAAATGGCTTGGCTGTGGAATGGCTGTTAAGCTCTTGTTTGACATATGTAATACAGAGTGAAACTTTAGTCACATCTGCATATACCATTAAGTGGACTGATGTGCAAGTATTTGTCCCATACTGTTCGTTATTTGGAAGTGTCTTGGTTGCCTATCAGGACGCTGCAAATCAGCCTCCAGGAGAATTTTTCTGAACGCTTGGGTGCCAAACTCCCTTCAAGCATTTCAGTTTGTGGTGAAACTCTACCCAATAGCTCCTATTACACTAAAATCAGCCAGCAGGACTTCTACCCTCCCTTGCACTGTTCCATACAGACAGTGGAAAAAAAGATCTTAGCACTTGAATACAGCCAGTAATGCTTACAGATTGGGACCAGAGTGCTGATGTGCCAAGGGTATAGCAATCCAAAAGACAGATTCATTGCAGATCTGACTTACCATCAATCTTTATTCAGCAAAGTACTTAAGCCTTGCTGAACTCTTAAGTACATGCAGATGATTTCATGGTAGTCCAAAAGATGAACCTAATTACGTTTTCTGCTGCAATCATTTAGAGATCATCTTTAGGGAAACCCTCCCCTTTGTCCAAATTCAATATCCAAACACTACATATAGGGGAAAATATTACAAAGGGTTTGTTTTGCTGATACTGGATTAGACTGAGTGGTATGTGATAGAAATGTGGTGTGATACATAAGGCGCTTGCATCTCACAGTGCATGTGGATGTATTGCTTAAATGAATATGGTGAATTCATAATGTGGTGTAATAGCTGCTGAACAGCGCGTGAATCTGTTGTTTATGTTCATCTCACACTGAAGCCATGACACATTGGAATTTAGAGAAGAGCAACAGCTACCTGCCAAAATTAACTATCTTTGGGCACTTAAAGGAAACAGATCCCCTGCCATGCAGCAGAAGTTGTGGCACTGCAGAATGATGTGATTATGAAGAGTGACCTGCCAGACAAGGAGCCCAGTTTCAGGGTAAGGGCTTGCTGTGGGACTCGGCCGGTCAGTGGACTCCCATCAGTCAGGCTAGTGTTTGCTGAAGGAACCTGAGGCAGTCAGACTCCAAAACATGCAACTCTAAATTGAAGAAGGGTTTTATATGTGTTTTTTGTTGCCTTTAGCAAAATAATGATATATGGTATTGTCCCAAGAGAAATTAAGCAATCTTTTCGGCTGAAACCCAGCCTTCTACCTTGCAGAGATGTGACTGTAGCCTGCCTGCTGCCAGAGTCAGGTTATTTTCATTTAGTCAGATTGGGAGTTTTGCCTCTAGTGAGGACCCCCTCTCTAAGGGGCACTCAAGGCGGCTATGTGATGGAGGTGAGCTGTCACTCAACTCAAGGACAGGTTACTTAAGGACTTAACTATTTAGGAAGATTTAGGTCATGTCATCTGGGGATCTTGTTGAGCCTAGCAAGGATCCTCAGTGCAGACATTTTGACTTCAGAACTTATTGATAGATCCTCTGGTCTGCACCCCAGTGTATCACAAGGCCTTAAGACAATATGCATTCCTCCTCTACTGGGAACAGTAATCCCTCGGTAACAGAAACATTTTCTCAGAAAGAGATGCAGGTTTGATCTGAACTTATTTAATCACGTGACTCCACCTCTACCCCAATATTTTATTGCAATAATTAACCTCCTTCACTGTTAAAAGCTGTACCCTCTTCCATTTGAATCTATCCCCCTTCTGCTCTCAGCTGCTGCCTTTTTACGTCTTTTTCCATTAGTTAAATGTATTTTCAATATCCAAAACTTTATCCACATTAAGCTGTTCCATTCTTAAGTCACCTTTTGATCTTTGTTTTGGTAATTTAAGCAGAGTGCACTAATTAAACCTCTTGGTGCAAGGGGTTTTTTTCCTCCTCAAACTACAAAATTCTGCTTCCTCTCCAGGTTCCCAGTCTCTTTTCAGAAATGCAGAAATGGTAGCATGTGGTATTTTAGTGGTGGTGTCAGACGTGTCCTAGCAAACACTGCTCTCAAATTGCAAGATGCAGAGCTATGCGACAGCTTTATGGCAAATAGTTTAAGGTGTAACATATGTAGAATGCATTTCAAGAATCCTTTAAGGACCCCAGATTTGGATCCTTCTACTGGTAACAGCTCCGAAGTGCTCCCACATAACATCCCTTAAGTAAAAGTACTTGCCTGGAACAGTACTTAGCCCATATGCAGGCTCACCGGCGGGGTGCTGCTGTTGTGATTGACTTACTACAAGGATAGTAAGCCTTACTCTCTCCAGAAATCCCAATGCATAAATATGCTGCATAGGGTCTAATTTTTTTGCCAAAGTAAGAGGCCAGGAAAAGACAACTTTGCACAGGTTGAGTTTTCCTTTTTCCCTTTCCCTCAGTGAGGTGGACTGGGTTGTCATTTTGGCTGGTATTTTATGCAATGGAGATGCACCAGCATGACTTCCCAGTGCACATGTGCTTCTTTCAGTGACAAAGTCTTTTGCACGTTTAGGGTCTGTATTAATGCTGGGCAGTTTTCCCAGTGGCTGCCAAAGGATTTAGGAGTGCCAGGCTCACCATTTCTCAATGGCACTTCTGCTTCGAACTTCCTTCAGTGGTTTTTCAGAGCTCTGCAGCAACTCACTCCCATCATGGCAAAGGAGCAAAGCACTGAAAGCAAGACAATTTACTGTCTTGCCTTTGTACAAAACAAGCACAGAAATTAGGGGAGATTTTTCAGGACAAGAATCTTGAGTAAAGAAAGATACTGTCACACTGGGCAAGGTGCCTGTTCCTGGAGATACTGTGGGTTTTGAAAAGCTTCTGATTTATCTAGTCTGTTTTGCAAGCCACAGGGGACTGTACGTCATGCTGCAGTTCTTCTTGCTGAGACTGAGGCTCCACCACTCTGCTGCTCCTGTCTGCTTGACAGTATCTCTGGGAGCTGGGTTTGGGTTGTCCATTAGGACCACAGAACAGGGTCCCCGGAAAGACCCTTTTTAGGGAGAAACAGTGTCCAGCCCTGCATCCTTGCAGCAGTGTTTCTTAGGCAAACAATAAGGTCTATGTATGTTTTTGTACACGTACATCCCTCCCTACCCACATGTACATAGGCAAACAGAGTATTTATCACCACTCAGTTCTTCTGGCCTTTAAAGGGGGCTGTGAACACCTTCACCAGTCCCAGTGCACTGGGAGCAGCCTGTTTATGCCATTACACTGAATCAACAGCAACTCCAACAGTCTGAATCCAACCTGTATTGTTTGTTTTGCTGCCAGGAGGAAAGGACAAATCCTTGAACAAAATGGCCCCCTTTAGGGGCATGATATGTTTTCAGTTCAGCTTGTTGATAGGGCAGGATGCCAGAGCTGTATTGTATGGATCCATGGAGGCAGAATTTGACCTCTGAAGAGGAAGTATTCAATTTATCCATCATCATCTCCTACCAGGTGGTCTGTGAATGCTGTCCATGGATATTTCACCCTTGTGCTGGGACAGCACTGTGTCACTTCCATCAGCTGCCTATGCATGTTTCTTCCCTGACTGCAGCCAGGGAACGTCTCCACTGTCCTCCTAGACACGTAACACAAATCCACCTTCCCCTCATGGCTTGGCTTCTTATCTGTCCATGCATTGTCTACATAGTGCGTGGTCATTTCCTCTTGTCCAGCTCATACTTTGCTACTCCCAGAAGTATCTTTGTAGCCGACTGCTGAACAGACTTGGGAAAATTCATTGTAAAGAAAGGCACAGTTTTTTCTTCTTTGCTCATATATGCTCTGAAGTTCACACCCAGATGACATACAGGAAAGAGTGAACTCTGCTATTGAGCGAGAGCATTGATTGAGAGCTTTGGCACTAAATGCTGTAACGTAATTAGCAGCATGAGGCAAGTAGCTTTCTTGTGCTGCCTCCATGCGAGCATACACCTGCAAATCCAGAGTTAACACACACAGAAACAATGGCACCATGTTGATGCAAGACCAAATTGCTCCTAATGGCATGCCTGATCTTCTGAAACCAGGCTTAATTTGGGGGGTAAAGACAAATTACGTAAGCAACTCTCAGATATTTTAAGTGCACAATCCAGCCTGAGAACTCACTAGCAGATCACAGAGTGCAATTTGCATGTGCTAACACAGCCAAGGGTTAGCCAAGCAGTCCAGTGAAAACTGTCACTGCAGAAGGAAACCTTTAGGTTTGGTGATGTCTTACTATGGATGGCTCAAAGCCAGAAAGCATAGAGCTACCTATTGTAACGTAGAAACCTGCTGGAGGTTTTGGGAAGGTGGTCTTCCAGGTAGGGGGGGAAAGAGGACTAAACAAATCCATTTATCTATATATTCTCCAAACTACAACTAGTAGTGATGGGATCAATAAGGCGCTGGTAAGGCCAAAGCAACCACATAGCTTCTCAGAGTCCTGGAACATGAATCTCCTCTAAAACTAAAGAAATACAGTGTTTCTTTCTGCATGCCTGCTCACCTACTGGATTTCCAGCTTTGTACCAGCAAAAACCAGTTGAGAGGGAGAGTTCTTCGAAGGCAGTAGTGCTTAAGCACAGCAAAGGCATCCCTTTGCCTACCTTGACCTGAGTGCTGTGCGCAGGGTGCAGCTTGCAGTTTATGCACTGCAAAAATCCAGTGATGCTACTGTAATTTTTCATTTTTCTAGGGTGAGAGAAAAACTTGCTTCTGTTTACCTTCCCATCCACTCATACAGCTAGGAGAATGTCCTGGTTTCAGCTGGGATAGAGTGAATTGTCTTCCTAGTAGCTGGTACAGTGCTATGTTTTGAGTTCAGTATGAGAAGAATGTTGATAACACACTGATGTTCTCAGTTGTTGCTCAGTAGTGTTTAGTCTAAAGTCAAGGATTTTCCAGCTTCTCATCCCCAGCCAGCAAGAAAGCTGGCGGGGCACAAGAAGTTGGCACAGGACACAGCCAGGGCAGCTGACCCGAACTGGCCAAAGGGGTATTCCAGACCATGGGACGTCACATCTAGTATAGGAACTGGGAAGTGGGGGCAGGGAATCGCCGCTTGGGGACTGGCTGGGTGTTGGTCGGCTGGTGGTGAGCAATTGCCCTGCGCATCACTTGTACATTCCAATCCTTTCATTATTGCTGTTGTCATTTTATTAGTGTTATTATTATTAGTTTCTTCTTTTCTGTTCTATTAAACTGTTCTTATCTCAACCCGCGGGTTTTGCTTGTTTTCCTGATTTTCTCCCCCATCCCACTGGGTGAGGGGGGCAGTGAGTGAGCAGCTGCGTGGTGCTTAGTTGCTGGCTGGGGTTAAACTATGAGAGAGAAACACAGGATTTTGTCCTCTCCTGCGTGAAGAGCTCTGAAACCCAAATTTACCTAATCAGAAAGCATTTAATCATGGGACTATGATCTCTTCTGGAGTGGATATAGTAATCCCTCCCCTTCTGCATAAGCAGGGCATGGGGTAGCTAAGAATCATTGGATATTAGAGAGAGAGAAAGCTTATGTGCCTCTTTACTCTAGGGAGTAGGACTGTCTGTGAGGAATAGGAACTGGGATTAGCTATAGGATTTAAATGTAGTCACGTGCTCTGAACCTAACAACTAGATCACCCTTTCCCTCAAGCAGATGCTTCTCCTATAGATACAACCAGCCTGGACTTTTTAGTCATGGTACAATTCACTGCCACTGAGCTGATCAAATTATCACAGTGTCTGGTTTACAATATCACTGATTAAGTCACAGAGGAGGAAGCTAATTATAGAGGAGCATGCTATTTACACAAAGGGATGCTGTAGCAAGCTCTGCAGGAGGCAGATGGAAGTATTTTGAAAGAAAAAAGGGGAAAAGGCATATGGCAGCAAAACACAATTTTTGTGGGGAATGCTACAGCCTCTCTTCCTCCTCTTGAGGCATTTCTTCTGTATGGCAGAGATGGTTTAAGGAGCTTTCTCAGGGTTTGAGGGTACAACTCCAAGAGACCACATTAATTTTATTACTGAGCACGTGATCATTATGCTACAGACTAGAATAGCTCAAACTTGGCTTTAATGTCGTGCTGGTTTTGGCTGGGATAGAGTTAATTTTCTTCATAGTAGCTAGTAGGGGGCTATATTTTGGATTTGTGCTGAAAACAGTGTTGATAATGCCGAGATGTTTTCATTCCTGCTGAGCAGTGCTTACAGAGCCAAGGCCTTTTCTGCTTCTCACCCCATCCCACCAGCGAGGAGGCTGGGGGGGGCACAAGAATTTGGGAGGGGACACAGCCGGGACAGCGGACCCCAACTGACCAAAGGGATATCCCAGACCATATGATGTCATGCTCAGCCTGTAAAGCTGGGGGAAGAAGGAATGGGGGGACATTCCGAGTGATGGCATTTGTCTTCCCCAGTAACCGTTGCCCGTGACGGAGCCCTGCTTTCCTGGAGATGGCTGAACACCTGCCTGCCCATGGGAAGTGGGGAATGAATTCCTTGTTTTGCTTTGCTTGCGTGCGTGGCTTTTGCTTTACCTATTCAACTGTCTTTATCTCAACCCACGAGTTTTCTCACTTTCACCCTTCTGATTCTCTCCGCCACCCCACTGAGGGAGAGCGAGCAAGCAACCGTGTGGTGCTGAGTTGCTGGCTGGGGTTAAACCACAACAAATGTCAACCTATCAGTGTGTTCATTGCTGAACCAGCATTACATGGTTATACTGAATCACAAGATTAGAATAGAAGGGATTGTTTTGGGGGGAGTTATCTTAATACAGAATGATCTAATTTGTATCAATCTTTCTTTATATAACACGTTTAAGGGTAAGTGAGCGTACTTAGCAGCCAAACCCATCACAAAAACAAGGTCTGGAGTCAAGTGGAGGAGAGCTGTGGCACAACCACACTGTGGGTACTTGCTCAGAAAATTCATTGAAGCAGATGGAACTGATAACTATCTTCAGTGCTCTCGAATTGAAACATTTTAAATGCAAAACAATTTAATATTGTACTTACAACTGACATTATTTTCTACAATGATCAAGGGTGCTGTTGCCTTCCAACTTTACAATGGGAAGTAGAAGCTTCCGGAATGTGAATCTGACATTGCCTTAATTTGTCTCTTGTGTGATGGTTTACAAAGGGAGTATAATAAAGAACTGCTGATACAACAGCTTTTATACCCATTTAACATGTGTGTTAAGGCCAGAGAAAGATACAGGGCCAATTAAGGCTAACCTGCTTTATAAATCCTCTGGTATAAAGCTTTTTGACTTGTCACTATAAAATTAAAAAAAAAAAAAAAAATCTATTGACTGGGAATTCATGGAAATGCTGCTTTGGCTGTACAGGAAGCCTGCAGTGGAACATAAAGCTATTTTGGTAGGTTGGCTGACAAGCAGTGTTATGCAAGCTGAGCTTTTCCAAGGGTGGAGCAAGCCAGACCTGGTCCTTGTGAAAGCTGGCAGAGAAGAGTTTATCTGGCAAAATATAATATGCTGCTTTTCTTATATGAGCTTAACAGACTACGGGGCTTGAAGGGACTTTCCTACAGGATATACATGAATACCCTGCAGTCACATCAGTAAGCCCCCAATAGGTCAGCAGAAGCGCAGCTAGGACAAGCAGAAGGAGGAATCAGATTACTCCACTTTGGATGGTTCTTGAAGGGCATTTAGCAGACCATTTTCAGCTTTAGAGGATCAGTTAGCACAGCAGGAAGGGGGGAAGGCCGTAATTTCCTCTCTGTGGGAATGACCATTGAGAAATCAGGTGGTAGGAGAGCTATAAGCATTTACTTTGTGAGGGTAAGCTTCGAAACAGGGGTCATCTATTTTGTCTCTGCTTATAAAGAACCTAAGTAGCAGTCAGCTGGATTCTGAGATTTTTTTTTGTCCACACCCTGGTAGGTAATTTTTTGAAAGAGGAATGGGACTGAGGAGTGGGAGGTGTTGTGTGAACTACCTCTTTCTGGGGTAGCAGTAATACCACCTCTTCCACATCAGTAAAAGCCTGAGCTATCAGCAGACAGTTGCTGCTTGTGGTCCAACACCCTTGTCTGGGATGCTGAAGATGAGACAGAGAGACAGGCTGTCAGTGCATATTCTCACAGAGGAAAGAACAAGCTGCTTGAAAAACATATCTGAGACAGGAGCTATTTTCCTTCAGCTGGCACAACCTTGGCTTTGTCTGGACCCATGTGCAACATGCAAATGCCAAGCGGGAGCATCCCAGAGCCAGGCTAGTCTCTGATTCTCAGAGAGGAGGGAAAATCAGCAGCTGGTGTCTAAGCCAGGGAAAGTCACTGTTCCACAGGAGCAAGAAAAAAAAAGAAAAAAGAAAAGTGTCATATATTTGGAAAGACAGGGAGAGGTGATTTGGTTCATTGCAGCACAAAGTTTGAGGTAAGCAGAGGATGAGCCTAACATATTTTCCTAGCTAAAGGCAATTACGTGGGAAACTCCTGGCATGTAGAATGCCAATACCCTAATGGATTAATCCTGTGGCTGTGCCGGAGAGGGACCCACTGATGCCAATTTGTGGCAATATGCAGAGATTTGCCTCTGTGAGTTGTTCTTCCTGAGGTAGTTTCTCTTCAGCTAGTGAAGGTCTCTAGTGAAGGTCTCACTCGTCCATTAGAGCAGTGCTTGCAAGTCCCAATAATGGCCATATGGGCTGTAGAGTCTCTGGACTGATGTGCCCGATAGTGCTTTCCTCTGAAGTTACCTGCGGGGCACTATGGAAGGGATGAAATGCCCTATTGTATTGCAACTGCCCCACAAGAATGGGTTGTTAAGTATTGAGGAAAAATCACTTACCACTTCTGTAAGTAGGTTCAGTATGTATGCCCTGGAGGGTGGAAAAACTGTAAGGAAAGGAATATAACTCATCTTTTCAACTTTATAAAAGCCAAATTCCCCTGTAGACAGCTTCTCTAGTTGGCCTGCTTTGGGGTAGAGTGCCATTTCAAAAAGAAATTAGAAATCCAACGGTCTTCCACACGCACGTGCAGCCTTGTGCGGTCTCACGCCAGCCTGCCCCTGGGAGAGCATGGATTGCTTTACCACTGTGTCTGAGTAAGATCGGTCTGCTCTGCCACAGGGATAAGAAAAACATGTCATGTCCAGCTGTTGCAAATTCAGCATTCTAATTAGGTGGTAAAATAGTCAGATACCAATTTTCAGCTTGATTCCTTCAGCAGTAAGTTGTAAGACACCTGCAACATAGGCTTGAAAATAAGGCATGTTAGGTAGTTGTGTCCTAGTATTTACTTTCTGAACTGGTCTAAGGAGGATGTTTTAATGCTGTGAACAGGGCTGCTTAAACGTTCATAAAAGTCTCAGTATAAAATCCTAATGAATGATAATCTGTCTCTAATTCCTCTAATGTAGTCTCTGGTCTGAATGATAGCACTTGTGTTATTTTCTATGAAACACCTTTACCTCCTGCAATTCATTTGACTGTAATTCTTTGGCAGTTTATATTTGGCCGGTTTTGGTTTATACTTAATAGTAACTCTATCTCAGCACAGATACATTTATTTAAAAAACCCAAACAAACCATGTTTAAATAGTACCAGAATAAGATTCTCCCAGCTACCGCTATAATAACACCTCTAATGTTTAACAAGCCACAAGAACTGGAAGAATAGAATAATTTACTTGGCCCATAAAAGAGCAGAAGTAGTTACATAAA
The DNA here is from genome assembly GCF_929443795.1 of Astur gentilis. Lineage (NCBI taxonomy): Eukaryota > Metazoa > Chordata > Aves > Accipitriformes > Accipitridae > Astur > Astur gentilis. The sequence continues at coordinate 30,153,241 of NC_064891.1, forward strand.
ATGAACATATCAGTCTGCTGTTATTCCTATTCCACACAGTTCCCTGTGGCTTATTTCATTTTAGGCTTTTTTTTTTTTTTTTTTTTTTTTTCTTGAGGAAAATTAATTCAATGATGATACAGTTTCTTCTGGGTCAGAGAGTCCAGGTTAGCCAGAAAGAAATGACTTCTCAGAAATAGAAAGATATTATGCTTCCTGGCTTTCAACCCTGTTACTAGGACAATAGATGGATATAAATTTCAACAAATACAAAATAAGCCCAATTAGAGAGCTACTCCAGAGGGACTCTGAAATGAGACAAAAACAAATGGGTTTATAGAACTAGAAAACAAAATACTACATTACTTATATCACTTTTCCTGAAGGCATAAAAAGATATTAAAAAGTCATTAGCCATGCTAGCTTAGTCACCTGAGAATCTTTGGGAATGGTACTTCAATTCCACTTTCTTAATGACCATGTGGATTTGTGGAAGTGGAAAGACAACAGAAATAATTCTTCTGGAGGAGTTCTGCGCAGGGAAGATGGCGAAGTGTTCCTAGCAGCTCTGAGACAAGCTCCTGCTCCAAACACACATTTAAAGGTCAGGCTCCGTGTCAGGTCTAGTCGTTGTGGCTGGTATTTCAGCCTATGCTAAGTCTGCAGAGGTAGTGCTGGCAGCTTCTGCGGAAGTCTCGTTATGTGTCTAGCAACCTTTCCAGTTGTCCGACAGTTTTAAGTCTTCCAGTTTCATAAGGCTGTGCATTGTACCTCTCCAATTTCATACTCTTTTGGGGAACAGTGTAACTTTTGGGGCAGGGTGAAAACTACTCCTCGTTGGCCGATGTTGTCACTTGGCAATCAGAGGTCTGTCTTCCCAGGAGGGGACGCTTGCACCGCATTCAGGAAGAAGTCAGCTTTGGGACCAGATGACCTACCGCCTCAGTGAGCGGTCTAGTGGCATTACTGGCTTACAGCCAGTATTCCTCAGTATTGAGACCCCATAACTCAGCCAGTATTCCTCAGTATTGAGACCCCATAACTCAGCTGCTATTGACTTGGCTCCACTGAAGCGCACGGGGCTCTGATCGCTTTCTTTTATGTAGAACAGTTCTGCTACTTGTCTTGGATGATGTAGGGTAGAAGGGAATTTGTTGTTTTATATTCTACATTTTAGCCCAACCCTTTGCCCTGTCTTGATGTAGGGGAAATAGCAAACTCATGTACAAAGTAATTGCATTCTGCGGCTTGTTGACTGGAAGCAAGAGCGATTGTTTTTCATCATTTGTTTTTCACTTGCTAGCATGCTTACCAACTTTTTGAGTGAAAGATGAGCTCGTGGAATCCAAGCCTACATTTAAGGCCGATAAAACATAACATGTTGAGGGAGGAATATGTAAGTATATGTGAATTTCCTCCAAGGGATTTCACAGCAGCCCAGCCTGGAGCTATCAATAGTGTAGGGGTGTGTTTCTTTAGCCAGGGTGACCAGATGAAAGGTGATCTCTCTACTGGGAATTAGCACTGCTGGTGCTTTCAGTCCTGGAAATCCTTATGGCAAAAGGGATTGCTCAGAGGAGCCCCTGCTCTGTTTTGCAAGGCCAGAAGTTTGGTCATTTTCATGTCTCTTGCTCCACCTCTGCACAGCCCCACTGAGCCTACATTTTTGCTTTGGCTCCAGCTGTTGACATGGTACTAGAGCATCTACGCTATCACGGACAGCAGGAAATCAAGGTAATGATAGGGCTAGGAGAATAACCATTAATTCTGAATATAGCCTCTCTTGTGCTTAGATCTTATTTGTATTGCTTCTCCTAGTCAGTTTTAAGCCCTTAATAGCCTGTCATTGCTGATAATTATCACAGTTGAGCAATCATTGCCGGATAATACGTTGTTTCTGAAGGAGGTTGAGGGGTGACAAATGAGGAGATTTGGCGTTCTGCAAATCATGGCTGTCTCTGTACAGCTTTGCTCTACTAGGAAAATATCCTGTACTTGCCTCTTGCCTTTTCCTTCCAGTCCTCCGGGGCAAGGGTGGGGGGACAGGCCCTTGTGAGGGCACGTGCCAGGCCTGGGCATCCTCCGGGGCTTTCCCCCAGCTGAGGGACGTAGCAGGGTACGGACATTTCCCCTGAAGCGCTGAGCCTGCTGTCCTTGGCCTAAGGGCTTGCCTGCTCCTCGTTTAGTCAGGCAGACAGAAAACTCTTCCAGGCTATGCCAGCCACACGGGAGCACGTTTTCAGGGGGCTAGCGGGTAGGAGCTCCCTCTGAGGAGCTCTCCCTCCTTGGACATCAGAGTACATCCCTGGTGGTGTCTGGATTCCTCCCATCCCCAAGCTTTGGCCCTGTCCCTCATGAGCATGGCGTGGCTAAGCTAGGCCAGTGATCCGCTCTTCCACCATCACCCCCTGTCAGGAGGGTCCGCACCGGCAGCAGGCCTGAGGCAAATGACTCTCTGCAACACAGTAAGCAGGTGCTGGGTTGAGTATTTCTTTTCTACTTGCTTTTTTTTCCCCCTTCCCAGTTTGCTTTGTGTTTTCTCTTACTTTTAAAAGTGCTTTTGTAAAATTTCACTTACAAGGCTTGACCTGCTGCTTCATTTTTTCTGGGGTGGGAGTGACACTGGGAGCTTCGTGGTGGCTGGAGTGAGGCTAAGCTTAAAACTTTGAGCATCATAATGTTTGTGAAGGTAAAATGGAAATAGAGAGTGAGGTTATTGGAGGTCTCCGAGACACTTGCTGCTGGCTAGAGCCAATGCAGGGGAGCTGGATGGCTGGAGCTCCTGTTGCAAAACAAGGGCTGCTTTTTTTCCTCCTGTGGTTTATTAATGGATTTGGGGATGTGTGGAACAACGTGGAGCCATTTCTTCTTGCTTGAATTTGCCCAGGATCTCACTTTGGACTTTAAATGTGCGAGCGATACACTGGTTATGCTTTTAATTTGTTGGGGTATTTTTGTTGGTTGTTTTCTGTGGGTTTTGTTTGGGTTTGTTTTTTGGTTTTTTGTTTGTTTGTTTGTTTTTTTAAGTTAAGCCATGTCAAAAAGGGTTTGTATCATTATTAAATAATGGCTGTACTTAGGCATTTAGAAGCTCTTCTGCTCCGAGGAGGACAATGGCTCTGGCAGCAATCGGCTGCCCTGAGAATGTGCCAAGATTTCTTGCTCTCTCCAGGTTTCCTAAAGAGTATGAGTTAAGTGCCTGAAATCTGTTGAGATGAAACTGGCCCCAGGGCCTGATCCAGAGTCAGGTGTTATTTCATGTGAGTGGGATCAGGCTTGTATTTATTTTGGGGTGATTTCAGGATGTCTGTTGACATGGCACCAAGTGGTACTCAATGCGGTCAGGTGTCTCCTGCAGCTGGATCTGTCCGTATTGCGGTTTGATATAGTAGCTGAAGGGAGACAAACTACAAGGAATTGCAATAATCAAGTTGCTGGGGATGGGGGGAAATCAATGTCCAAGGTAGAATTTCAGTCTTGGGAAACAAATGTCAGCAAAGTCAGGCAATATTCAAGAGATGGAAAAAGGACTGGGGGGTAGGGTGGGGGTGAAGCGGTAGGTGGTTTTATGCTTTTTTCTGTTTGTTTGGTTTTTGGGGGTTTTGTTTGTTTGTTTGTTTGTTTTGGTGGGGGTTTTTTTGGTGGTGTTTTATTTTTATTGTTTGTTTGTTTTAATAGCCTTCAAGTTCTGTGTCTAATTCACATGGTGGGTTACAGTCCAAATTGATTTTGAAGGCAAGATTTTATCCAAAAGTTGTATCTGTTGAAAGCAAATGGAAGTGGACTATTAATTATGAGGGCAGTGAGGTGACGAGGTATCATAATTTCAGTTTTGGGTGCATTTACTTGTGAGAAAACTTGATTATATTTGAGTTCACACTGTTGCATGGAGCTGGGGAAAAGGGAGCCCAGCATAACAGCATCAAATGAGCTAAAAGTGAAATAAATCTATAGAGTAATAGAAAGCTGTTGAGCAATGCAGAGTTTCAGTAATGGGCAATAGCATAAACGCTAGCATGGCCTATGGATTCTGAGTAAACTTAAATTTCAAGCAACTTTTTATGCAGTAACCAGCTGAGCTGAAAAAGGAGAAGAGGATGATACCAGACAATAAGGACTGGTCTCTGGGGGGCAGCTAAGTTCTAAATCAGTCATATGGTGTTCTTGAAATGCCAGTGAATGTTTCCAAGCATTATATTAAAATTTCATGATCAATAATGCTGAAAGCTGCACTACATGCAGACTAAAATGACTGCTGACAATTCACCAGTATATGAATTTAATAAAATGTTGTTCACCAGTATTAGCTGCAATGCACTGTCCAGTTTATCGTCTTGATTAGAAATTACCTGTCAAAACAGTCCTTTTTTGTTAGGTGAGCATAGATCAAAGACAGTATTGCTTGTTCTCTTGTGTATTTACTGCCAGAAATAGGTGGCTGCTTATTCAAACTTGGTGTAACTGCTGAAGAACATAGCCTTTTTCCTTTTTATAAACATATTATGGTCTGCATGAAAGGAATGCCTGCAGGCCCAGCTGAGTTCAGGACTCCGTCATTCCAGTCAGCAGCAGTCCCTGCCCTAAAGACTTAAAAGTATAAATAGACAAGAGCCAGCGGGCTGGGAAGTGGGAGCAGGTATTTCAAAAGCAGGTAGACTGTGATTACAAAGGTTACTTTAGTTATCCTTGGAAAACCCAAAGAATTCAGTATTAAACTTACATTCTAAACATGGCTTTATCTGTCCAAGATGCTTCTTAAAATGGGACGTAATTATCCAGGAGCTTCTTTAAAGATTTACCTGAAGAATTGGATTTCTGTTTTTCAGTAAAAACAAGAAGTTTTTTAGACATATCAACTTGAATATAGACAGAAGGTTTGTGTGGTATGATACCCAGTGCTAAATTACTTAACTTTTGACTGCTAGGTAGCTAAGGTATGATTCTGTGGCTAACTCTGTTTACCTGCTAGCTCAGCCATTTGCATCTTTTTTTCTTTCCGATTATCCAGCATGTGAGACACATTCAAATCCCTCATCTGTCTGAGAGATTTTGAAAGCAACTATTTCCCAGGTCTTGCAACTATTCGGCTGTGTATAAGATATTCTAGGATGTTCTTAATGGCTTTTGTTGAAGCTCTTCCACTTCTTGTGAATGAGTAAGTATTGAGTGGAGTGCAAGTAAGCGCAGGACTATCTTTCAGAGTACCACCTAAGATGGGTGAAACCTGGCTTCTTAGCTGTGCTGCATGGACTATTTATATTTTTTCATATTTCAAGGTTCTTTGACAACAGAATCTGAAATGCAGTGACCCCTCTGCTTGAGAAATTGGTTCCAGAAATGCAGGTATGCTATTTGGTTTAGTTGATAATTAGGTTCATATTATGCCATGTGAAATAGCACAATTTCAGGAATAAAGAATGAGAGCATTCTGTCACATCTTCTCATGCCTAGAGGTATACTATCGTTTAATGATGATGCAGTCTCCTGAGATACGGGAAAACTGGATTTACATCACTGTTTATTCTTACAAGTTGTTATGCTTAATAAACAAAAAATGAGGGAACAGTTGGGGCATACCAACATTGCTGTCTTCACGAATGTGACACTCTCATGTTCTCTGAGGCATTTCATCTTTATGGTGTGTAAGAGCTTTTGGTAATTCCACAGCAGGTGGCAACTTCTAGATGGTATCGCCTGGAGGATGTGGGTATAGGCTTGTCTAATATTGGGGATTACATGATGATACTTGAGTAATGCAATACAATATCACATATTTTGTACTAGGAAAATCTTTCATTAACTCCAAGTGACTCTGACCGTTAGAACCTTTACTGCGCTTCCCTAATTAGTCTGCTGAAGCCCCTGTTTTGACTAGTTGTTCACAGCTTCGGTGATTTGATTCTTTTTCCCTTGTAACGGCAGGGGTTGCTGTCCAAAACAGTTCTTTTTAATGTAGTTTGTGTGTCTTGAAATACTCTGGTGTTTCTTATGTGGCTGGATACCTGCCCAGGATTTGCTTGGAAGTATGAAATATATTAAAAAAAAATCTGATTTTTATTGTATTTGTCAGGCATATGGTAAACCAAAACAATATAACATATTGTAGGACTACACTAACTCACAGTAATGGCCTTGAAGCCTTCTGTGGGAGACTAGTTATTACAAATTAGCAAGCAAATGTGCATTCACAAATAAGCAGTACCTCACTCATTTATTTGGACAATTGGTCTTTAAATAATTTATGACAACACTTCATAGTGATCAACTAGTACAGATACCATAGTAGTATGTCTTGCAAGAATAAAGAGAGAATGGTAACGCACAACTTCTTTACAGAAATTTGCTACTAAGTCTTTGTTTGAGAAACAAGCTGGGTCTAGTGGGAATAATTATGCTTGTAGAATATGCAGGATGTGCATGAGTAGTGGTCATTACACCCTGGAGACCCTGATGAACCTAGAGACAAAACTAGAGAAGACAGGTTGTCCTGCTGCATACGGGGTGCTGGTCCTACCATGCCACTGTCTCAGGGTTTTGGCTTGGTTAATTCTGCTTTCTGTTATTGCAAGCACTGTCAAGGGAACTGTTTGGATTCATATTTAAAGTTATGTTTAGCTACTGCTGCTAGGTGTGAAAGATACGTATAGATGCCCTCAAAGCTCATCTTTTATTTTTTAATATAACACTGTTTTGAAAACTGTCAAGGAGAGGCAGGCTGGTGTAGTGCTAGAGCGCTAGCTTGGAATACAAGCAATGATTTCCTCTTCTACTCTTGAGTTCTGTGAGACGGGGCAGGTGCCAATATTTTTCTGTGCCACAGTTCACTCAGTATTGTCTTATCTTACCTGATAGGCTGGGAATAATTACAGCAGGATACTGTGTGGATGGGTATGCTGTATGTATTTTAGAATAAGTTCAAAACTTGCTGCTAGGGGGTTCTGGTTCTGAAGCTATTAGCAGCTTTGATATCACAAAGACAGATTCCTTCACCTATGGGAGTCTTTGTCTGATTTGACCAAGAGTGGAAAGCAGTCTTGGAAAATTGCTGTGCCCAAACAAATGGACTGCTACTGTAATCGGACTGTACCTTTTATAGAACTGACAGTGTGAGAAAGATATTTTAAAAGACAAGCACCTTCCCCCCTTCCCCTTCCTCCCCAAGTCACCAAGACAACTGGCTCACAGTTTGGGTTTCCAAATCAATAGCCATTCTAATGATTCAAGACCATTTTTGTCTATTTTTGTTTAATGATGTGGAAGAAAAGTGCCACCGAGAACTTCTTTCAGAATTGTTTTTGGCTAAATTTAGATTTTGTTTTAATATCATCTTCTGATCTCAGGTTTCCACTTTAATAAAAAAAAGATTTTAAGCCTTGCTTTGACACTCTGGTAGGTCACAGGAGGTATCTATCCCTTGGAGAATCCCCTGCTGGATCAAAGCATCTCAGCATGGCAGGGTAGAGCACTGCACCGTAAGGTTAATGCAGAGGAGTGACACCCAGGGAAACCGCTGCAGCAGGCAGGGTTACACGTTGACATGTCCTAACTGTCACTTGCTCATATACAGATGGCATGTATTTGACTATAAATGCAAAAGACTTTAAAGATTCTCTGGAGAATTTGGCTGTCCTCTAGGCAGAGCTGTGATTGGGTGCTTGTGGCACAATATGTGCTCTACAGCTCCAGTTTGAATCCTTCTGGTAAGAAAGGCAGGTAAGAAATTGGGAAATGCCAGGCTATAGCAGCTACCTCCAGCCAAATGAGTTCAACCTGGCTTATTTTATTCCCTCCCACCTCCCACCAGCCCGCCCCACCCCTGCAGAAAACACACTGAGTGCATTTTCTTTTCTTTTTGATTAATTGCTTGTTCATTTGAAAATACAGTTTCAGTTGACTAGAATCTCTCCTGTTCTAAGTGAATTTGATTTAAGTTAGTTTTGGTCAAGGTTTTTGGCTTTTTTTGTTTGTTGTGGTTTGGGTTTTTTTTTTTGTTTGGTTTGGTTTGTTGGTTGTTTTTTTAACGATACGATCTCTGAACAGTGAACCAGCTTGAAGATTTCTGGCTCAGTTTACAAGGGGGCAGCAGTGCCTTGAGGTGTCTTTGCGTGACCAGAACACAGAGCATAATTCCTACAATAACAGCAGGCGATTTCGTACAAGCCCAGCTGTGAATTTTCCAGGTTGTGACATAAGAAATGTTAGCTCCTTCTTTTCTCTGCTGGTCCAACTGGAAAGCTCCACAACTCCTCTATTGTCCCCTTGGAACGTCTTGTCATCTCCAATATTTGCCAATTCACAGCTGGTTTTATACATGTGTGGGTTTAGGCCACCATTTTTTTGGATTTAATATCTTTTTTCTCCTCAGGATGCTCCCCTGGGGGTAAGCTAAAGAAGACACGAAATGTTTGGTTCTTTTTAGGAGCAATGCTCATCTTAAGCCCCACCCCACCCCTTTTTCTTTATGCCAGTAGCCCTTCTTTGTACCTCTTCTGGTAGTTAATTTATCCTAAACCGAAGACTGATTGTGAAATATTGCTGTCAGGAAGGGTCTTGGTCTCAAACCAACTTTCACTCTCCCCTGCTTATTAGTGGTTCACACGATCCTTTGGGTACCGATTGCCCTGTGACCATCCTTGTGTGGCATGTAGCAAAGCAATCCTAGTCTTATACAGTGCATAGATTATTCATCTGCAATAACTTCTTCGGCAAAATAAAGTTCCGTTTTCTGTTAGCCAGCATGCTGGCTGTCACTGCAGAGTCAACACTTGCTCAAGGTTACTGTGCATTGGATAATGGAGATGTTTGCTCTTTTGTCTTTCCTTTTTTCTTCCCAGTATGCTAAGAACAGGGAAATATCCATGGTAACTGTATGTTATGTCATGGCAAATGCTGAGTTTCCGTGTGTGTGAAACTGTGACAGCTGCATGGTACCATTTCTAAGCATTTTCAGCGTACGTGTGTTGGGCAGGATAAGAAGGTTACCTCATACATTACCAACTATAAAGCACCAGAGATTCAGTATCCTGTGTTTGTTCTTCTCTTCATGCTTTGCTTTGCTTTAATCTATAGCAGTGAGGTGCTGGGAAAATATGCCTTGCCAGCAAACTCTCCAAGCTTGTGAATCTTTGGAGAGTGTAATTAATGTCCTTTGAGACACTTCCAAGTGAGGAGAGAAAGAGAGGAGTGTAAATTTACTTATTATTTCTGGGCTCAAAAGCTCCATGTCCTACTGGTTTTACTCAGGATCAAATGTTACTTCAAAACCCCCTAGAATTATTGACAACATCCAGGTTTCTGAAGAGCTGTGGCAAGTTCTCAAGCTTTTTTTTTTAGCCTGTATTGACTACAACCCAGGTGCAGGACCTTGCACTTGGCCTCGTTGAACCTCATGAGGTTCACATGGGCCCACTTCTTGGGCTTGTGCAGGTCCCTCTGGGTGGCATCCCATCCCTCAGGCGTGTCAACTGCACCACTCAGCTTGGTGTTCTCTGCAAAACAGTACAAAGAAAGAGTGTTGTGATAACTTGTAATAGACATTGCAAATGTTAACTGTTGGTATCAGGGTGGGAAAATGTAGGCAGCTGGTCAGCCTGCATATCCTTTTGACTTGCATGGGGTCAAGCACATAGTTCTTTGGCTGTCTGGTCCAAACCAGCATTTCAGCTGAAACAGTTCCTGCCCTGTGAAGAAATAATTGCATCCAAATTTGTTTGGCTGTTGGTACGTATTCAGTTGGGTTCTAATCTAATTCGGGGATCAAAAATCTCATGCTCTGCCAACCAAGCTATACAGTTTAGCCAGGGGTACCTCTGGAAACAGCAGTATACAAATGCAAAGATGAGCTCTGAAGCAAGAGCCCTGGCTTGTAAGGAGTGCTCCTCAAGTAACTCCCTAATTCATGGCTGAAGGGCCCCTGATTCTCTTTATAGTGGACACTTCCACAGGGTGGTTCAGCATCCCGGAGTCTGAAAGGGTTTGCCTTGCTTTCCGTGGCTGTGTTAGGTGGTCCTAGGCTGACTTGGATCTAAACTCGAGCACTTAGCAGGTATGTTATTAGGTAGTCTGTACTGGAGACTTCGTAGCAGTGGCTGGCTGGGAGCTGAGCTCTTCTAAAACTTCTGTGTTCTGGAGTCCCTCAAAACTCTCTGGTGATGAGAAACTGAGACACTATGTGTGAGAAGGGTGGTTCAGTTCCTGCCCACTGCCTGGCACAGTTCTTTGTGCGTCTACCTTCTCCAACAGATTTCTTTCAGGCAGTGCAGATCAATTTTAAGATCTGAGTCTTTTGCTTTGCCTTGAAGTGGGGCAACTCTGCGGTTTCTGCTGATTTTGAAGTCTGAAGGAAGAAAATAACACTTTCTGAGGGAGGATGTAATAACAGGACAGATTAAAACTATGCTATGACAATTCATTGGCTTTTCAACTTGGAATCTTATTTAAAATAAATACTTTTTAAAATTTATGATTGAAATTCTTAGTTTTATTGTTGAGGCCCTGTTATATGGCTGTCTCATTTATATACTCCTACCTGCTAACGTTTGGTAGCCAAAAGTCACTAACATACCTTGCAAACTAAAGACAGGTCTTCTATGAAAACAGGAGTATGAATCTGTGAATTTTCATTCTTTAGTCCTGGTGGGCTTCTCCTCTGGGATGTGCACATGGGAAATAAAATGCCAGCTGATGCTTCCACTAAAGATAATTTTTTTCTCCCTGGTGAGTCAAGTAGTAATAGCAGTACTAGTTGCTGAACTTCAGCTGCTCTCTGTTGCCACTGAAGACACTAAAGGTTGTGAGATACGAGGGAATGGGATAGCCTGTTCTATGCCAGGGTGATAGTGATTAATGTGGTACTATGTTCAGAGCCAGGTACATGGCTCTTCTGACGTTTTCAAGGACATTGTACATATCCTTTTTAACATTCAGTGTGCCTGACTTTGTTCTCAATTATTTGACTGTGGGTTCTGCAAATTTAGCTAGGACCAGAAATCCTCCAAGTTCAATAATAACTACACACATTTCATTACCCATCTTCACACTTTTTCCCAGCCCAGCATTTAAAACCTAGGCAAGCAATGAATTTAATTATTTTGTAAAATACTGGAATTATTTCCAGACATAATATTGAGACTCTAGGGACAGTAACTTATTGATTCCTGAAATATAACATGCCTATTTAGGTCATAATTTGAGCTTGTAACTTGCTCCTTGTAACAGATTTCAAGGAAGACTCAGCTTCTTTGTTTAGAGGAATATTGTACTGTACAGTGTGCTTGGTAGATGATGACGCAAACCACGTGGGTTCAGAATTTCTCTTTCTGTGTTTCCGGTAATGTTAGTGGATTTACATCTTAGTGTGAATGTGGTGTTTACTTGCTTGTCCAAACAATGCATTCATATTTTAGTTTTCAAAGAACAATAACCTGTAACCTGTTAATGCCTCTTAATACTTTGGTTAAAGGGAAATGGGGAAATAAAGGCATTCACAAGGCTTGCTGAAATAGGACAGGTATTACAAACAAACCTCTGGACTGTGCTACTGCCATAGAGAACTGCAGGGGCAGATCTGGGTGCCAAATGACTGGATTTTCAGGATTCTTTGTGGAAGTACATATGTATAAGGAGACTGTTCTTCAGAATATCACAGCCACAGATGAGTTGCTCAAGGTAGGTAATGGTCTGCAGCACCAGAGACTTCTGTCCCTACCATTGCCCAGCATCCAGGGTGCGACTTATGTGTACACTCAGTTTGCACGCACAAAGCAAGTGGGCAAGACTGAAGACTGATGATCACCGGTTAACTTCAATGCAACTGAATATGAGAAGGATGGATGTGGCATTTGATGGTTTTTTTTAGTAAGAATGCTCTATTGCCTGTGACCCACTGTAACTCAAGACGCTCTAACAGCTGCAACTTTCGAAAGAGCCAAATAAGTTATGACTTGATTTATTTCTCTTTCAATTTTGTGAGAATTAGGGATGTGTTTGTTGATAATCACAGATGCGGTTAGGCACATATTGCTCACAAATGTGTCCAAGCCCATACTCTTGCAGCCTTTAGTGGGGGGTCAGTAGAGTGTTTTCAAATTTAACGTGCCTGTGATGGGCAGGTATGACTTCAGAACTGCTGCCTTCAGCTGAGCTGCAGTGCTTGGCTCTGGCAGTTCTCCTGGGCTGCTTCACCTGGACTGTAAAACATTTTGAACCATGGCTCAACCTGTTGGTAATGATGGCCAGGTTATTTGCCTGCACTAATTATTTAGACCTTGCTACGATGAATGAGTTCAGCTGCTCTCTGCCTTTGTGCATAATTTTGTTTTTAATTACAAGTGCTGTTCTCTTAGGCTGTTTGCAGCTTTTTCTTGGTTCTGATTACACTAAAAGAAAGTTCATGGTTTTTGCAGATATGGTTTCTTCCTCTCCAGAAATATTCTCCAGATTGTTAATCCAAATGTTAAATGGAGTCGTAGCAGGGAAACTCGATGCAGTCTGAGAGCTTCTTGTAGCATCAGCATAACTTATAGGGTTAATGGAAGCTAAAACTAGAAGTCTGTCCAGCACAGAAGACAACCAGATAAACATTTGCAGATCATCTTATCAGTGATCCTGCCAGTGATGGTATGTTTTGCAAAAGCCGGGTCTGTTCTGCCCTCGGAGTGTTTTGATTGCCTTAACTCTCATCTCTTTTGTTCACCACTATCCCTCCAGAGGAGCCTGTGGAAAGCTTGGGGTGTAACAAGCCCAAGCCATGTTTTTTTGTTTTGGTTTTTTTTCATTGGGCCAGGAATGCATTCCAGGTGTCTGCAAAGGAACAAGTAATAGGAGGAAGAGTAAAAGTATTGAGAGGAAGGGAGGACTGCTGGCTGCTACTTGGTACTCATCCTGGGCAATAAAAGTGCTGTTTGAACTGCTACAAGAAGACGACCAAGTGTGAGCTTCTTGAATCTCTTGATGGTTAAATAAATTACGTGCATGTGTATTTAGGGTTACTTAGAATTTTACAGTGAATTTAATTTAAATTGATCTTCAAAGGGATATCAACAAACTGTTTCATTTGTCAGGGGAAATCACCTTTTATTGTTTTTAAATGAGAATGGTAATTAGGAGGAAGTTTGGGTGCAAATTGCTTCTTGGGCTAGCTTGTTACTTCTCTATTCACTACATTACCAAAGGGAAATAGCCATGTCCCCATCTAATCTGAACTCATCAACAAGTGCTCAAAAACACGAGTGGCTTGTTAGTAAAGTCTATAATTAAAAGAAGGAAGGGAAATCCCTAGGACTAGCATGTAGTATAACCTGAAAAAAGGGTCAGCTTTCTCCCTTGCTCTCCATTCCCTCCAATGTCCACATGGTCTAGTCCTAACTGAGAACTACTGCTCTCATTGTAAGTGTTGTTTGCCCATGAAGTAGAAGGACAAAATGAGAATTATAATCTGAACAGGCTAAGAAAACTAGTGCTGAGTTCTATCAAGTTGAGAAGTAGATACTCTTCTCTAAAGTAATATGTAGATTCATTGTGATCAAATAGCAAGGTCACTATTCCCTTAAGTGCATGTTCAAAACTAGCAATGTGGAAGGGTAAGGGCCAGAGTTTAACTTAAAATCCATAAAGGAATTTGAATTTGTCAAATATTTAGCTCTTAAATTTTGAAAGCGGATGGACACTTAAAGATAGGAGCATCTAATGTCCTTGCATCTTCAAGATCTTCATCTTCCTTTTTATGCATTTGTAGAAAGTGTTGACTCTCCTCCTGGCAACCTTTTTAAGAAAAGCCGCAAATTAATGTAACCCATTTTAGGTGTACATATAATACTTGGGTTCTGAAGTTTTGAGATGCCCCAAGGAGGTCTCTGTCAGTAGGGCTTTGTGGGATAATGAACTGATGCCTTGGGCTTTATTTGATATTCATGTTCTCAAACATCCCTTGTCTGTTTCCACAGCAGCGTACATACATTTATCTTAAGGAGAAAATGGGGGTTTAATCTTTTAGGGTTTTTAAGTATGGTTATTCATGGAAGGGGAGAGGGAGGTAAGGGGAAGAATTATCATGGGCATCTTAACAGACAGCTGTGTTGCAATGTAGCTTTATCTTTCATATGCAGTTCCTCAGTCCTGTCAGCAGTGACTGTCTGAATAATACACAGAGGAAAAAAGGTGTTTGGGTAGGTGTGGATTTCTACCAGAATGCAGTTTTTGAAACATTAGTGGTATTCTTAAAGTGTGCATACTCAGCACAACACATTCATTCTTGGTTGCCTCCTCATTCTTTTAGCCAATTAAAGCAATTTATTGGGGCATGAATATGCAACAAAAGTAACTCTCAAAAGATTTTTTTTTTTTACTCCATCCTGGTTATGAATGTAGTCTGCATTTTTTTTTTCCATATGCCATTCCAACTGCTGGCACATGCGTTTTAGCGTTATAATCTTCCACCTCATTTCTTGAATGGCTTTGATTAAAGCTATGTACTTTTCTAGTGCTGGTTATTTCTTTTGGTTTAAAAATTAAAATAATGATAATATAAAAAAGAGGGGGAGGGAACCCCCACACTAGTTTTCTCTCTGCATGATTCTTGTATCTATTGAAGGAGATGTGTTAGGAAGTGTAATACATATTACTTCTAAACCCACACATATCATAATAGGTGCATTTATAGATAATAGGCAATATGTGAATAGCTAATGGTGTAGGAATTACCGTGGAGATACCTAAGGGTAAGACATGGGGGTTTTTGAATGCTAACAACTAAGTAGAAAGTATAAAAATCTCAGGTTCCTATTAGCTATGGTATTACAATGGTTGTGTTATCAAGATATTTAGGTGTTAATGGTGCATTATTTTGTCTTGCATCAGAGTTTCCGGTCACTTGAAATCTTGGAGAGCACATGTACACGTACAGCAAGTAAGCAGATCTGCTTCATAGAGGCATCTTAATTCAGGTGGAAGTTTAGAATCATTTACATTCTGCTTTTGTTGTTCTTGTAAATTGCTGGAGGACTCTGGATATAAGATAGTTTTTGTTGTAAGGTTGTGGATTGTAGGTGTTTCACTTTTATAATGTCACCTTGTCAGCATGTACCTGATCCAAAGAGGACTGGGAATATTGTTTACAGCTGTTGGACTAGCTAATGAATGGTTGTAACTTAAGTCTGTGAAGTGATGCCATTTTACACTTGTCTGTCCAGAGTGGGTGCTCAGATTATTGAGCGCTTTTGAGGAAGTAGTGTGCGCTGTAGTGCATCAGGTCCAGTGCCAGCAAGAGGCAGCAGACAATTTAATAATGATACTGTCCTCACAGATTGGGCAGCTGGACGCTTCCAGAGCAGGTGGCAACATCTTTGTACTTGAGAGAGAAAAATAAAATGTGAGAACTTTAAATTGGACACATCATCCCCTACTAAAAAGCCATGCAATTTAGAAATCTCTCATTAAATGCAAGCTAGAAGGAGCAGCCTCCCCATGCATTTGATCAGATTGTGTGGTTTTGATTGAAATTATTTAATTTTGTACTGAGGATTTACCTTTTTATAAATTATGTTTAGTTAACTTGAATGTAATGTGAGATGTCTATCTCTGGTCCCTAGGTAACACTGAAATTATACTAGTTACAATTTTACAAATCTGACAAATCCCTGGTAATCGTTATCTTGGTTGAAATCTAATTAATAGTAGTATAGCATTACATTCGTACGTCCTTTGTGAAATTTAATAGTCACTTGGTGACTTTCAGACACTAGCTGCCTGGTAGGCATACATGCTGCAGTGGCAGACTAGGAATATGCAAATCCCAAACACTCAGCAATATACAGTTTACTGTGACGTGGAACACTTTTAAGAAAGTTCCTATTGCACAAGGAGGCATTTGAAAGAGCTTTTTCCTTGTGTAGTTTTTTGTTTTGTTTTTTTTTTTTTTTAAATGGAATATCAGTGCACCCTGGGGAAGTTTTCTAGATTTTTTTTTTCCTTTGCTTTAACCTTCTGCATGTGGCATGCTTATAAATTGGAGAGAACCGATTTACTTTTTCCCTTTTTTATTTCCAGACCCTTGTGAAATATATACTCTTCCATATGGCTGCAGGATTATGCTTTGCTATGTTGTTTAAGTTCCTTAGGCAGAATAAGGAATGCTTTTCCTTTAGTATAGCATCTAGTATTGTTCAGCTGAAGCTAAGTCTTTTCCTCCTGAATTTAGCCCTGTTTGTGCTTTGGTTCTGAAACAGAGTGGAAGTCAGGTCCAGGGGAGAGCCATGGTAAAAAAAACTATTAAATTAAAGGTCAGTCTTTCACTTGCTCTCCCTCTGAATTTTACTATGTGTCTGAAACAGCGTACACTGATCATCAAGTTCTCTATCAAAGCAGTGGGGCCAACCTGAACTCATGCAGTATAGGGGAGGAAAGAGGAAGGTTCCACTCAGTTTTCTGATAACTTGAGCCTCTTACAAAGCTTTAGACCTTCTAGCCTGTTTTCAATGTAGGCAGTTGAAATCTGTGTTTGTAAAGAACTTCCTCATCCAAACAAGCAAACTTTGGTGTGTCTGGGTTTCACTCTAAGCACAGTGCCCAGCCACGTGAAGGGTAACTTAACAGCACAGCAAAGTGCTTTATTGGTTCAGTGCTATTTGTGATCCAAACAGAACCACGATCCACTTGGAAAGATGACAAAGGAAAAAGTGAACACCACAAGGGAGTTTTTCTCCTCCAGAATCTGCTTCTCTCACTAGCTGCTACCCATTGGAGGTTTGCTTAGTGACCCATTTGTTATAGTTGACTGCTAGGAGTAAGCCCATGACTCTCTCGATCTGTTTCAGACTTGGATACACCCTTCGGGGTTCTTTCATTCAGGTAGTGTGGCAGATGGGAATGCGTCATGATCCTATGCAATGGGGTCAAAACTACCTGGAAGCCAATCCAGCAGCCACAGCATTGCATACTTGTAATACAATAAATATAACCAGGAAGAAAGTACAAGATCATCTGTCATGACTATGTTGATAATTTCTCAGCTGATCAGTTCTTGCATATTCAAACTCTAATTGCTGCTACCACAGCGTGTTCTGTTCACTAGACCACCTAATACTGAATGTGGTATCTAGAAGGTTACCTGCTCTTGCTTGTCCCTTGTGTGCTAGCATTTTTTGAGATGATAGGAGTTGGTTTGGTGACAAGCATCCTCTGTTAATGCAGATTTAAAATGGGGTGCTGGAATACTGATAACCGAAGGAAACACTTTCACGCTTTACAGATAAGCAAACTTTACATTAGAGGGAAGACCGCATAGCATGATTACTCATTGATAGTACCTTTCACTAAGCAATTTCATCTGTCCCATTGACAGTTCAGCCTATTTCAGATGCTGGCAGTGCCACTGGAATTGCCTCTCCTAGATCAGTGTTGGGCTACAGAAGAAGCTGCATCTTCACAAAAATCTTAGTGCGTTAGTTTTCATTTTAGTCCTGATGAACACAAGCCTGAAGCAAAACAGTAGGAAGGGAGGAGATGAGCAGTAAAAAGCACAACCACTTTGAAAATACCTAGAAGACTTTTAAAAGAAAACCAAAGAAAACAGAGACAGCCTACAGGCAAACCTAACTTGTCTCTAACACACATCTAGTCTGGAATTTCATTGTACCTCTGATTGAGGAAAGAAAGACCAATTATCCCAGGAAAACATGGATTGCATTACATATGCATTCACTGCCAAAGGGGGAGAATGTCGATTACTTAACACAAAAGTGCTGAAGCCATTAGTACAGCCTTTTAGAGTTGAAATAAACATGTGTATTATATGCCTGTAAATCCCAGTGGACAGCACAACTGGTGTCATATTCCACAGTGGATCCATTAGCAACATAATGTCATCTAACCACAGGCCATGCTAATGGTTTAAATTAGAATGTGTGGGGATTTTTGAATTTATAAAAGACACCGCTGCCTGATTAGAATAAACCTCTTCAGCATACAGCTGCTGCTCTTCTATGAAAACCCTCATGCTATGTCACTTTAAGCAGTATCAGTGAAAGAGAAGGTGTGAAACTAAAGCTTTCTGAGCGTGCAAGAACTAAGAGAGAGTCGAACAAAATCAAATGCATCCATGTAGTGCTTGATAGCTCAGAAAAAAAGGGCTAGGATGTCTTTAAAAGCAACGGAAATCCAGTGTGGGGCAGGTGACAAAGGGTGTACAATGGTATGTTTGTGCAAACCCATTTTCTAGCTGAAGATAATTGGCTTCACCATGCTATGGGCAACAATGCCCCACTGGCAATAGTGGTGCTAATTGCTTGGGGTAGAGAAATGGGCAATTGTCATGGGTCTAATGCAGAAAAGGATTTGTGTAAAGCAAAACTTTGAAAATCAAAACCATGACCTCAGCACAGAAAACAGAAGGATGTGTGAACTTGGAGGCTGCTGCCCTTCTTTCGTGATTGCTTTAAATGCCTCTGCCAGAGGTACGGAGGCTACTGCTGGGGTTTCAAACCTTTTCAGAAAACACAGTGCTTGTACTATACAGCTTCCCACGTAATTCCTCTGTGAAAGCATTTCACCAGAAGGCTGTGTTACAGTAGGACACCAGTAATTCATGCTCTCCTATGGAGCTGGAGGGCAGATTGCTAACCTTGATACTGTATGGCTAAATAATAGTACTGCTAGCAGTCCTTCCCTTTAAGTCTTCTACCTATATACTAGTCTTCCCTTCAGAAAATGCAGACATGTTTTCCCTCCTCATCCTCCGTATCGCTTACGGGCCTAAAAATTCATGTTCCGATTAGGAGAATCAGTTAAGCACAATAAATAAAGAGCTGCTTACAAAACATGTCTCATGCAGTTTGGTTGGGGAAGAAGAGAGAAAAGGAAATAACCTCTCTTCTGATGAGTAGAGAAGCAGGATGGGGGCCTTGTGCTCATGAAACTTATCTGAAATAGTTCTCACTTCTCTTAACTGAGATGCTAACTCCACCAGAGTTCCTCCCCTAAGGTACTGCAGCGTGTCAGTCAGCTCAGCTCTGATACCTTACGAGCACTTGTTCTCATTGCAAAAGTGATTTGATCATAATTAGAGAGGTCTCTGGTCTAAAAGCAGTAGTGATCTTCCCTTGGACTGGCTGACCTACTGGAGAGCGTGAACAGAGCTCACAAGCTGCGTAGCGGACCACATCACAGCCCCAGCTTGCTTCCCTGCTGCACTGAGAGACACAACTTCTTCTTTCTCAGTAAAAGCACCGTGCGGCAGCGGTACCTGTTTCTAAACAGGTTTGCATGGGTCAGCTACTCGAGTGGAACAAACCCATGCTGTGCTCACACAAATCAAAAATTGTAAGTACCATATCCCTGAGAGAAGGAGGAAAACTGTAATCCAATTTGTTGTACAAAGATGACAGCAGAGGTTCAGACAGAAGGTAAGCAGGATGAAGCGTGGTAGGAAAGAGGTCCTCTTCAATCTGTATTGGAAAAGAGAGAAAGACAGCCTTCAGGGAAGTAAGTGATGTTAGTATTTCTGCAGTGAAATAAGCTCTAGACAGATAAACCTGAACTTCTCACTCTACAGTGTCCCTCTTTGGGAAAAACTCTGTTGCGTTTTGTTCCACCGAAAGGGTTTCTGAATTCCACTGGCTGTTCCCATGTTTTATGTATATACCTATGCGTATTTTAGGAGCGCCATTCAAGGGAATGTTTTAATTTCCTAGCTGTGTGCAGTTAGACCTCCCATACCTTATTGTTTATATATGCCCTTTGGTGAACACCAAGTGCACCCCAGGAATTTGATCAGATGCCTGTAGCTGAACTACTGGCCTTTGAGTGCAATATGGAAGGTGATACTTGCTTCTATTTAAACACTTTCTTAAAGCCAAAACCAACTCTTCAGATTGTTTGTCTTTTCCCTGACATAGCTAAAGGAAGCTGAAATGTTCATTTAGTTCTCTTCAGCACAAAGGATGGACACATTCTATGAGAACTGATAACAAGGGCATTTTAAGACCTACCTGTATTTGACACCCAGCAGTGCGTGATTTCTTTTGGACAGGCTCAGGAGGTTAAATTGCAGCCTTAAGTAGAGCTGTGGTACTGTACCCGTGACTCCTAGCTTTGGAGCTAACTCTGATCCCTGTCGGGGTCGGCTGGCAGGACTGGAGTAGACTTCACCAGCCCCATGCTGAGCTCAGGTAAAGTGACATTGCTCTGCCCCTTGTCTGCGGGTCTGCTGGGTGAAGTGCTGTTCTGCGTCGTGCCCGTTTAGCATTAGCTTAGCGCACAAAGTAACGAGAACTCACCAATCTCCCAGTATATAAAAGCTTCAGAAGGATACTTTCACAACTCTGATGCCTTAAAGAAGGCAGCACTGGTTTGCTTTGAGTTATTGCACGTCACGCCCCACTGGCACCTTGCTTTTGCTGAGGGGGGGGAGGTCTGTGACTGTGTTGGTTAGATTGGGACGTCCAAAGTCAAGGTAACAGCGGTTGGATAGAGTCTCTCTACGCTGAATGTGAAGAAAGCTGACTGGGTTTGGGCTGTGCGGGGGAAGACTATATTCCTTTTGTGATTTCTGAGCAGCGGTTCTTGAAAGCTCTTGCTGAGCCCACTTTAGCTTATAGCGAAGGCCCCGATGTTGCTTTCTTGATCCTTGAAAGCTTCTGTTAGAGTGAAAGGCCTTTCCATGTGACTTATGCCAATCTCTTCACTGGTGAGCTAGTCTGCTACCTTGGGAACCTTGAACTTTGTTTTTTAAAATGCTGGGAAATGCAAATGTGCAGAAGCTCTATCAGCATCCTCTATAAGGGATAGTGTTGAGCTAGCTGAATACGAATCTGGTTTCCCACTCGCTGTCGCTCTTGCAGGGTTTATCTCGTGACTGTGAAGAGTCTCATGTAATAGACCTTGCTCTATAATATTACCTACCACATACACTTTCTGCTTCAGAACGTTACAATCTGCTTGACATTTTCAAAATTACTGAAGGGAGCTGTGCAAGAATTAGACCCCAACTTCTTGAAATGCTTAAAAAAAATAAATAAGGCTGCTGCATGTTCTGAGGTATACCCAGTATAATAAAGAGCAGGCTCTGAATCTGAGTTTTCCATGAGTCTGACTTCCCATCGTTAAGTGAAGAATTTTCAAAACTTCACTGAACCTTTTCTTAAAGAGGCTCGATTGCTATTAATAAAGCAGCTAAACCCATTTGCTCCTTCTGACCTCAGCATATAATCAGCGTTCAGTGTTGCTTGGAGCCTTTAACTGAGCCAGGAAATCAGTCTTATGGTTCACATTTGTATGAGAATGCTTAAGAATGCATGTTCCTGTTTTTTCCTTAATTCAAGAAAAGTTACAATTGAATTTGCATTTCCCCAGTTAAGGTATTTATCTTCAGTTGGGGAAAGAAGATAAAACTTCAAAAACTGTGTTCAAAAATGGGAATGCAAAATAAAAATTGGCAGCACAGCATAGTTTGCTCATCATATTTTTCAATATCAGACATTAATGTGTAATGTAGCAGAGGTGAAAAAACATTCAAAGTGAACATTTGGTGTTGAAATGTAGTCGAGGTAACTCTGAACAATCTTATCTGTAGTTGTCATGTTTATGCAGATTGTTTGAATATTCCCTCCTCAGGGGGAAGCTGATCCAACAGAGAAGTTTGGGATAGGTTGTAATGAAAGAAAATGCCAAGTGGTTTTCTTTTGAGAAACGCTACTTTGCTATTTCTGCCAGTTCTGATGGTTTCATGGACGTGGTGTTCAAAATGCCTGTGTAACTCTCCCCAATATGTACAGCCTCAGTGGAAATCCTTGGCATGGGATTATTTTAGCCTGGTTATCCACAGCTAGCATTCTTCACACACAAATTCAGTCTATAAGAGGCAAATCGAGCACATACTTGGCTTAAAACACCAAATCAGTCAAAGAAGTAAATCTAGAAGGGCAGTAAAATTTTCTTGTCGTCGTCTTCCTCTCTTTGAGGAATAGAGTCGTGTTTTATCAGATGTCTTCTTTGGCACCTATGGTAGCAGATACTTGAGGGACTTTGCCTGTGCATGGTAGTAGCAAGGAGAAGCCAGGGTAGCCAGGGGAACTGAGGCTCGGAAATTGCAGTGAGGACCTAGCATGGAGGGGGTTTGGGGTATGAAGCTGATGCGTTTCATTGTGTTCACTTGAGGGGAAAGGAACAAGTAAACTTTTGAGAGGCTTGGGAAGCTTCGAAACACATTTTATTCTCTGCTTTTTATCACAGTAAGGACTGACTCAGAGAAGCCTTCTGAGACTTCTCTTTCTCATGTTTGATACCCCCGCGAAGCTTGGGTTGGGTTGCCTCAGCTACAACTGAACACAATAAAAAGTGAAATCATCTGTGTTATTTTTTGACCATTTATCTTGATGACTTGGCTTCAGTAGTGATGTATGGGGCTTTCTCTTCCACAGTAGATTCCTTCCAGCATCTGACTTGGAGAACCTTCAGTGCCCTCACTGTAGCTTTCACTGGAGTGCCAACTTAGCAGAGACCTCTCAGTTTCAAATGACATGATAGATTGCTGTGGTGACAGTTGTGTTGTGCAAAGCTGCCAGCAGGGATGGGTTAGACTTAAATGAAAAGAATTAACATAAATGAAACCAGTGCATTGTATTAGTGTCAAGCTTATGAGTGACGGAGTAGTTTCTTTTTTAAACCTGGTTCTATTGAAAATGGGTCCCCAAAATTCTACCATTGTTTTGTGGGGCCAAGAGTTTTATGTCTCATCATGGGGCCCTTCATCATGTTTGTGCTTTCTGTTTTGAGCTAAGGTGCAACTTCAGAAGCACATGTAGTGAGACTTGGATTAGTTATCAAAATACTAGATCATCAAATATGAAATTGTGTACTTTAATTGCTAAGCTGTATTTGTCCACTTTCAGTTTCTAGACCTTTGTTTCTTCATTGAGGATTTCTCACATCAAGGATCTTTTCATGCAGACATTTAGGAGAAACTGTTTCTTCCTTTCTGCTTTTTATTTTTCTTTTTTTTCTTTTATTTATGTAGCTTTTCTTTAAAATTCTTCTGCTGTGGTACCCCTTGTCTCTCCCTTCTCCTTGAGTAAGGACACCTGGACTACTCAGGGCATTTCAGGTAATTCTCTGGCTGCTTTCTCAATCCTGCCTTGTATCTCCTGCTTGAAGACCTGGCAGTCAGATTGGCCCTCTGCCATAACATAGGGAAGCCTTAACTATGGGGAATTTCTGTTCCCTTTTCTATCTTACAGTCCTTAGTCATTCACTCCATGGCACTGTATTTCAGGATTTCACATTCTTCCTTTATCTTACAAGCAGAGCTTTACATCCAGGATATTTTGACATATGTTTGGTTTGTTTAACAATCCCTAGCACTCAAATGAATCATCTTATTCTGAGAACAAGTTCATCTGTGTAACAGACCCATTGTCATTATTATTAACCAGTCTTCCAGTTTGCAGTACCGCATGAATCCTACTTGCAAGGATTTAATAACGATCTGAAGGAAACTGATGCTGCGTCATTGAATGTTTCCCATTTAAATTTTTTCTGTGCTCTGCTGCAGTAGTTACCAGCTTACGAGTTGCAAAGGTACATATTTTTCTGTATCGTCATGTGAGGCTAAATCAAGTATTTTAGAGTCCTCACTGACTGTAGAAGATATGACTGTATCTTTTATCTTGCTGACTTTTTCATACCAGTTTCTACTATGTTTAAATCAATGTCAAGCTTATCAGCTTAGGGATTGCCTGGATATCACCTGGAATTTCATGGGGAGGTGCAAAACATTTAAGAATACATTACTAGTACCCATTGAATAAAGGCACTACTAATATATGAAGAAAGGACTACTGACTGATACACTTAAATGTGTTAGTACCTGTCTTCCTCCTTATGAACCTGTATTCTAATTCATCCTATCCACTGAAGAGATGTCACAAATAAATAAAAAGGACAGAAAGGCCCCAGCCCCCCACCCAAAATAATTCTGAGTATAATAGAACTGGGACAATATGAGTATGGTCTGTCATGCGCATGTGATTTGCTCATTTTGTTTTAAAGGAAAATAACATTAGGTGAGGAAAAGATAGCTGAAATAGTCCTAATCTTCTCTGTTTTACCTGTTTAGCAATGGCACCAGCTATGCTGTCGCACATGTAGATGTGACTGAAGCATTTGTTGTGGTGTTCTTCCAAATGCTACTAGAAAAATGAATTCAGATAAATTTGGACCGAGATCTGGTGGATTGAAGATTGTCAGGAAGACCATAAATGACGAAGAGCAATGTATTGTGTGTGATGAAGGGAGGAGAAATAGTCAGAGGCTGCTGAGGGGTGAGGTGTTCCTCAGCTTTCCTTAACGACCCATGCGAGGAAGTAAACAAAATGTGACTTGGTTTTACAGATGCTGCTCTGTTCTGAAGGACTGAGAATGCCATTCAGAGCACAAAAACAATGCAGAGGGGAACGAGTGGGATTAGAAACAAGGAGAGAAGATGGAGTCCAAAAACCTAGTATGTGTGTCTAGAAGGAAAGAACATAAAAAGCACGAGTTTGTCTACAAACATAGGCTTTGTTAGAGGAAAAACTTCAGCAACAGGAATGCTTAAGGAAAAGTCTGTCCTCTGACCAAACTGAAAAGGCTGTTGGAGTGTAATATTGCCAGTCATGCTAAGGTGTTTGTGCTGTTCTGTGTACATGCAGAAGCATCGTTACACACACAGTGGGCAGTGGAGTGTGTGTTCGTTTCCAGTAAGGTGTAAAATAAGCTGTCTCTGTGGGAAAGGAGCTCTTTAATCAGCAGGTCTGTTCTATATGGAAGGGAGGTGAGATTGTCTCAATCTTTACCTGCCTACATAGGGCATAGCATTTCTGATGCCAGTTTTCTGGCCAACAGTTTCAGTAATGTGAAAACCAACTTCCCAGCCTCAGCTACCAGCTGATGTGGCCTCTGCAGGTTTCCTAAAGCCCGCGGGAGCAGGGCTTCGTAGCAGAGAAACTCTGGGGGCACAGTGGATCGCTTGTGGGGCTGCTGCTTGAGGTGCCAGTATAAGGTGATGGGGAGTTTCATGACTGTTATGAATAGCTGTAGAACCACCTCCTCTTATTTGCTTTTGATTCTAGCACCTCTGGGTTTCCCCAACGTTCCCTAGTGTCTTTATTGGGAGAGGCGCTGAACAGACTTTTTTTTCCTTATTTATCTTTCATTGCTTTCTCCAAAGCTCTTATTGTCTCCCTCCGTTCCCCCCTCCCCTTTGCCAGGCTGAAAAGTCCTACTCTAATTGAGTATTCTTCGCATAGAAGCTGTTCTGTTACCTTTGATTGCCTTTCTTGGTTTTTTTTATTAGCCTAAGAATACTTAAGAATTTTTTGAAGGGAGGGAAATGGAAGGTTTTCTCTTAATTGCCACCAAATATTTATTTACTCTTTCTTATCAGTGCAAATTCAGGTTTCTGAAAATTGCCTAGATAGAAGATTAGAGCAGACGTGGCCAATTTCCATATCCTGCAAGTTGAGGACCCAAAAGCTCATTTGGCCAAGCAGTGCAAAGTATGGTCTGAACAGTAAGAAACAAGGGCAGAGACGAACTGAGGAGCTGGTTGCAAGTGGGGATCCTGCTGGTTCCCAGGGCTTCATCTCTTCCCTGACAATAAGGGAGGTAGGCAATTGCTTTGCAGCAGGCTCTTGCAGCAGCATTTGGCTGTTAGCCTCACAGATGCTCTTGGGACACTTTTCCTTACAGATCAGGATCAAGATTCCCTGCGCTCTGGTGTTGCAGAAGTGGCACTTTACATTTCTGCCATCTCTTGTACTGGACTGTGTTTTTAAGGGCTATCAGAGCCCTGGTCTCCAACAGTGCATCTACAGCACACCAAATTTGTACTCTGTGTGCTCAGATGCAAGCATGTGTGGCATACTAACATATTGTTCCTACACCGTCTATTTTTAAGATTATGAAAAAGCATAAAGTGCTTCAACTAAGACAACTTATTTTTGCTCTCTGTTTTGCCATCTACTGCAAGTATATTTGGCAAACCTGCTAATCAATGTTGACTGGTCTGCTGTGTGCTGTCTTATCTGTGTTTGACTATCTTGTCTATTATGATTTGTTGAATATAATTTTGTTTTGTTATAGCCTAAATTTTGATGAAAATTCTTCACATGTCTGCTCACTCAAAATGAGATTTATTGAGGGTGATGGAAGAACACTTATAATGTGCAGTGTGCTGAATGAAAATACACTTACAATAATTGCATTTGTTTTATATCTGCATTGGTAAAAGATTGCAGAGTTTGAATTAAGGAAAGAAAACTGCCAAAAAGAGGGCAGGCTACAGATTATGAAAGGATGGGGAAAATTTTCTCTTGCTTTGCCTTATTTCTCTGAAGACTGAGTTTTTTATCTCCAAGCTGCACAGTATTTACGGTGTTTCTTCTGATCCCCTGCTTTTTGTAAAGAAAACTAGTTCAGATGTCAGTCAAACTCCTGAGATTTGAGCCTCGAACAGAGAACCAGTTTAACCTGCTTTTGCTTCCAGTCATGTGTAGCTGCTCCCTGGAACGTGGGTAGAAGGGGCTTTGGGGAGAGGAATACGTCTCCATCAGCGTCATGATGCTACTGGGCAGTGCTAATGAGGAGAGGTTGTACTACAATCCTGTCTTATCCTCTGCCTTCCCTCCCCTACCGGCACATTCCCAGCTCCTTTGCTCTCTTGTGGTTGTGATATCTGAAGCAGAGATTGTCTCTTGCTATGTGCTGGTCTGGCACAATGAAATCTTGAAGTGGAGCTATTGGTGTCTAGTAAGGGTAAATAGCATAGAAGAGCTCTGGCCTCGATTCTGTCTGGCAGCCCTTGGGGCTCAGAGTTGTCCATGATCTATGAAGGATTTGCTGGTACGCAAAAGCCATGTATTAACGATAATTATCTTTTTCTAAGCCTTGCTGAAATATTTTGGTGCAATTATGGTCCTTCTTTCCCCCCTTATGGCTACTGCATGACTGCTAATTGTTACTCTTAAAAGTCTGGCAAATTTTCAGTATAAGTGGTAAGCGTCAAGTGTCCTGCACTTTTGTATATGATTCAAGATAAGTAAGAAGAGTCCTAACCTTATAAAAATGAAACAAAACAAAACTACGCCACAAAACCTCCCAAGCCCTCCCCAGAAATACTCTTGTCACTTTGCTTTAATTTGAGGTAATCCTAAAACTTCACTGTAGGTCTGCCATCAAACCACATAACACAGAAAGGCAGAAAAGTGGTTCTGTGTGAGGTATGTCAAAGAAAACAGAAGCATGCAACATGGTCTCACTCAGTCACTTCAAAATCGTCATCTTTCTCTTGCTGTACACTGCGCGCGCGCAGCACCTGGCATCATGCTGTGTCCTACAGCAGCATCCCTCTCCCATGTGTTTGCAGATCGCCATTCAGTGCGGGTAACCATGCTATAAAAAACACATATTCAGAGAAAATAGCATATTTTCTGCAGACTTCTGGAATTTAGAAGAAGTTGCTTCTTTTCTTCTTCTCTTTATTAATTAGAAGTAGAAAAAAAAATATCTACTTATCTTCTAGTAGGTGAATCCAGGATAAATAGTCACATGGACTGCTCTCTAGGAAGGGTGGCATGGGCCCAGTGAATGACATGTTGGTTCTGCTTCAGGCTCACTGACCTGTTGGATAACCTTAGGCAAATACATCGAGCACTACACTTGTCTGTCTTGTCAACTTCTCCTTAGGGTCATGACTGATTTTTGCTACCTGTTTGCATAATTGTTGCTGTTTGCATTCCTGTCCATAAAAGCACTGTGACTTGCTTTCTTTCACATATTAGGAGAATAACGTTGTCATCTGTATTATCCAGAAGCAGGCTGGCTGTGGCTTCTCTCCCTTGAGTCAAGTCAGCAAGGTCTTGCTAAAATGCCTTGTATCTAGTAATCTGTTTAAGAAGTCAGCAACCTGATGATATGTAAGGTAAAACCTGCAGAGACTGTGCTTCCATGTCTAAGTCTATTAAAGTGAAAGAACAGAAGGCTTACAGCCTAAAGCTTAATTAAACAGTGGATTTTCAGCTAATGTACTGGAGAGAGGAATTGCTCTGTGTAAATGATAGTAAGAGACTTCCCTGTTTAAAAAACAAAAAAAGAAAGAAAGAAAAAATTAAAGAAAAATAGCTGTCAAATTATTCTGAAAGCCACTGGTTTACGTGTCAGTCAAAGGATCTTGCTGCTCATGGCAACAGCCTTCACTGACACAAGATTAGAAACTGCTTTTTCAACTGTCATCCAGGACTGTACAAGTAATTGATTTTTAGGTTCAGCTGCCAAACTAAAAATAACAATAATAATAAAAAATGGCTTAGAATGGATCACATGTAAGACTTCCTCCCCATCCAAATGGAAAACCGGCCTTATTTTACGTGAATAAAATATTACATTTTGGTTATTTTTTAATAAAAGTGGAAAACCAAATTGATAGATTCTCCTTATAGGTGTGTTAATTGGTTTCTGTTCGGATATGGCAAAGATAGGGGGTTTTAAATATTTCATACTGGATTTGAATATTTCATAGTATCAATTAGCTATACTTTTTTCACATAAAGGGTAAAATTTTGAAAGCTGCATGTGGCTGTGTACTGTATTGTTCTCAAGGGAGGGAACTTGAGCATCTGATAACATCTGATTGCATGTTCCGAAGATTCATAAGGAGAAAGACTGTGATGCGAAAGCTGCCTTCGAGATTTGAACCCTCATTTTCCCTTAAAGTAATCAAGTACTTGAAGCCTCTAACGTAACAAAAGGCAAGTGAAAGTGTACAACTCCCTTTCTTCTCCTTATAGGTAGGCAGGTCCAAACAGTATCTTGCAACAACACGGTGAAATCAAAGGTGGCGCCTGGCTTCAGGATGTATTAAGGTGCCTTTTGAAATCAGCAGGGAGTTCGACCCTCACTCAGCCCAGGTGCTGGCAGCCCAGACTCACGAGCCCCTGCGCACGATCCAAGGCGCAACTCCAGCTGCTGAGACTTAAGTTCACTCACTCCAGTCTTTCCAGTCGCTGGCACTGCAGACCCCCATACACACATATCCACAGAGAAATGAGGATCCCTCACCCAGCGAAACAGAAATGGAAGTTGATAAGAAAATAGGACAGACTGTGCCGACGGGGTGCAGGGTGTTGTCAGACAAGCGTACGGAGCGGCCCTGTTAAGAGGAGATCGGTCCTTTTAATCCCTTTATCCCCCTCTATTTTCCCACAGTTGTTCCTCTCCAAATCACCTAGATCCATCCTTTTCCCTGCCTTCGATTCCCCTCCTAAACATCCCATAATAAGTCCTGTGCAATCTCCAAATGCTCTTTGTCTGCACCCTGTAATACGTGCGTCCTGCCATTGGGCGTCTGCTCCTTTATGTGTGTGCAGACCAGCTTTTATCATATAACCTAATGCAGTTATCTTGGCTTATTTTTTCAGTCAGTTTATATGTTTAAGGGGGTTATGGTGCCTCAAGGGCCATGTGCATTCTCTCTTCCACGAAAGTCTGGGGGGTTTTTGCTGACTACAGCACAGCTTTCAGTAGCACTGAGCTGTGTTGCAAGAAAACCATCTCTGGCAGTGTGTTGCCTGAGTTTTTGCTTTCCCTGAGACTCTGGTCTAGGAAAGACTGAGATCAAGAGGTGACTGAGTTTACTGGCAAATGGAGTTTAATGTCAAGGAGGCTTAAATACTTTACCACCACCAAATTGGAATTTTGTTCACTTCTGAGAAAAGTGTCAACACTTGTCCTAAGTCTGGAAGAAAACATTGATTTTTATTTATTTATTTATTTTAAACTCAGCTCTATTATTCAGTTCTAAGTCCTTGTGACTTCTGGTTTCTGTCTATCAGCCGTGGATGCAAGAAAGCCCTTAGATAAATTGCCTCCATTCTGACAGATCGGTTTTCTAACAACTTTATGCTACACCTCTTAATGTGCTAAATTAAACGCAGTCAGTTAGTAGTAAAAGGGCTCTGGTAGAAGAGTCTGCTGAAAAGTAGGCCCTCAGACTCTGTGCTGTTGTTCAAAGAATTTTTTTTTTACCCTTTGTCAAGACTCCAGTCATTCTGTGGCTTTGATTTAAGTTGGAGCCAATGGAAACCTGTTCTCTGCATAACACTGGCTTTCCGTAAAAGAATACTTGTGGAGCTCAGCTCTCCTAGTTATTTTTGTTGCCAGTAGTACTGGAGACAAAAATGAATTTATTTCTGCAGCTACCACAAAGTGACCATGCTGTAGGGTAATGGGAATTGCCATGGAGTAAGTCTGTGGAGGGACCTTTCGCCTTTCTGAGCAGAATCCAGTGACTAGTATTGACTATTGCTGTTGCCGAGCTGGAGACATAAGAAGAAGATATCAGTTCAGAAATAAACTGGTCCAAGGGAAAAAGTCTTTCTAGCTGTTTTGGTAAACCTGCCTTTCCAGTTGTTATGTTCTTGGAATCAGCAGTGGCTGTTCCTTTTGTGCCGAAGCAGCTAACCCCTCTTGTGCTCCGGCTGCGCTCCCAACCTGGGTGGCTGTGGCTGCGGCCATCCTGACCTGCACACTGACAAGAGGTACCTCTGCTTCTGTGCTGTCTGCACAGATACACCTGCAAGGAACAAGGACTAGCAAATAGCAAAACAACAGAAGATCAGGAGAGAGAGAGGAAAAAATAAGCAGCAAACGTTAATCACTGGGATGCTAGTAAAGCAGGGCTTAAAAATGCTTTTGCATGCGTGCTATATTCATGAGCTTGATTTTTCTCTTGGGTTTGCTTAGTCAGGTTTGGAGGTAATGATTTTCAAAACTTCCTAGGTGACTTCAGTGCATGCCTTGTAATCTAAGGGAGAAAGGTCTTTTATCTTCCTATGTAACTCAGCTGTGAGACAGGCTTCGTAGTAAAGAGTTTGCTTACCTTTGTCTAAGTAAGCCACGTGTGATAGCACTGAGAGCTCTGTTCTTTTCCCTTGCCACATGGCAGTGTTCACACCTCAGCTGTTCCCTGCCTATACATATTCAGGAGGAAGTTGCAAGAGTGTGGATTTTTTTATTAATACAAAAAATGTTTTTGCTCTCCCTGTGTAAATTTGTACTTTTTCTTTATAGCTGCAATTGGATTTTTTTCGTGTAATCACAGGAATCCAGGGGTAGGAGACTTAAGAAAAATGGAAAGCATTGTGAGCATCTCAGTCAAATTCGTAATGGTTTTTTGAAACATATGCTGAAAGAAGGTAGGTTTTGCCATGTGGACATACTTCAGTGTGGACTTGCCATAGGGGAAGGGAAGACTGTCATGTAATATATAACTGTCTCACCTAGTGATGGGGGTATTACATGGGACACAACTGCAATTTGCTATGCATATGTGCATTTGCTGTAAGCCCTGCCGATGTTTCTGTTTGGTACAGTGGGTATAATTTCTGCCCTGATAGGTGACAGCCTGTGACAGATCCTTTCTGAATAAAGGGCAGTTTCTCTGAGGCTCTGTCAGATCTCATCTCCTTGCAGAGAAACTGCAGAAGTTCCCAAGGTTTTCAACCGAGGTTGCATGGGCTTCTCTCTCGCCTTGTCCCTCTTTACTGCTTTTTCTTCAGGATGATTTCTGCTCATCACCTAGCATGAACTCCCCTTGGAAACAGCACAAAGGAGAGATTCCAATGACTTTCTCTAGCCTCTGAAGAAAAAGCTTTGCTGTGTAAGACCTTTTCTTTATGCTCTATAGCAAATGGAGCTGTTAAATATGGTATTACCAGAGACATAACTGATTATCTCCACAGCAGTTGAAAACCGTTTCAGAGAACCTTTCACAAGGCAGAGCTGGGGGGCTAATGTATGTAATGCCATGAGAGCCCCCTGTTGCTAACGGGAATTTTTCTGTGGAGTCTATCAGCAGCAGATGAGGCTCTCATCTGTCTGCTTAGTGTATCTGACAGTCAGAGCTCCAGGCAGCGCGGTGTGGATGTGGAAGGGTACAGCTGCTCTGCGATGTGAAGCTTGGTGTGGTGCGTGCAGAACTAACGGAGGAGAAAAACCTGCTAGCCCTGCAGGTCCCCTTCTCCTTCTATGCAGTCTGAGCATCTCCTGCAGTAAGAAATAACTTTGTTTCCTGCAAGGTTCTGTGAAATCACAGGCTTGGGGAAAGCTGGCTACTTTTTCTTTCTTCACGGTAATTTAATTTTTTTTTTAATAAGGAGAAAGAGATTAGGAATGTAGAGCATCTGAGTCAGGGTAGAGGTATGGGCTGCAGACTGTGGGAATGGAGGCTCCTAGACATGTGGCAAGTAACACAGGGCCATTGGGGCTTCTCTTTCCCCTCCACCTCAAGTAGTGCCAAGGATTGCCCTTCATCCCAACCCTTTGGCAGCCCCTCCAGCAGCCCAGCGACCTACAGACAAGGACTCAAGTAGGCTCAGTTTTGCCATCTTTTGCATGGCTCCCTATATGGCCTTTAAGGCTCCCAGCTGTCCTAACGGGGGCAATTTCCATGAAATGCTCTGGATTTGATGAATTGCCCTCCCTTTACTTCCATCAAATGCTTTCTCACCTGCTCTAGCTGGAGGTATTTTGTTGGTCATATAGAGAATTACAAATCCTAAGAGCGGTCCTGGGACAATGGCAGTGTTTCAAAGCGCAGCATTTGCCATTTCCTCTGTGGATAAAGGCAGATTGGTAAAGGCTTGTTGAAATCCAAAAGTCTGTTCAACTTCAGTTGCAGTGGCTCCGACTTGGCCTTCTGCCCTGCACCTGTAACTTGCTGTTCTAGAGGGCTGAAAAGCAAAGTGGTGTCACACTGGTGTCACTTGTACAACGGGTAAATGGAAGCAGTTGAAAACCTCAGATATGAATTTGTTTGCTCTCAGCATAAAGGTCTGCAACATGGAAGACACTTGGGTTTTTTGACAAATGTCATTCTAAAAAACTGAGCATTAAAAAAAATATTATTAACAGTTAGGGGATGTTCTCGAAGTGGTTGTTCTTGCAAGGTCTTCCATCGTAACGCCTTGGAACATATACCCAGTCTTATGTCCCAATCCTTATTTACAGGAAACTTAGGGGAGTTGGATATTCAGTTTGTGACCTTTTCTCTTAACTCACCTAATTCTGTTATCCCACCTTCTTAGACTTCTTTTTAAATGATATTTGAGGTTCCTGTGCCTCTGCTTTGGTGCCCAGGGCTAGATCTGCAAGTTAAAACTTTCCTTGACCTTCAGTCAGCAACATTAGTCAGTCACCTAGGCATTGCTGACTGCCTCGAACTTTGTTTTCTAATTCATCTGGTAAGAGGACAAAGTATGCTCCCCAGTATTGGGGTTGACTTGATAGAATGAGAGGATACCACATCACTTAAAACAGCTTACCACACTTAGTGATGAATGGTATGGCTGAGAACAACTCCACCACATTTTTCATTTTAGCAGCGGACATGCTCCTAAGCTTTCTGGGGATGATTTTTTCCCAGTCCCTCCGACAGCAGTAAGGAAAAACGAAAGTCGGGAGAGGGTCACAGCCACTGAGCTGCTGTGCCAGGCTGAAAGCCTAGCCCGTTAAATGTGAAAATCCATTTATTGTGTAAGTTTTGATTATGTATTTCTTTCAGACCAAGGACAGCATAGCCATAGCAACATGAATAGGTGGAAGTACATTGGATCACATGATTTGCAGGGTGTCTCTCGCTGTGGAAAATTTTGTTGTAAATGTGTGATTAATGTCTTCAATTACTATCTCTAATTGAACAGACATGGAAAGGCCCCACTTTGTAAGCCCTGATAAGCCTACTGCACAGCTGCTAGGAGAGTATTGAGACCTGGCGGGATCGAACTGTATTGCATTTTGTCTTTTGTAAGCATAGCATGTTGTTGAAGCCTAGCAGAAAAATATGAGTGATTGTTGAAATTCCGCTCCTGTAATCTGCTGAGTACTGATGTCTGAGAAGACCGAAAGGCTGTTTAGCAAATACGCCCTCGCATTGTCATTAGTATTAAGTAATGGGACTTTAATATATTTAGATCATAATAATCTATCAGCTTAATATCAAGTACTCAGCGTGAAGTCCTCAACCACAGTCCTACCTCCTCTTCTTCATTTATCAACAAGCTCAACAAATAGAAGCCTCCGACACTGTAAATACAGTACTTATTGCAGGACAGAAGCAGCTTGCAGGCCATATCTTTTCCATCACTGATATATGGGGTATGAAAACTGTTTGAAGACATTTTTTCAGATGAAAATACAAGTTTTAGAAGCAAAATATTATTTTTTCCCTCAAAAAGTAGTTTTGATGCAATTCAGTTTTAGAAGCAAAATATTATTTTTTCCCTTAAAAAGTAGTTTTGATGCAATTCTGGCACTTTTGCATTTGGAAACTTTGAATTAAAATTGTAGTCCTGCTTTATTTCATAAGTGACCTAATTCTCCTTCTTCCCTCCACTCCCCCCCCCTCAGCCCCCCCGCCCAGTCTTTAAATCTGGAACCAGTGTGTCAGTTGAAAAAAAAATTTCTTTTGAAGACCTCCAACTGAAGAGAGAATTTTGGGGGGTAAATTTTTATCTGTCTGCAGCGGGGAGATAATTTTTCAAGCATGTCTCAATGACTTGCTTGTATTTATAAAGCAATGGCAAGGCTGGAATTAGAAATCATGTCTGCTGAACCTCAGCTCCACCTTTCTAATGCAGTTAGTTCTTCTCCCAAGGTGGGTGCTTTTAAAATGATGGCACCATCACTGAAATCAGAGATGTTACGAAAAAGGAAAACACAGTATTTCTGAAAAACCTTGCTAGAACATTGGGGCAGATGGCAGTGGGAGAGAGATGAAAAGCAGTCCCTTGTGCAAATAAAATACATTATATTCAGTTCACTTTGGTTATGGAGCACATTGCACTGAATTTCATAGCACAGTGTTTTCGCATAAAAAGCATGCCACTAGAAGTCCATGTTTTTGCAACTGCCCGTACTTAAAAAAGGCAACAACCTCCCTGCCCGCCACCCACCTGGACAAGGAAGCAAGTAGAAAACCCCCAAAGGGCCATTATTAACAGGAAGGTTTTGGAGCCAGCAGCACTTAGTTCACTGGGCTATCATGAACTGCCATCACGGTCCGGGCTACAGGGATTCGCTTCCAGCTGAGGTCTCTCCGGTTTCCCTAGAGATGCTGCCTGGGATTGTGATTAAGCAGTTAGGACTAGGATAGTGGGGAGCTGGGGTGAGATATTGCAGAGAAACTCGGGTGGGTCCAGTACTTGAGCTTCAACATCAGTGTGTTAGTTACTACATGATTTCTGCAAGTGTAATATCACCGAGACAAACATCATGCTGATAGTGGAAGTTGAGTGCTGATAAACATATTTTTTACTTGGGGGGCTGGGATGCAGACAGCACTCTAATTTGATCTCTTGGCCAATGGCAGCAGCAAGGAATTTGTTTACATGGTAAAAGAGATAATGGTCCAAACATTAGGACTGCCACATCCCGGGCCTCTCAAGCATGACTAGACAAAATAAATGTGCATGAGTTAAATTAATTACTTCAGTCCTGGTCAAAGGCTGTATACCTGCACCTTCTGCTGCTATGAAAGAGGGCACGCACTGGCCTGACTCATCTTAGCAAGGTTTGTGGGGTTCCAGCGTGCAGTAGTGCAACACAGGAAGGTGGGTGCTCCCCATAGGTAGTTACAACCCAGCAGCAAACATCAATGCGAAGAAAAGTGCGGTCTGGAGAAAACCTCTGCTGGCTGTCCACTTGGTGCTGGTAGTTCCTGTCTGGAGTATGAAGAGGTTAGACCTAAATATCAGACCACCAGTGAGACAGCGTGAGAGGATATACTCTGTTCTTCTTAACATTCCAAGTGAGAGGGAACCCCCTTGTGTTTTCTCTTCACCGATACAAGCCTACCATGAACGACGTACATCTGTTGTTGTGCCTTAGGTTCCTCTTTGCTAGTCATGCTTCCTTGTGTGGGATCTGTTCTGGAAAGCAAGCTGATCTTCCTGCCTAAAAAGGGCTGTATAAGCATGAGGTGTTGTCATATACCCACGGAATAAGCTGCCGATCTTAGCAATTATCTCAACAGAGGTAAGCACGCTAGGTGCTGCTTGAACGCTGCTGACTTGGGGGTGGTGTTGGTGCGGCAGGAATATACCAACCTGGCTTTCGAGCTGGTAGGATTTGCTTGTTGCTCATTATGTTTGAGCTCCACAAGAATGTAATTTCCCAGGGGTCTGGCAGCTCAGTCAAGACCGTGTTTCTGAACAAAAGAATGACTTTAGCATTTAGAGATCACGTAAGTACTTCCTTATAGCAGTGACCCTGCAGGAGATGAAAGCTATGTTTCTAGTGTCAATTCACTAATAGAAGGCCTTTATGCCAAACTACAGCTACTTGAATGGATTTCCTGTAGATTTTTCACCATGTGTTGGGATCACAGCAGGAAACTTATTAGTTGTGACCTCATCAGAGGGGAGAGAAAGGTGAGAAAAGGTGATAGACTCATGAAATCAATTTGGACATGCACAGCTGATATTTAGAGAGTGAACTTTCTTTACATGTTCCCTATTTTTATTAAGCCTCCTTTATAGAAGAAACTGTTTTCTTCTGCCTTGCCTCCCAGGGTTCGTCTTTTAAGAACTAGCCTCAAATTGCCAAAAAGCCAAGCAATCAGCTATTTTATTTCTTGAACCGCTGTGTGTCATGTTGTGTTCCCCCCACCCCACCGTCAATCTCAAGTGAGAGGCAGAGCTGGACCGTTTTGGGGCCTGTGAGGGAATCACACTCTTGATCCCAACGGGAAAACACTTTCTGCTATGTGTAATGAAACCAGGGAACTCCTTCCTTTGCCCCAGCTCATTTCTAGCCAGGATGTCTAGTATGCCTGGAAAGGTCTTGCAACTGAGCCTTTGACCATGTCTTGTTATACCTGCCTCCTGCACACTCTTTCATGGGATCGTGGCTCTTTCTTGTTTGTGTAATGCTCTTCTGTGTGGTTTCAGCTGACTTTCTGCAGTGAAGTTGTACAGAAGCAAACAGGTCATTGTATGTTTCTCTTAGTTTGCATTGAGAAATTTAGCTCCACTTTGTTCCCTGTACCCTTTTTTTAAAATGAGTCCTCCATGAAAGAAATATCACAGTCTGAAATTCACCTGTGGCAATGTGTGTAGCGGCTCACAAAATTGTCTCTCTGAATTGACACGTCTGTCTAAATTGGTCTTACAAAGAACTAGGAACTAGGGGGCATTGAAGGAGGCCAGCAGGTTGCAAACATAAAATAATCGAGAGGAGATGGCTCTTCATTGAAGTTTATCTGCAGAGCCACTTGCCACATAATATAGCAGTTGCCGTTCATTGTTGATAAAAGCCGTCACAGTTTCAGCGGGAGTCTTGAGCTTTAGTGAAAATAAATTGATAGAAACATGCTAAATACATAAAAACATCGTTTGGCTCCAAGTCCCAGACTCCACAAATGGTTGGATGTTGGAAGAGGACCATGAGGAAGGTATCATACCTGCTTGTCATTAACCTGTTCTTAATGGACGCCTAGGGTCAAGGGTGGGGGTTGGCTTCCATCCAAAAGTGTCTATGGGGCTAGGCATGTCCTTGCTCTGACCAAGTATGACCATTCCTATGCTTGCTGCTGTTCTTAACAGTGTGCAACTTGTATTTAAGAGGAGCCTGCCTAGCTAAAGAAAAGACTCTGGTAATCTGCTTTTTGAGGTTATGCTTTAACAAGTTGAACAATTTCTTCGTGCTATGGTTGTGAGAGAACATGTGCAAATGTGAGTCAAGTCATAGGATAATTTCCAACAAGCAAGAGCTGGAAAAAAATTAACCTTTTTTTCCCACCCCAAACTTCAAACTGTGAAAGGGGGAAAGTACATCTTATCTATCTTGATTTGTCTTGTTTTTGTTTCTTGCCTCCCATACTATTTTTCCCTAATTTTAAAAATGTAATAATAATTCTAATTGGCCAAAAAGGGGAGGAGAAAAGTTAGTTTTATTTCTCTACTCTTTAGCATGGTCTTATGTGATTTTAAACTTACCCTTGTTTTGCTTGACTTTGTTCACCATTCCTGGGTCACTCTGTCTTACATAGGCAGGCAGCAGTGCTGTATTCAAGTGAATTTTGTGTACTGCATTCAGGGGGGCTTCGAGTTGTTAAAGCCTGTGTGTAGCAAGCAATGGAACATTTGCATTTTGTGCTTGGAGCAGTTTAACAGGGAGACACAAAAAAGGTGACAACATTAGTGACGTTCATCTTCATCGTATTGATCTCACATTTTAGTGATAGAGGAAACCCGTTCGCTTGATGGTAGTTCATTTTCAGCTAATCCTAATGGGAGAGGTTCTAGAGAAAAATTATTTTTAAATACTTAATCTCTTTAGCAATTAGGTGCAAATAATGTAGTGTGTGCAGGATTTGGGCTTTCAAATAATGTAAAAGGCTGTAATTTACAATTTAAATAGTGCAGTTTGAGGTTACCCTGAGTCAGGAAAATGAATCCTGTGAAGGATTTAATAGAAGTTGTAAGATGATGGAAAACATAATATCTTTATAATTAAAGTGTTCCAAATTTTGTGTTTGGGCAACTTTATTGTACAAACACCGCTAATTGCAAGATCAGGCTGGAGGTGGATCTTGAAAAACACTTGGAAGAGCTGGGATGCTATGCCAGAAAATGTGCATCTCGGGAAAGAAAAAAAAGCTGTCTGGATTTCTTGCCATGTGTCTAAAGATAGAGAAGCTGGTGGGCAGGAACACAAAATAGGAGAACACTCTTCCTGCAGGATTTATCTCCAACGGTAAACAGAGAAGTATTGAGCCGGTACCAGAACTCTGAGGAGAACAAATTCTTCCCTTCCTCCTTATTTTCTATCTCCACTTTCAGGAGCTCAACGGTCTTTCCAGACTAGGACACTGCAATTGGCTTTGCAGTCCCAGTGATGGGAAGACAAATAGCAACACCTCCCTCTGTCTTTCTCAATGAGGCAATAGCTACTCCGCAGGCACGCAGGTTGGTACTGCTGGGAGCTGCTCCGTGGCATAGCAGGATAAATGGAGAAAGCAATTGCATGGTTTCTTCCAGGGCAAAACTAATTTCTCGACAAAAAGTGAGACAATGCCATGACTGCTGGGTATTCTGGTAACAAAAATATATTTCATTAAACAGCTGAAAACACAACACGCTTTTATGTTTTGTCTAAAATGTTTGATGACAAGAAATTAATTATGCATAAAGGACAGGGATGTATTTTGGCTCCCCCCCCCCCCCCCCCGCCCCACTTACTCAGAAGGCAGTTTTCCACAGAAATTGAAGTTTTGATTTGCAGTGGGACATGTTTCTGCTAGCAAATGGTGGAGTGAGGAGACTAAGGTCCTCGACAAGGACGGTAAATCAAATTCCGGATGCTGGGAGCTGTACGATGTAGTGCTTTACAAGGACCTGAGTGACTTGACATTGTTACCGTGTGGCAAGGCAGATGAGCTTGGAAATGTGGACTCAGAAGGGATACATTAAGCTGAGGATCAGCTCTGCTGATGCTCAGCAGTGGGGAATCAGGTCTGACTGTGGGTTGGAGACATGGATGTAAGTTTGATACCGGACCTGCTTTTACAACAAAGTCAAGATGTGAGTAATTTTACAACAGTGAATGTTGTGATGTATTAATCAGACTTAAATTTAAGTTGCGAGACAGAGTTCAATGGAAGTTATGGTATTTAATTTTGTTTAAATGAAGGGGGGGTTGTACTGATTGAGGTGGCTTGTGCAATTGTGGAGCTGTTTCCTGTGCAGCCACTTTTCCTGGTCATTTGGAAGCTTCTGTACCAAGAACTGTGTGGCATATGAGGGGATGATGTATCCTAGTTTCAGCTGGGATAGAGTTAACCGTCTTCCTAGTAGCTGGTACAGTGCTATGTTTTGAGTTCGGTATGAGAAGAATGTTGATAACACACTGATGTTTTCACTTGGTGCTCAGTCGTGTTTAGACTGTAGTCAAGGATTTTCCAGCTTCTCATCCCCAGCCAGCGAGAAAGCTGGAGGGGCACAAGAAGTTGGCACAGGACACAGCCAGGACAGCTGACCCAAACTGGCCAAAGGGGTATTCCATACCATGGGATGTCACGTCTAGTATAGGAACTGGGGGGAGTGGGGGTGGGGGGATCACCGCTCGGGAGCTAACTGGGCGTCGATCGGTGGGTGGTGAGCAATTGCATTGTGCATCACTTGTATATTCCAATCTTTTTATTATTACCGTTGCCATTTTATTATTGTTATCATTATTAGTTTCTTCTTTTCTGTTGTATTAAACCGTTCTTATCTCAACCCACGAGTTTTACTTCTTTTCCCAATTTTCTCCCCCATCCCACTGGGTGGGTGGGGGGAGTGAGTGAGCGGCTGCGTGGTGCTTAGCTGCTGGCTGGGGTTAAACCACGACAGATGCATCATCCCAGCGCTGTGGAATCTGAAGTGGCATGTGGCATTTCCAAGTGCT
Organism: Astur gentilis; assembly: GCF_929443795.1. Lineage (NCBI taxonomy): Eukaryota > Metazoa > Chordata > Aves > Accipitriformes > Accipitridae > Astur > Astur gentilis. The sequence goes on from NC_064891.1 coordinate 30,193,690, forward strand.
CCTGCTGAAAGAGGGAGCAGCAAGTCTGCCCTGTCTCAGGCAGGCCTGGTGGAACGAGGTAGAGGATTAACAGGACTAGTCTCTGTTTGGCTCAACAAAATGGAGTGCGACACCTTCAGGCAGGAGGAAGGTAAAATAAATCATTTCAGTTGAGAAACTGTTGAATACAAATGAAACAGCTTTTTTTCTGAACTCTTTCATTCTGCAAAAAAAAAGTTAATGCTTTCTTGTAAGCACTCCTATTTTCTCCTACACAGAAGAAAAAAGATTGAATTACTAGAATTTCTCATTCAATAGAAATGTTGATTTCTGCCTGCCCTCTTCCCCCTGTCCCATGAGGCAGAAGATTATTCTTGAAACTGGTAATAAAGGACCAGAAATGGAACACTCAATTACAGTGGAGAGCAAGACACTTGTGTCAATATTGCCATTTAAACATGGAGGGTGTCGAAAATAATTTTTTTTTTTTTTTTAAGCGGTCTGCTCCTGCAGTTCCTGGTTAGCCGCTGATGCTGAAATATATTTCTGCTCCTAATATCTTCTACTGAGATCTATTTGCTGTGCTGGGCATGTCTGAAAACTTCATCTTTTCATACATACAGTTAAAGGAGAATTACACGTTTTTGAAACACTGGTTGGGGTCATGGGTGCTGAGAGCTTTACAGAAGTCTGGACTAGAGAAATTCAAGAAACTTAATTTTGACTTGGGAAAGGAGGTAACAGTGGAGGGAATAAATGGAGGTAAAGATAAGATAATAGTGAACTGAATGAGTCGTGCATGGCAAAGAGAATTCACTGAATTACTGCTTGCTTTGTCAGCTGGCGTGTTTTGTAGGCCTGGGAGCAGAGCTGAGATCTGGAGATGGCCAGAGAGGTAGTTCTCAGAGCTCTTCCCTCTGCACACAAAAAAGAGGGAAAAGAGACTGTAGATGAGAAGCTGATGGATGGGGACGTCCTTTAAAGTAAGAAGGCATTCAAGAAAAGGTAGAAAGAAAATTGGCCCTGATCTGAAGTGGGATGGACGTAGACCTGGGAATGTAGCCAAAGGAAAGAATGATGCTTCTCCAAGTCCAAAGGTGCTGAGACCCATATGGAGGTGGTGGGGGCAGAACACCCTCCCCGGTGCTGGGTTTGGTAGCCATGAATAATGTGCTATCTTAACAGATGAGGTTTGTATGGGTTTTGGCAGACTTGTCAGCTCCTTTACTGTGGCCTATCTGCAGTGTCTGGTCATCCTACTCATTGACTGTGTGCAAGGCAGAAAGATGGAGAGACTGCAGTCAAGGTTTACTCGCTGTCTGCAGTGATGTATTGACTTCCTTGCAGGATATTTCGGTGTTTTTTCCTCCCTAGTGCAAATGTAAAGTCTGAAATTCCTATGAATACACACTTCTTTTACCTAAGCATTTGTGCAGGCAGCCTCTGAATAGATAAATCAGAGGCTTCTGTTGCTTAGAAATCTTTAAGGGTAATATCTTAGAACTGTAAGGTAATAGCATTCTCCTGCTATAATTTCTCTAGCCCATTAGTCTGGAGAGTGATTTACACTGGGAGGAATTAAGAGAGTTGTCCAGCCCGTACAGGATGCTGTGGTTAAGGTGGTACAGATATATCTGTAATGCAGGTCCCTACAGTGGTTTCTCATCAGCTCTGAATGAAGTGGGGGTCAAACCAGGGGAGGTTCAGGACGTGCTTTGAGGTCCTACTTTATATTACTGACATGCCTACTTAGAAAAGGTTGAAGAAAAGTAATAAATGTTGTAAGTATCTTGCATAAATAAATGATAGAAACTGCAACAGCAGTGGCAATATTACAGATTTACCAGATGTACTCAGGAGGTCATTTAGTCCAGCCATCCCCGCCCTGAGCAGCGCTAACAGCACGTTCAGACCAGGTTGACCAGGGCTTTTTTCAGCACAGGGACAGATTCCTGACTGCTCTGGGCAAGCTGTTCCAGTGCTTTATTATCTCCCAAATGAAATCAGAAAATAGCCAAAGCAAAAATAATATCTAGTTTGCAAAGATTGTTGTTCTGTTGGTTTTGTGCTTGTTTTTTTTTTGTTTTTTTTTTTAAACCAGCCCCTCTCTCTATTTTTGTATGGTTTTTGATTTGAAGGATGTCAGATCCCCTTTTCTGTCTTATTTTAATTCACATTTGTAAGAATTGAAAAGCAGTGGAGAGTAAAAAAAAATGCATAGGGAGCAAATTTCAGTTTCTTTCTTTTAAGTACTTTCTATCTGTGCAGAGGATAGAGCAGAATTGGAGGAGATCACCTGCTGTTTCTGACATAATCCTTTGGGATTTGAAGATATGAGAGTAGAGTCTATTTCTGTTCTTTGTTGCTTTCAACAGCAAAGGCAGCTTTTGGAACTGAAGGACTGAGGCTCAGTCCCTGGTTGTATTGAAACAGATGCAGTTTACTTTCCCATATCAAACTCATTCTTAATAGAAACTATAGCCCAGCCAGCATGCTGCTGGGGGTGTGGGCAAGAGTATCACCAGGGAACACTTCTCTTGCGGTGGAGTACTGTAGTATGGTAGCTAAAAACGGACTTCTCAATTGCTAGGTTCATTCCTCTGAACCGAAACATTACTGCCTTGGACTACCACCAGAACCCTTGGCCCGTGCCCAGCTACACCCTCCTTCCAATCAATGGGTATTTAAAATCTGCCTGTGTACGAGACGGCTTTTATGCTGCTGCTGGACAAGTGAGCTGTCAGGACAAGGCTATTGGAAGGACTTTAGCCAGGCTCCCAAAGCTGAGCTGCTATAGACTATGCTAATAAAAATAAGGAAGTAATCAAAAACAAACAGTTGCAGAGCCAGCTTCTTGCACAGAAGGCGATGCAGCGGGAACAAACCAGTGCTTGCCAAGTGGGAAAAAGGACACTGACTGGCAAAGACAAATGTTATTTGCTGGTTTGAGGGACAAGCAAGTGGAACGAACCCCAATCACTGCCTATTCATCAGAAGGGGAGGACGTGGAAATTAGAGGTGGCAGTTTGTAGCTGGCATTTTGCAATGACAGGTCTCTTTAAACTTAGTGATAATGCCCACAATTTTTTTCCAGCCGAGCTTGGAACAACTTTGCCTTTGCCTCCGCACTTTCTGCAAGATCTGTGATGCCCAGTGATGACGGGCAGATTGTTAATTTCAATCATCAGCCCAATGGGATCAGGGAAGCATGGCAGCAATAATCGAAAATGGATGCTTAGAGTAAGGAGGCTAACAAAGCAGTAGGGGCAAATATTGGCAAGTATTAGCAAATACTTGTTAGTACTGCTGCTGTTACAGAGTGCAACGTGAGTTCCAGCCGGTGTCAGGGAAAGTTAAGAGCTCTGCTGGAACAAATCATAAAGCAGTAATGGAAATGTTGGGACCCAGCTGTTGGGGAACAGCTGGAGCTTTCTGACAAGCTGAATTACAGTGGGGTGAGGGTTCCTGATACCTTAGATCCCATGAAAAATCCCATCCTAAGATGTTGCTTTCTGCTTTGCATCGATTTTGCAGGTAGCGTGGGTGTGTTCTGCCTCTGCTCTCACCAGTGGGAGCTTTGCCACATGCTTTCAGTGGGTCTGTGCTTTCACTCTGCTAGCTTTATTTGCCAGATTTGCTTTATATTCTGCAAACGCTGAACCAATTCATTTGGCAGATTTCTGGACTAGCCTGAGACCAGTTAGGGTTTAATATGGAAACTAAAAAAGTGGATTTCAAGTACTGCACGTTCTACTATCTCTGTTTGACAGTAAAAGAGTATATGGAGGGACAGAGCAAATATCAACTGAAATCCAATTTTTGGCTGTCTGCTTTATCAGTGAAGGCCAAAAGTTTCAGTGATTCACCCCAAAGGGAGCATCAAAGTTCACAGACGTTAAGTATTGAATTAATTTATTGAATTCAGAGATATTCCTGGAACATATAGTCAGATCCTCTCATGTATTTATCACCCAATATTGGATAACTCCTTTATACATCAATGATAGTTTTAAAAAAATTCTTAAGAATGTAGGTTTGCCAGAAATGTTCTGAGGAGTAGTAGGGGTAGTATTTAATTTTTTTGTAAAAAAAATCAGAATTAACTTAAGGTTTGATTTTTAGCTTTGGGTGGGAGAATATTGAGGTGCTGTTGCACATTTCTCTCCTCCATCCCCTGTACAATTGTGGATGTACAGGAAAAGAGAAGACTTGTTCAAGATTTTGAAAAGATCCCTGCAGTAGAGCAGACTGGTTTCACAACAGCTTTCAGAGTTTCAAAACAAGTTTGAGAATTTGTGCTAGTTTTGAAACCCAGGTACTTCTGAATGTTTTCATGATACCACATAGTATCAATAGCTGTGCCTTCAATTTACAAGTCTTTCCAATACGAGGAGAAAAGACAGACCTAGATCTGAGAGGTCTTTCTTTGTCAAAAGGAAAAAAAAAATTGTGGAGGCATCTTGAATATGATGTGATTTTTTGAAAACACTTTCTGGAAAAATGTTTGCCTTAGCAAAAAATATTCCAGCCAGCTCTCGTCATTGTGTCTAAGGGCAGATCCTGAAATTATTCAGAAAAGATGTGGTGTGTGTATCTCACACAGGTGTCAGTGCTAGTGTTTAAACAAATATTGCTACAATCAGTTAAAATATACAAACAGAAACTATGCAGATAATACAAATAATAAAGTATACAAATTTGCTCTTGCAAATAACACTTCTGAGTTGCATCTGCAATCCTAATTTCTTATGTTGGTTGAAAAGGATGACGACTTTGGAATAGTTACGGAGCGAGCTATGCTAATCATATCTCCTCAGCCACTATAAGGTCAGATTTGGAGGTTACAACTTAGACACTCACACTGAAATGCAGAAGGCCTAATATTTCATTACCGGGAGCTTCCTCGGTTCATTTAAACTAGGGTAAAATAAGTACTTTGATTTGTTAGTGCAGTAAACCTGTTTTGCACTGGCATCAATTAGAAAGTCAGATGTGAAACAGTAAAGTGAGAATTAGAGATCTGGATTTCTGCATGGAAAGTGAACACTCTAATAAAAAAATACTACAGCTGAATGTGGGGAGTACAATAAGACAATGTTCTCACACCAGGTTTTAATTATGGTAGTATGAGGCCTGAGAAACTCCACTGAAATTTTCAGTTTTGCTGTACTGTATTTGAGCAGAATTTCATCAGCCATGGCTTACATCACCGAAGTATAATCCTGTTGTAGTTAATTTATAATAAACATGTCCCTGCTAAGCAGTGCTAAAGAGGCTAAAATGAAGTAGATGCTTACAATAAATAGAAACATTTAGCAGTCCTTCAAGTGAGAAGTGAGATGAAAGTTCTCTCTCGCTACTATAGATTCCTGTCTATGGAGTTTTTGAAATGTTTTCTTCTGCTTCTCTGAATCTCTTCCTGCGTTTTTTCCTTTTGATTTTGAAAAACTCACTGCTCTTCTGAACCTAACATACGTCAGATGGATTTGTCCTGTTTTGCAAAAAGGAATGCAAATTGTTGAGAGTGCTTGAGAACTGTTTAAACACCATTGCTTACAGACAAAAGGGGTGCAGCTTTCTTCAGCCTCTGGTGTTTGGACTCTTTCATGGATGATGTGAACCTAGAGTGTCTGTTGAACAAACGATTGCTCAGAGCAAGGCTCCCAGGGATTTTAATTGAAATCAAAGTGAGGGATGCAGCATTTGCATGGAGATCAGGCAAATAACTCGCACATAGCAGTGACAACTCTTTTGACTTGTACCACTGACTTCAGTATTAACTCCTACGCTACAGGTGCAGAAATGCTTGGAGAAGTTTTGCTACTTTGCTTAGCTTTTCCACTTTTGTGTCTCTGCTCTGCACGCCACGGGCACCCAGGCCTTTGGCTGGGCTCCTTCTGGAGGACAATATAGGAGATGTTTCAACCTTAGTCTTTGCTGAGACGTGGTTACTGAAGGGGATTGGATCCGATGCATATGACCCTGCTGTTGCTCAGTTTTCTTCTCCTGGTGGTTTCATCTAAGAACCCTGGATGTATGCCAAGCTCCTCCTCAGCTCTTGTGCCTTCTCTGCTCATCAGGCACCCATCGAAGAGGGCTGCTGTAAATTCTTCTCCTGGATAGCAGGCACAGGACTCTAGAAAACAGCCAGCAGGTGCAAAGCCTGGGGAGAAAGCTATGAGAGGGGTTTCTGACTAGGAAGACTGGACCAGAGCAGGGACTACTTGGAGAAGGACGGTCTGGGCAGAGACTAAGGATGAAGAGGTGAATCTGGGTGTGTTCTGAGTGGCTGTTGTAGAGAAAGAATCCCAGGGAAGAGAAGAGGTGCTGAACAAGTGGATAAAATAACCTGAGACGACCTCCTCTTTGCTAGATGGGAAATGTGGTTGTGACAAAGAGCCTGTAAGGAAACCAGCTAATACAATACAGAAATATGAAGAGAGAGCGCTTAATTGTGTGCTTACACCAGCATATGCCCAAGTGCCTTCTTGAATCAGGGTCCTGCTGCTGTGAAAGTGTAAGACAACTGGATTTATCACTATTTACTATTAATCAATTTCTATTTACGATCGATCAATCTCTGTTTACTATTTCTATTTACTAACTCTGATTACTGTTTATTTGTCACCTTTCCCTTGCTCAGCAAAGACACGTGTAAAGAATAAGCCTAGACTTCAGTAAAATCACGGAGATATTATCTGAGATTGTCACAAGCGAAATCATTGGAGTTTCTTGTTCAGCTTGTAGTAGAAGGTGTCCTCTTCAGAAATCATCTTATGAATCTGTTCACCTTCCCAGACTTGTGGTTTTGTTTGCACAGTAAACTAAATTAATTTATTAAACCAAGTAGTCATAAATAGAAGCTAAATTAAAACTGATCTTGGATGATATTCTAATTGGACCTAGCCTCTTGAGGCAATGTGCTGTGAAGAAGCCTGCCATTTTTCAGATGCATTGCAGCAACTCGTCTTTGCCTTCATGCTTCGCATGACAAAGACCTGCTATCAGCCACAACTTTGACCTGCCTATATGCAAGGTTAATGGAGCTAATCAGGGTGTGGGGGAGGGAAAATAGTGGGTGGGTGCGTTGCCTAAAAAGGAAAGGAAAGATGGGAGCAAGAGATTTTTCCAGAGTGTTTCTAGAGATTCACAACATTGATCTCTGTTTCCCTAAAACCAGGGAAAAAAACCTCTGGTGATTGCCTGCCCTTCTGAGTTTTAGTATGCAGCCCACCTACACACAGCCCTTTCTTCTGCAGAAGCTGGCTGTACAGTCTGTCTTGATTAGATCCTATAGCTTTGGCATTTTTTCAAATTCTTTCGATACTCATCTTGTCAAATCTGTCAATTCATTCTTAAAATACTAACAAAACACAGAAGACAAGGCAATGTGTCTAGCCTGGTATTTAAAGCTTTCTTTGTTTTGATGTGCTATTACCCCTTATTTTTCTCCCTGTGAAAGACACAAAAGAGAAAGAATAGATACCAGATCAACAATCAAATTACAATGACTACTTTTTAGCAGTCCATGCTGTTATGATTCACTGTAATCAACTGTGGTACTCCGAGTGCAGGAAAGGAATTGAGATAACTTGATAAAGTACATCTACTGTATCTAAGCTTCATCTGCCCCAAGCTTTTGCTTCATTAATACTTCAGCTTGCACTAGGATGCTACTTTTTTTAAGGAGATCAGTTCGGGATGCATTCTCATGGCTGCAGTGGGTAGTGGGTTAATATGTGTAATCTGTTTTTTAGCACAGCTGTTCCACAGAGAGGCTTCAAGTTAAGGATTTGTTATTTTTCATTCTTCTTGGGAAGAATATATAATTTATCTGACTTTGGGAGAGCATAATCAGCAATGGAATAATATTGAAGAACATAATGATGGTCTTCTTGCTGGTTGTGTGTGTGTCTGCGGAGGAGCCCTGGGTAAGGTCAGATCATGCGCGCAGTGTTTGTCCTGACCACGTGTTGTGATGGTGGAAGTGAAATCCAGATGTAAAGGCTGGGTGAGAAAGCTGCAGTGGCTCTGGGTGGCTGAGCGACCAGGACTGCTTATAAATGTGTGCAAGAAAAACGCCTTCTTGGGCCTGAACTTTTGCAGAAGGCGAAGCAGCAGTGAAACTGTGACAGGACTTGCTCCCAGCAGTCATGGTAATATTAGGACTTGGTCCTGCAGAGTCCATACAAACTCCTTGGCGTCTGGACTCTACACCTCTTTAGGAGGCTGAGGGTTTCTGTTACCTGCTGTAAGGACAGTCAAACAAAGCCTCCTTTCCAGAGCATGCAGCTTGCGGAGAGGGAAATGAAAGGCCTCACCTGGCTTCTCTTTAGCTGAATGGGGCTGCTGGGTTGAAAGCTTCCCTCCCTTTTCTTCATCCCTCCTAAAGTGTGGATGTATGCAGAGATGAACTAGCAGTGAAAAACTTGTGGTGGCTGGGAAGTGGATGAGGTTTTACAGCTGGGATGACATTTCTGTGCTTGCGTGAAAGAAGCAGTGTAGCTTTAAGAGCCCATGAGCCCTGATTGAGTGTCTTATTTTTTACATACATCATAAATAAAACTTCAAAGGTTTGAGAGGAGAAGGGGGATGAGAGCACATTCTCCCATTCACTAGAAACCTTTTTGCCTGCCAGAACCATTTAGTGAATCTGCTAAACAGCTTTGTTAAGGTGTTTATCCCACCAAGACAGTTCATAGCTGTGGGCATTCAGGGGTATAGAAACGAATTCAGGCTATGCCAAGCATACAGGACAATGTTTCTGAGCCCAACACAATATAGTGGCTCATCTGCATAATCCCTCCACCCTGCTTGAGATGGAGGAGAACGGAAAAGCGGTAGATACTATATGTCAACCCTGACAGCTTTATTAAAACTAGAGGGTCTGTTCTGGTCTTGCCGCTTTCTCCTTGCCAGCATTCAGCCTGTAGAGAAAGGGCTGCGTTGACCCCTTTGGGGAGTTTGGAAAAACCTGGAAGGGTGGGAAGGGTGCAGAGATTTCTCTTTATATTCTCCCCCACTGGATATGAAGATGCTGCAGGTTGTCTTTGCCACTCTGCAGATAATGACATTCAAGAGAGAACGTATGGCTGTGTGGGCTAGCCTGTGTAAGGTCGAGTGCGTAGCGTGTGAGTAGGGGAAGCCAAAGGCAGGTTTCCAAAACCGCCAGCTCCTATTTAGGCATGTCCATGAAGTGGCTGGATTTTCAGTAGGCTACTGCTCTCAGTAGGAGTTGCTGGGTGCTGAGCCCTTCTGAAAATTTGGCTTCTTGACAGTACGATGCATCACTTGGTTGAAAAGACTGCTTTCAGCACCCTGTGAAAAATCCCTTCTGTTTGAGTGTAAATAATATCTCTAATATTTCATTTTTTTGCTTTTGTGGAATATTGTGGATTTTTTTCTCTGAAAAAGCAAAGAGAGGCTATCTCTATTTATTGGAGTTGGGTGATTAATTTGCAATTAATAATTTATTCAGGAATCAAGTCTTTTTCTGCTTGCAAAAATCTCTATTCTTCAATTACTTGCTCAAGTGCATGTGATAAATTTTTTTACTGATTCAATCTCTTCTCCCCCGCCCCACCCATCCCTTCTCATGGAGTTGGGACAAGTTCAGTTTGGGACCTCGTTGCTCAAAGATCTTGGATAGTGTGGCAGCAGCTCTTTGGGCAGGTGATCACATGTGTCTGTCACGCAGGCATTTAAAACAGTATTGGTTCTAATAAGCATTTGGGGCAACACAGATCAATTCTTAATGGTTTGTTTTTCTCCTTTTTGCCTCCAAAAGGGAGAAAGGAATCATTTACTGAAAAATTTCTATGGCTGAACACTGATATCAAAACATGTTCAAGTGTTAGACTACTGTATTTTGTGTGAACCTACTAAATGAGCAGTGATGCAGGAGGAAGGCAAAAAAGAAATGACGAAAAAGGTCTCAGACCTATGGTTCTTAATCCCTTCCAGTGTTCAATTAAACCATTTGCCTACCGAGTAGTTGTCTCATGTCATAGCCCATACAGATCCTCACAGCCTAGGGTTTCCAAAGTTTTGCTCATAGAAAACTAATTAATAAGTAGGACACCAGGTGATAAACCTTATAAGAGTGATCATCTGCTGTGCAATAAAGTTGTGTCCGCTAGGCAGAATTTTTATAAAATCCCACTGAGAGTTGCACAGCACATGAATGCAGCCAGTAAGTGGCTCCTTTATTTTGGAGGCATCTGTCCTTGTGCTGTAGTTGAACATTGAAATCAAGGCTTGCAGGTACCCTTATCCACACTATTACCAGCCTGCTGCACGTCCTCACCCCTGGTTTGTTTGGTTTGGTTTGTGTAGTTTCTCTAATTATGTAGATTGTAAAGCCTTCACAACAGGGACTCTACCTTATCAAGTAAATCTGCAGGAGGCAGAGCAATGGGATGGAGAGACTTCTGTACCCTGCCTCTTGATGGCATGATGGTGGATGCGGTCCTGTGGACTTCAGGGGCAGGATCAGACTTAAAAGTATTTCCAACTCCTTTAATTTCACTGAGCTACTTAGGGAGTAAAGTACAAGGTCTCTAATAGCAGAATTAGTCGAAAGACTGAGATGACATACTTTGTAGAGATAATTCACACCTCCTTCTGTAGTTGGCAAAAGGGACGTCTCTGTCAGATGCTGACATGGAGCTGGCAGCCTGACTGACGTGTTCTGGGGCACCCTCTGGCAGTTTGATCAGTTGAATAATTTTGGCACCTAAAATAACTGCTTAAAATGAGATGGTGTGAATATGTGCCTTCAATATAATTTCAAGCAAAGTGGTTGGAGATGCATCCCATCTTTCTTTCCCAGTCAGTAGATACCTATGGTATGAAGGCTTTTAAGAGGTAATTGAGTTGCGGCCATGCAAAGTGAGCTACGTGACACTTATCTACAGGTCCTGTCTGAATTTGTATGTGATCAGTACAGCATTGTCCCAGACTGCAGGGCACCTATTGCAGTTAATGTTGGCACCGCATCTCTAGCACAGGTGAAAATCAAATTAAGCAGAGTGTAAAGGCTCCACGGACACCTGGAGGACACCTTAAATTTGTTTAAATTTTTAAACAAAATTTAAACCTTACAGACCTTACGTGAAGGTTAGTTTTCTTTAGTGTTCTTTTGTCTGCTTGAGCCGGTTGCCTGTTCTAGCCTATCTGTGCTGTCTGTCTTACTGCTGGCAGGAGGATTAGTACTTTTGAGGATTGCTCTCCTCCAGGGGCCATTTCTGGGTGTCAGGGATGGTGTCAGTGAACTGCCAGAGTCTCTTGATAACCTGCATTTACCACAGCACCGCTTTTCTTCAATAGACAAATCTTTGTCAGAGAAACTAAGTAATGAACTTTATGCAAGCATTCTCCATGAATTAATGCTAACTACATCAAAAACAAGCCTCGCCCGCTACTCTTAGCAGTTTATTTCCTTCTGTCCCTATACATGAGCGAATGCTGACATACATGCTAACTGCACAAATAGCACAGACCAGTGGAGGGTGTCCCTAGGATGAAAGCCACAAGCAACTAGGCAGCGCGGCCATCAGTGAGTTTTGGGACCATGCTCGTAGTGAGAGAAGAGTATGACAAGGGCATTTTGGAAGATGCTGGATCAGATGATGTGTCTCACCATGTTTTATGTACCCATAATTCCCAAAGCAGCTTGCCCTTCAACATCCCCTTTTAAATTGTTATAAATGATTTAACTTGAACAAAGAACGGTGTACACGAGGTGATAGAAAAAATTGCTTTAAATAACGCATCCCATGTTGCTCTTAAATTCCCTCTTGAATTTTGGGTTGTGACTGGCTGGTATCAACGTCCTCACGTGCTTAGGCAGTTAGCAGAAATCCTGTGGAGGTTGAAGCAGTGGCTTGTGTCTGCCCGAATGACTGTGCTCATGTCTTTTAGCCAGACCAGTCTCCAGGCCTGTGTACTGAGGTCGTTAGTCTTTCTCCACATTCCAGCAGAACGATGAATTAAAGGTGTTTCTAACATAAGAAGTGTTTTGATTCGGAAGTATTGAGGCCCCTGTAAGAGAAAAATTTTGTTGATGTAAAATCACCACATTGTCATAAATCATCTTCTGTGAAAATGCTATGCCTCTGGGGCAAAATAAAGGAAAGAGAAGAAATTCCTGAGGGAGAAAGATAGTATCTGATAAGTGAAATTAATCATAAATTGGGAAAAATGTATGGTAAAACATGCAAGCAAGATCTTATGAAATGATTTTGTAGGATTTGTTAGAATAATTTTTGTTCTCTAGATCATGTTTTTCTTGCATAAGAGATTGCTAGTGTTTATAAAATGTTGTCATCTACTAATTGCTTACTAAGCCTTTTCAAGCTGTATGGATGTGCAAGTGTTTCACAGAGAGAAAGCTGCCCTACTAAATATTGCTCAGCGCAGGAAGTGAAAAATGTCTAGTCAGAGAGACCAAAGCCAAGATAGTAAGCTTAAAAATCATGGCAGAAACTTGATTCTAACCAGATAAAATGCTGCTTGAATCCCCCTATAAAATAAGCCCCAAGGGTGCAAACTACATTTTATGAGATGGTTCCCCAAACACCCGTTTTGTAACTGCATATAACCTGAATGTGCGTTTCCACAGACTTTCTGTAGCAATTTGTATAAGGCTTATTGTATCACACAGATACAATACTAAAAATAACATTTTAGTTAGAAAATACTCACTGGGAAGCAAAAGAGAAGGGACCTGTGGGAAACCCTATTTATTTGCATTTGGTGTTTGCATTTCTTGCTGTAAATGTTTAATACATGCCTCTTGTTTCAGATTGCATGAGCCCTTAATTTGCATTATCCAGCACCATCTGTATTCAACAGACTACAAGAAGAGGATAGGTAATGCTCTGGCTGTTGTAATAGCTAAATCAATTTTTTGAGTAATTTTTACACACACATTACATAAGTGCATAAAATTAGGTTCCAGATTCTCCTCCAGCAGTATTTACCGATAGGTAGTTGTGAACCTTTGGGAGCCATCAGGTATCAGAAATCTGTCCGTGGAAAAAGCTATTGAACAAAACAAACGAACAGCAAGAAACCCTCTCGCTTCTCCAGGCAAACAAGTAAAGGCTAGAAGTTGAAAGTGACTCCATTTATTGTTTGTTTTAAATGAAAATCATGGGGAAATTGCTGTACAGAACAGTCCAGAGTCCTGGGTAGTTTACTTAAAACCCGAAAACTGTGTTACATGAATTAATAACAGTGACAAATATTACTGTAGAGTGCTGAACATCTTGTTGGTTCCTGATCCAGCAGAAGGTGAGCACAGGTTATTGTCTTTCTGATCTGGTATATGTAGCTGACGTGGGCTTTAAAAGAAAGCCAGTGCTTTGTTTAAAGCGACAAAACATCTCAAGTCTGGCATAGAAATGAGAGGAGAATGAAGGCACGGAGGATCACAAGGCAACAAAGAGCTGGGAATTTTGTTGGGAACCTTCGTAAATTGCTCTGGATGTGTCTGCAGGAGACAGAAATGCAAAAAGTATTTTTAATACTTTGGAGACCAAAAGACCCAAAGAAATCTCTCCCTCCTCTCACAATTAATTTAAAGATAATCAACAAAAAGTCCAAGCCAAAAAATAATTAAGCAAAAGGAGATAGACGTCTCTTACAGAATTGGTTCTGCCAGAAATGTATTTGTTGTAATATCCCACTAGTGGCCAGTAAAGGAAATGGAAAGAGAAAGTCATGCCAAGATTACATATTCACAGCTCTGCCTACTCTGTTCTCAGTGCCCAGGAGCACGGAGGCCTGAAACAACACCATTTTTAACTTTAAACTAACTCTTGTCATGTGGAAGCGGAAGATGAGCTAGATCTAAGATAAATATAGCCCTTCTGCTACAGAAAAGAAAGTTGGATTCTAAAGATCAGACACACTTGTAGGGCGGGCAGCAAGAGCCCCATGCTGCTGAGAAAAAGACTGACCCTTAGCCTATTCCTAGTGGTTTAGGTGCTTACTTGTCGCAGATAAGAATACATAAAGTAGGGAGCAAGCCGTGTGTAATGGTGCTAAAGCTGCAATGCACACCAGTTGTGTAAACTGAGAACCAGGACGCAATTTTTGGCTTGCCGAGGGCTGGCCAAGGCATAGCAAACGACAGAGTATCCCAGGTGGGTCTGAGATTGCCATAAGACACGGCATCTCCTCCTGCCAGTGGTCAGTCTGGTCTAAGAAGCAAAGCCTCTGCAGTGGGAACTGTAATGTAACGATGGTTTAGGTGAGTGGTCCTGCACACCTACCGATGAGTAGGAACTTCCTGTAGTAATATCCAAGAGGGAAGTTTGTTTCCTCACTGCACCATCAGGGCTCTGAATGAGCTATTACAGTCTGTAAGGCAAATATGTATTTATTCAGGCAATTTTTAAAAAATTTACTTTTGATCCAGTACATGGTAAAAGGTCCTAAGGAACCAGCTATGTAAATCCTTCCTTAGCTGTATAAATACACTTTTTATTCTCTCTGTAGTTAACTTTCATGTGATGGCACGAAGGATGAATGATGATTAGCTGGAATCAGTGCTCAGGAAACAGGGAGAGCAGGGAAATGGATTCTATTTCATAAATTTTCTTGTGAGACTCTAGTAATTAAACACTTTCCAGGTGGGGTAATAACCAGTAGCCTTTATTCATCACAGTATTTATCCTGGCTCTGCCATTCAGGTTGGCCCAGTCCTATCACCTCCATTTCCTCATCTGTACAATGGGAATAAAAGTATTGACCTTCTTAATAACATCTCTCCGAGATGGAGAGAGAGCAAATGCTCTGTAAGATCTGTATAATTATTGCTAACTTCAAGCTATGAGCAATTCCCGTGGAGTTGATGGGACTGCTCACATGTGGGGCTAGTTATAGTACTGGGAGCCACTGATGGCTGCAAATCACAGAAAACTGGCTTTCTGATGGATCATAAGTCTGCTTCTGGAAAGCTGGTTTTGCTTTCCATATGGGCTGGGACTTTCAGCGATGCTTTAACAAGTTAGATGCCTGGGAATTGGATGCCTAACTCCTTCAGGCTCTTTTGAAAGTCTTCATGAGAAAACAGAGGGTTGCTGTTGGAATTGCAGTCTAAAATTACAAACAAGCATGTACAAAAAAATAATGAAGTGGAAATTGTAGGAGGAGTGGGGGAAAGGGTCTTACGTTAGTTTGGAAAGGGAAACTTTACTGGGAAATGAAAATGAAAATTGAAAAAAAACACTGACAGTTGAAAAGAAATTCTGGTTTTGCTATTCTAATGCAAGTGTAAACATTTTATAAGAAAACCGATGGTGCTGGGAGGGTGGAATTCTGAAGTACAAAGCGCATGGGAACACTCGTGGTTCTTTTTTTCTTAATTGGGTCGGTATTAAATTCCTGTTTGGATGGACTGAAATACCAAAATAAGTAGCCTGATTTTCAACAACGCCCTGCACAGTCTCCATTAAAGAGAAAACAAGCGATTGTAGCCACCTACTTTTGAAAACCTCAGCCACTGCTTTTCATTGATGCCATTTGCTTTCTTTTAGTTATGTCAGTACCAGAGTATCATCTCACTTGAGCCATGATTTCTCTTCCATTTTAAGTGAGTAATATCCATATGCAAATTTTCTAGAAGGGCCTCTTGTCAAATGCAGGGGGAAAAAAACCCAGCAAAACTTCTTGGCAACAGCTGGGAAGAACATCAAGAAGGAATCTTTTTTTCTCAGCCTTGGAAACATGTTGGCATTCACATCTCTGCTCAGTGCTCTGCTTGAGCTGCGTGCTTATTAGTGCTCTTAGAGCGCAGAGAAACTGCACTGATTCAGTATATATGCTTGTCCCACATGCTTTGTTGTTATTTTAAGACAAAAGTCTCTGTAGGTGCATGCTACAGTAGTGACCCAAAGCTGGGGAAAGCTAGTCCTTGCTGACGTCTGTGTGTCTGTACTTACACCCTCTTCCCTCAAAATCCCTAAATCCCTGTTCTGTGTCCCTCTTATACAGGCATTGAACTGATCCAGAATGTCTTTGTGCTTGTGTTTCAAATGCTTGCTACCTGTGTGTGGTCTGGGCAGGGAAGAAGTCGTGTGGCCTTTTGGGGGAACTGTTGCAAGCAATAGTGAGCAAATGGAGTGACATGCAGGCATGGGATACCCTGTTCTTTATTTGCTTTTAACATCAGTATGGTTCAGGGATATTGAGGGGGTTATCACTAGGATCGGGCTGCAAAGAGGGGGTTTTTCAGCCTGAAATATGAAAAGCGTGTTCCTCTTTTAGGCAGAAAAGCCCAGGAAGATGGCCCTTGTAATTACTGGAAATCAGCAATCTGTCTGCTGTCATTCAATTTAACCCATGCAAACTTGCCATGTGCAATGGATCCACTCAGCGGGTGTGATTTCAAAGAAGGAATAGTCCATCTGGTTTATCCAAATGCCGCTTTAAAGGAGGGTGTCTGACAGGTTTTTTCAGACCCAGAGTGCAGCAGACTGCCTGGAAGCTGGTTACTTACCGGCTTGGATACAAAAGATCTCTATATTAAGCATGCTGTCAAAGTAATAGTAGCTGATAGTATTAGCAGAAGCAGCCAAGTAGGCAGTGGGAATGTTGTGGCTGAGCAGGTAAGCCAGAGCTCAGCAAACTGTTTGTAATGTGAGGTGACTCACATACGTGGAAGAAGAAAGGCTCACCTGTTCTGGATGGACAGGGATTTTTATAAATAACTCTAATTTGTAAAACCTGCAGTGGAGTTTGAGGATGTCCCTTACGGCAAAAGAGATTCAAAGGGGTTGCAAAAATGAAGACTAGTCATAAGTACAGCTGCGTCCTTATTTCCTCTCCTGAATATGGTGCTTCCTTTCTGATCTAGCTGTTCTGGTATTACATTTCAGAATAATTAAAAGACAATTGCACCTATTTTTCTTATTCAAAGTTCCCAAAGCTGCTGCTAAATATGTTGTCCTGCATATTTGTCTGCTTAATTTGTGCCTAGAGATGCTTTCTCTTTATTTTTCTTTCTCTCTTTGAGATTTCAGGTTACTGGTCTGGAGAAAATGGGCAGTTTGCCTTTACATTATATGAATAGTAGAATAGGATTCTGTCACAGATGAAAGTACTATATTTATGACTCATTATAATCCATTCATGGCTTCACGGACCTAGAGCCCTCCAGGGAGTGCCACAAACCCACATAATTTTCCCAAGTGTTACATTTTGCATTTGGATCTTTGGTTTAGCCGACAGATATGAAAAAGGAAGAAAAAAGTGTAGGAAGGCAGAAAGTCCATGCAATTGTGCGTGTACAGATGCTGACCAGCGATAGCAGCAACTTCAATTCAGGCCTGCGCCAACGTGCTCCTGCTTCCCGTTCCCTCTGATGCCGTAACAACCATGAGGGGCAGGCGTGAACTTCAGGAGCTGGCAGAGACTGGCACGCCTTTAATGATAGCAGGCCCATTGCAGTAGATAAGCGTTGGCACGACAAGTCTCTGTTGTGCTGGAGCAGGCTAATGGAGTGGCTTTATGGATATTTACATATTGGGATGCCACCCAGAGGGACCTGCACAAGCCCAAGAAGTGGGCCCATGTGAACCTCATGAGGTTCAACGAGGCCAAGTGCAAGGTCCTGCACCTGGTTGGGGCAACCCCCTGTATCAATACAGGCTGGGGGATGAAGGGATTGAGAGCAGCCCTGTGGAGAAGGACTTGGGGGTACTGGTGGGTGAAAAGCTGGACACGAGCCGGCAATGTGCACTCGCAGCCCAGAAGGCCAACTGTGTCCTGGGCTGCGTCAAAAGAAGCGTGGCCAGCAGGTCGAGGGAGGGGATTCTGCCCCTCTACTCTGCTCTGGTGAGACCCCACCTGGAGTACTGCCTTCAGCTCTGGAGGCCCTCAACATAAGAAAGACGTGGACCTGTCAGAGCAGGGCCAGAGGAGGGCCGCAGCAATGGTCAGCGAGATGGAACACCTCTCCTCTGAAGACAGGTGGAGAGAGTTGGGGTTGTTGAGCCTGGAGAAGAGAAGGCTCCGGGGAGACCTTATTGCAGCCTTTCAATACTTAAAGGGAGCTTATAAGAAAGATGGGGACAGGCTTTTCCGCAGGGCCTGTTGCAATAAGACAAGGGGCAATGGTTTTGAACTAAAAGAGGGTATATTCAGACTAGATGTAAGGAAGAAATTCTTTTATGATGCGGGTGGTGAAACACTGGGACATGTTGCCCAGAGAGGCGGTAGATGCCCCATCCCTGGAAACATTCAAGGTCAGGCTGGACGGGGCTGTGAGCAGCCTTATCTAGTTGAAGATGTCCCTGCTCACTGCAGGGGGGTTGGACTAGATGACCTTTAACGGTCCCTTCAAACCCAAACTATTCTATGACTGTCATCTACAGAAAGGAGCTTGAAGCCCTATGCAGGAAAGCTACTGTGCTACCTTTTCCTAGTGATGTCTGTCAGTACTTGGAATTGCCTAAAAATGCAACTTCTGGTATTTATGCCTGCAGTGCCCCAAAATGCAGTGATCTGGTATTACTGAGAAGATTTCCTGGGTAGAAATTAATAGTCCTCAGACAGGTGCTATCAAATCTTTATGGGGACAGAGTGTTTTGGACAACGGTGACACAGATCACGCGTTTAGGACGTGCCTTGCAGGTAAGCTGATTGCCGCTTTAGTCACCAGCTTTCCAATTGCTGTGCTCAACTGGTGTGTTGCTGTGGTGTCTGCGTGGTGGTGTCGGGACTGACCGAGTAGTCCAGCTTTAGTAGTGTGGTAGAGCAGGGCTGGCTTTGAGGGTCGCTTGTGTCTGAAAGCTTTTTTCTGGCTTGGTTTTAAAGAGCCAATGTTTGTCTCTCTCCTTAGCATGGGAAATAGCTTCTGAGCCATCATATTCACCTTGGTCTGGTTTGGGAAGTCCTGCAGTGGGTTGGGGGGGATTTTTTTTATTCTGATGATGTTATTCTGTGTATTAATATGCTTTTCATTTGCGGTATGAGTAGTATGTCCAGAGCTGTCCATTTCTAAGTGGAAATCTGGCTACACTGATGCCAGCCCTACTCTGTCATTAACCCTCTGAATGCCTTCATCTGAGGGAATGTAATTGCGGATGTTTGCAACTGGGAGTGTGGGGTTCTCTGTTAACTTGAGATGGCTTCATTGGGGTTAAAGTGTCACCTCTACCAATGAAGCAGAGAAGGAAAACAGGGGCAGTAAGGTTCAAGAGGCCAAATTCAGGCCCTGGGGAGATAAACGTAGGTTGCGGTAAATGGTTCAGATCTCTTACTTCAACATACAAAATCTATTTCTTGTCTTTTCTAACACGATTTGCAAATCCCATTGCCTGGTTTTGTATGGAGTCTGAGGAATTCCTTGCAGTCTCTTCTTTGTCTGATGCCTTCCACAGTTATTATTCCTGCTTCATGATCCCTCTCCTCTTTTTCCCTCCAAACCTTGTTTTTTCTAGTCAAGAGGAGACAGTGAGTCACTTCTGATCGCTTTGTGGCACCTGTTAATTTTCTGCTGTTGCTTAATGGAGCACTTCACAGAAATATGCTCCGTTTCATTCTTGCACCACTGAAATACTGTCAGGCTGTGTGTGATGATTAGGGCAAAGAAGAGGAAAATATCATAACTCTTTCTCTAGGAAGTTCATTGCAAAGTAGCAGAAATTCTGTATCTGCCATGAAGTGAAGGCTGTATGGGTTACCTGGGGAGTGCTCTGCCGTCTAGGGTAGAGTGGCTCTGCAGCAGCATCGCAAGAGCACTATTTACTCTGGACTCACCAAGGAGGGATTGCCCTTAAACCTGGCGGCTTTGAGAACAGATCAGGTCTTCCAATGGCAGTTCAGCCTCTGTGGCTCCACAGGTTTCCCTGGAATGTTACCTGCCGAGACTTTAAAGAAATGTCTTAATATGATTGATTTGATCTGAGTAAAATTTGATTTAGAGAGCTATTCAGGAATTCAGGACACTTATGCACTGAGTAAGTATGGATTTAATGGCTTAATTTAAAGCATCCAAGTTTTAAAACGTTAGACTTGGGGTGGTAATGTTTCGTACGAATACTCAGAAGTGCTTAAAATCAATCAGGATCCATCCCTTTGCTCTGCAGGCAGGATGGTAGTTGCTAGCGAGAACACAGAATTGTCCATATGCATGCAAATACTGCATATGGTAGTCGCCTGTAATCAGAATAGAAAGTAATAATGACAGCTGAGCTATGACAGCGATGTAGTTCTGGCTGATGCTTTTGACAAGTACGTTTGTATGTAGAAATCATGGATGCCTCTCTGAAATGCTGCTACCTCTGGGGGAAAACAACTGCAGTTACATTTATGGCAAATGAAGTTGTTGAATCAAAGAATCCTTGTCCTAATCTTCTCCACTTGGCCAGCCTTTTGCATTGTGATCACTATGTAGGAAAGCTTTTAGATGTATACTTAACCAGACATCTTCAGCGAGTGCACAGTGGAGTTCCTTTCATCAGCTCCACAGTTCTCATAAAAGTGAAAACATGTAGATATGTATTTGTATGCTTGAGTTTTGAGAGCAACACTCCCTTATATTTTAGTCCTGCTTGGGTTGTGAACAGAACAGCCTCCAAACAGCATGGCTGCCCAAGTTCTTACTTGCATTTTTGATGCTTCAGTGACTGCAGATGTACTCAGACCTCCTTCTGTTGCTTTTGCAATTGGCTAGAACTGGTATATAAAATTTTGACTAATATTGAAGCACATATTATATGTTAACTGGGACTTCCTGGGTAGGAGGCATAATATCTAAATATTTTCAAGAGCAATTTTCACAAGTGACAGTGCTGTTATCCTGCCTTTCAAAAACATGGCTAGGAAAAAAAAATAATCTGATTAAAAATAAAAAAAATCCCCAGTTGGTATTCTTCTTAATTTTGCAGGATTTTATTCAAAGCATTTTAACATACTTTTCTTAGGCTAAATGCCAAGACATGGTTAATAATGGTTGCACTTAACTGAACAATCCTGAGAAATTAACCCGAAAAATACGGACAATTGCTTTTACTTGGGCAGGTCGGGAATGGTGCGATTTTGTGAGGTGTTGAGGGCTAGGGTTTCTTGAAAGAAGCAGTTGTTCACAACAAATCATAGTCGCTGTTGATCTCCCTGGGTTGTTTCATGACTATTAATAGAAGTTAGTTGTCATTGTTTCGGACATTAATTACTGCTCTTAAGCACAAGCTTAAACTTACCTACTACAGACAATTTATTTCGGAGACAACCCTTCCTGCATAAAACAGGCTTATATCAGATGATCAAAATTATCCATTAAGTCACGGCAAATCAAATCATTTGATCCAGTGAAACCACAGAAAAAAAAATACTGATGTTTTTAAAATTTGGAACAGTTTTGACTGATTGGGGAATAAAACTTTAAGTGCAACTTCAGCAAGAATTGAAAGCTTTCAGCCCTCAGCAGAGGAGACCAGTTCCTTGCAGGGCTGAGGCTGCAGGTAGTACCACTGCAAGAGTAGACTTGGAGGGGTCCGCAAGAAGCAGATTGCTTTTGTGCTAGTAGCAGAAGCAAGTGTGGCAGAGAGTGGTGGATCCTTGTGAGGAGTGACTCTTTACAGCTCTGTCCCCTGAAGCTTTTCTGTCGTCTACTAAGCATGTAGACATTCTTCTACATTCTTCTACATACTAAGCATTCTTCTTTGAGCACTAACTTGGGTCTCTCACCTCCCTGTCCAGCTGTTTCCAGTAACTGTAGGAAAACAGTATCTTTGTGTCGTGGTTTAAGCCCAGCCGGCAACTAAGCACCACACAGCCACTTGCTCACTCTCCCCCTCGGTGGGATGGGGGAGAGAATCGGAAGGGTAAAAGTGAGAAAACTCGTGGGTTGAGATAAAGACCATGTAATAGGTAAAGCAAAAGCTGCGCACACAAGGAAAGCAAAACAAGGAATTCAGTCACCACTTCCCATGGGCAGGCAGGTGTTCAGCCATCTCCAGGAAAGTGGGGCTCCATCACACTTAACAGTTACTTGGGAAGACAAATGCCATCGCTCCAAACATCTCCCCATTCCTTATTCCCCCAGCTTTATATACTGAGCATGCCGTCCTATGGTCTGGAATATCCCTTTGGTCAGCTGGGGTCAGCTGTCCCGGCTGTGTCCCCTCCCAAATTCTTGTGCCCCCCCAGCCCCCTCGCTGGTGGGGTGGGGTGAGAAGCAGAAAAGGCCTTGGAGATGTGTGAGCACTGCTCAGCAGGAACGAAAACGCCTCTGTGTTATCAACACCGTTTTCAGCACAAATCCAAAACATAGCCCCATACCAGCTACTATGGAGAAAATTAACTCTAGCCCACGCAAAACCAGTGCACTTTGAGATGTTCATCTTTCTGCCAAATGTAATTAAATTGGATCAAAAAGTTCAGAAGTTTTGATGGAGGATTAGTAGGGAGAAACAAAGACAGCATGCCTCCAGTTTTTTTAAGAAAGCACAGTATTCCCAACTAGAGAGAATTACTGCCTCTTAAAGCAATCTGGTTTTATAAACACATTGCTGAAGTTTGCCTAAAAACTAAGCCATCCTTAGAAAATGAGATTCTGCGTTGGCATATGCCAACATATTTCTGATGAGCTCGGCTAACTGACTGTCCTTCTGGAGTTATTTATTTAGTCCTTTTCAAATTATTTAGATTTTTAATTAGAAGCTCAATGGCATTGAGTTTTGGCAACTTGATAGCAGAAGTAACTGCATCTTCTTTAAGGAAACAGCTTTCCAATTGACATAACCCTGTGTGAGAGGGAGGGGGGAGGAGGTGGGAACAGCCTTTCCCATAGTATCCCAGGAAGAAAACAACTTCATGGATTAGGAGCTTAATTAGGACTGAAATCCATAGCAATAAGTGGGGAACAAATATAGTTAATTTGATTAAGCCTCAGAGTGAATGAGTTGCACACTGCATTGATTACTTTAAAGCAAATAACAAAGGCAAGGCTGTTTACTTTATGGTACTATTACTGCAAATGAAATCAGTATCAAGCAGGTTGCTGGGGAGTGTAGCTAAGACAACCTCATAACCTCATCTGCTGATAAATGAATCTTTAGCTAATCAGTAGACTCAGCATGGAGGCTACTCCAGCAGACTATAAGTGAGTCACAGCAAGGCAGGTATCCTCCTCAACAAGAAGGCTAAGAAATACACAGGTCCTCGATATGCAGTAAAGGTCAAGCAGTCTTTGTGTTTGAGAGTATTCTACAGAAAAATACAAGTGCTGTCTCGGGGAGGGTATGAAGGAATGATATTGATTATGCCCAACGCAAGAGGGCAATCTGTAGGGCTTTTTAGGGGAATTTACATCAACAGGTGGACACCAGAATAACCTACTTAAAACAAAATCCTGGCACTTCTGCTGCTGGCATGAGAAGGGAGACGGTTTCATTGAACAGTGGGAGAACTGGAGAGCAATCTCTCTGAGGGTTCATCACAGCATCAGTTCTCTGCTACAGCTCGCTGTGGTCGTCTGTGGGGCTGGCTGGCTAGACATGTCTTGGGGTGCCATTACCTCTGCAGGTGGTGTTACCCAGAAGAGAAAGCAGGGCAGTTCTTCCCCTTCCCCCTCTGCTCCATGCTAATACACTGACTCCGCACGTATGCGGTGACAGAGAAACCACGCGTGCTCGTTTGCCTAAAGTTTACATTGATCAGACGCTGTGCTGAGAGTAGTCCATAGGAAGAGTGAAGGGAGCACTTCTCCTAAGCTCCTTTTGCTGGAGTGGGTACTTCAGTACAGAATGGTGGTCCTTAACACACCGTGTTGGCTTTTAATTAGCACCAAGCAGATCCTAACTGCGCAGTGTTCCCTGAGGAGGTAAGCGCTCCCCTGCAAAGCTTGTGGGTGCGAGCATGTGAACAGTCCCCACAGGGCCTTCTGCACCTGGTATTAGCACAGGAGAAATAGCTGCCCTCCCACCCACTACAGATAATTGTATTGCTCCTGCATCTCTGAAAGTATGATAGATGACTGCTTGAAATTTGGAGACAGGAATTCTTCAAAAGCCCCTGCATCTGTTCTCAGTCCAAGCAAGCACTCTCAAGAGGCCAACTTCCCATAGGCCATCATGCATAATGTGGATGAAACCTCTTGAATTATTGATCTTGCAGAGGCATATAATTGTAGCTTACACAGTGTGTTTACTCTCAGTGCTTTGATTTATCAGATCTTATAATAATGTTCTCACTTTTGGCGCTCGTAAAATGCAACTGGCTTGCAGTTTAATAAATATTGACTTCTAGCCATTTGCTGCTTTGTGATTATTCCTCTTAAAGAACAAACTGATTGCTTGCTTCATTCAGCTCCACTGCAAATGGTGCAGGAATGGAACACTTCTAATATTGTGTTTTCCCACCAGGGGAAGACTTGGCTCAGCAGTGTCCTTCCCATGCTTTCAAGATCAGGGCACTGTTTCTCTAACTGATGGGCACCTGAAGATAATTGTGGTCACCCTAAGGGTCAGCAGGCGTGTCTCCTCCCTAGAAAGAGACCCTTTTCCCAGCCCTTTTTTTGTGCTGGTCACCACTTTTAACAAATGAAGCTGTTCCCTGTTGCTCTGATTAGAATGAGGAGAATCCCCATCCTTTACCTGGTAGATCTTGTGTTTAACTGTCTCATCACCGAATTGTTGGTGTGTGCAGGGCACTGGGCTAGGGCTGCCTGGGGAACTCCTGCCAGAGGGGAGGAGAGTCCAACTGGGTATTTACCTTAAGCAAGACACGTAATCCAGCCCCATCTTGCAGCAGCTGGAGAGCCCTTTTCTGCTACTGCAATACCAATGTTGGTGACGTATCTTGAAGAACATTTTAGGTCATACCCTGTCTCTAACCTGAGATGCTTATTTCCCAATTTGCATCTATGCAGTTTATCTCTGTTATGTGTTATCATATATCGACACTCCTATGACTGACAATGATCGTAAGACTAAACAGAATACACAGTGGAAGTACGTAGCGACTGACAGTCAAGACACCTTTCCAAGAACGTCAAATGCTTGTGTTTTGGATGTAAAACCATGAGGATAATGAGGTTTTATCATTTGAAGGGATCCTGCTGTCCTAGAGGCTTTTTCCTAGGTTGGAGACTCTTCGTGTTAGGTGGAATACAGACACACAGTGGGAGCTTGTCAGTCACGCTGCTTGCAGCTCAACAAACTAGAGAGCGAGGGTGGAAAAAACCCACAGATGATATCCTAGATTCACAGCCTGATTAAATGACTTTCCCTTGGCTCCCGCAGCAGGTCCATGGCAGATCCATACAGTGAATCTACATTTCTTGGTCGTCAGTCCCATATTACGACCCACAAGCTCACCTGGCCACACCTGTCAGCAAGGGAGTCAGAATGAAGACTAACAATTTTAGCCAAGCCAGCAGAATCACAAAACGTTATGGGCTGCATTTGCAACACTGCCAGTGTTGAGTTCCCTGGCCGTCTTCCTGTTAATTGACAGTAATACCAGAGCAGTCAGTTCAAGGAAAAATTACTCGTTCTGCCCTCTTCATGGAGCATCCTCTATCTGTTTTGTCAGTAGATGCTGCAAGACTGCTCTTTGGATTTGATTATATTTTGAAATTCATTTTATTTAATTTAATTTATTTAATGAAGAGATATAAATTAGAAAAGATGAAAATAAAACATTAGCTATTTTTTTCTAATTGGATTTATTTTTGTGCTTAATCATGTATTTCTTTCCGCTTCGCCCACTGCTGAAAAGTAGATGCATTCATCCCAGAAAATATCAAGCTAGATCCTCTCTTATTAGTGGAGTTTGCTTTACACCAGGTCAGGATTTGGCCTATAACCACATAGCCCACTTTGTGTTAGCAAATAGCAGCGTGTTTCTGTGAGCCTCTAATTCTGAGGAACGGTTTGCCATGCTCTAGCTAGCAAGCACTGGTAGCTGAGTCCCGGTGAGGAAACATTTCCCTGCAAGCATTTCTGGCTCTTGCCCCGACAGTTTCCCAGCAGGGACTCCGTGGGCAGGATTGAAGCGTTCGGAAGGGATGCGTAGCAGGAAACCCTAGTGTTACCTCAACCTGTCTTCCAGCTCTCTGCTCCTGCTTCTGGCTACAGGTAGAAAATGGCAAGGGCGGTCTATATGCATTTACATTTTCTCCTGGTGTCCTGATTTTCCTTCCTGAGATCTCCTTCTCCTCTTGCTTCCCCCTGGTTAGTGGGAAGAGGATGCTGAGCAGGTGAGAGGCAGCCCTACGTGCTCTACTTGCCGCCTTCTTGTCTCCTGGGGCCCTGCCTAGCCCCAGTATGAGGGGTGTTCCATCCTGCTGGGTCTCCCATGGTGCCAACAGACTCTTGGATGATAAAGTTGTGACCAGTCCCGAGACTTTTTCCTCCTTTTGCATTCTGGCTGTAAATTTGCCATAATTTAGAACATAAGGTATGGAAGCAGACAGACCTTGAAAGGAGGGAAATGAATGTTTGACTGTCACCAATTTGGAAATCTCCCCTGGTGGCTGTGAAGTTGGTGTCAGTTTCTGTTATTGCTATAACAGGGCTGATGTGTTCTCTCGGCAAACGTAGATCTCCACATCTGCTTTATTCACTAGATGGATGACATAAAGCAGCTTGCTTTACAGTGAATACTTTATGCTATCTTTAATCTGAAGTGTATTTCTGTAGTCTGCCAAAACACTTTGGTGTGAATTTCTTGTTAGGTCAAATGTATGTTTGGGAGCCTTGATCAGTGCTGCAGAGAAAGATTTGTCTCCACTAGAAAGATTGGCGCAGACAGACGTTGATATAATTGTATTAGCAGTGCCATACTTCTCTGCACGTGTGCACAATGTGTAACTGCAGGACAGCTGAGAAACTCGATAGCACAAGGACTGGAGAGGGTAGTTGATTTTATTGTCTGTGTCTGTACCTATCATCTGCCTGCCTGCCTGCAGTATTTCCAAGATGTGATATCCAACCTCTGTAACTGAGATCTTTAGCACCAGCTAATGGATCCGAAAGCTTCCACCCCCAGCAACTTTAATGGGAATGGGGCATTGAGATCTTTTTTAGAATGGCTGCGTTTTCCTCTGAGGATTCGCCTGACTGTGTCCATCCACATGGGTGCAATTTCCTTAAGCTGATGCAGTCTTGTAGTTTTATATTGCTGAACATTGCCTCAGGAGAATCTCTGAAGGTTAGCTCTGTCATCTCTGGGTCAGTAACGTTTTGCAAATATACCACATCAAATTAGAGTAGTCTTTCCATGTGATGATCCCTGTTCGTCAGCAAAATAGTAACTTGAACTACAGTGTGTTTCTTCCTTCTTTCCTGGCTGCAGAGTAGTCGGTGCCTTTTTTTTCTCCTCTGCCTCAAACTTTCGTAAGAGGTACTGGTTGCATATTAGCAGCAAATTCTTCTTTATTGTTTTTTTAACAGAGACATCAGAAAATTTTAGGTAGCTTTTTGAAGAGTTATGGAGCATTACATGGGTGATGTTATAGAGAAGAGCATACTAAGCCTTACACATCCCTGATCTTATACAGAGGGAAACTGAGGAACAAAGATATTCATCAGAAGTCATAAAGGATGCCAGTGGCTGGGCTGCCCAGACGGCTTCCTCTTGAATCCCTTCCTTCCAACGAAACCACAAAGACAGCGTGCCCTCCCTTCTTTCCTCTGGAAAGAGATGTATAGTGCAGAAATTCATTTCACAGAATTGTATGTCCTTAATAAAATTCAGCTCTAGTTATGACCCTGTGAGATGATTAGTGAATTAGAGTTCTTAATTAGCATTTTGCATAATTCATGGCAATTACAACATTCTCATGGATATGATTGTCAAGGTGCAGATGTGCAAACGTGCAGCTATAATTTTCTCATCTAAATAACTCTTTTGGTGAAACCTCTAATTTTTTACAACTCTATTGTGTAAGGACCATTATTCCTGTTGTTATTTTTAAGGCATTAGAAAATGGATGCGAATCTCACTTCAGCTTTAACCGCTGCAACCAACTGTTTTTCAGAAGCTTTAAAAACTGTCATAAAAGTTTGCTCCTGGGTGAGAATTAGGCATTTGAATTTTCTGAAGGACCTATACTACCTGGTTTTTAACATCCCACAGGGGACTGTATTGCAGTTTGCAGTTACAATAGTAAAACAAAAGCTAAATCCATTATGTGCACCAGCCAAGATTTATATGGCTGGACTATTAATGGAATTGAACTCCCAATCCTTCTTCAGCTGGAGATGGATTTCAAAGTCCTTTGTGCTGTGAAGATCTTTTCCTTTTGTCAGAAATGTATTATCTGTCTGAGGTTATTAGGACTAGCTTTTTGGGAACAGGAAAATCTGGCAGTTACATTGAGTGAGTGGCAGCTAAACAGAGGAGGAAGATGGTCATGGCAGAGTTAGGACCCCCTAACCTTCCAAAATACAGTCCTTCAGAAATCAAACGCAATGGCACAGGAATCAATGAGCCAGATGATCAAAATACAGTTGCAGCCAACTCAACACTTCCAGGTATAGCTCGTATTTTAAAAAAATTACTGAGTTCCGACTGACGAATTTGAATTTCTAGTTTCTTCACAAAGTGCCTACACAGGCGGTATTAAATGTAATTAATTTTACTTTCATAATTATAATCTAATATGTAAATCCATTTACAGTATTCCATTCTATTAAAGGTACAAATCAAAATGATAATTTCTAAACAAAAGTTATGAATTTCCTTAAATGAAAAGCATTTGTAATTTCCCACAGGAAATTTTAATCACTTTCTGATTTGTAGTCACAGAACATGTAGGAGTTTCATGCAGTCAAGATCTGATGGAGGCAAACCGCAACCTTCATATTCTTGTTAGAGGCAAATGGCACTCAGAGGAACCTGGACATATATGTTTGGACATAACAGAATTTTTGGCAACTGATCCCTCCTTCCAATAGCCGCCAAAGGGACTAGCTTGCAGAAGCTTATCAGTCATTTCTAACTGGAGTTCTTAGACAGATAAGGATTACTCTCCTTCCTGGCCCTCCTCCGCCTATTGAATTTGAAGGTAAAGCAGTTGCCCTCATCAGCTGGAGCTTGACTGCTCCCTTACAGTGGGACTTTCTTATATCATCCCCTGGAAACCTACGACTGTGATTTAGGTCCCTGTCTTTCTGTGCTCAAGTTCCACAAAGCAGCAGTACTGAAATGAAGAATCAGATCCAAAAAATTTAATTCCTTGCCTTTTCCAAGCGAAATGTTGAAGAAGCTTCTTATCTATGTTTACCACCTTCTATTAATGTCTTCGTTGCTTTGAGTACTCTGATACTGCTTACAGAAGCTTACTTCCTAAATGTCATTAATGCAAGTGATGCCTTCAGCAGGTTTATTCCCTTCCTTTCTCTCTGTAACTCTTTTCTTAGTCCTAACGCAACGTGTGGAAGTGCGTAGTGCTGCCCACGTATTTATCTGTTTGCTAGTTTGTGAATTATCAGTGTCCCTACCCGATATACTTATATTAGGAAAGATTTTCACGGATTTTAAGCATATATCTTTTAAATTGTCCACCACCACAATTAGCAGAGACACCCCCCCCCCCCCCCAAAAAAAAACGCCAAAAACCCCACAAAAAAAACCCCAGTGAAATTAAGCACTTTGTTCCCCAGCGTAAGAGGAAAAATGAGTGTGAATTACTAACCTTGGAGGAGAGTTAGAGGACACAGGAACCCAGCTTTCGTCCCAGTGAACACGATGACAGTTTTGCCTCTGGCTAGAAATAAGGAAACATTCAAACAAAACTTCTTTTCTTTATGTCTTTTTTTTTTCCCTGACAGTAATACCTTGTTCATGTTAGCCAAAAAGCATTTATGAATTTGGGTCAAATAGTTTCAGCCGAGGGAGGATAAGGTTGATAAGAATTTGGGAAAACCTTGAAATATTTCAGGTTCTCTTATCTGAATGACATTTCACTTAAGTTCATTTCTAACTTTTAAAGGGGAAAAAAAGACCTTCTGCCATAGAGGAGGGGTTTCTGCTTTCACCTAAGTGAAATATTCTGACAAATCAAGAGTGTATTACACTTTCTCCCAAAATGAGAGGAGGGGAACCAGAGGAAAGGGGAATTGGTTTCTGTTGAAGACAAATGTTACTGTTTTGTTTTTGTCAGCCAGAGAACTAATTCTTTCACTTCAATACTTACTGCAGGAGTGGGCCAGACACGGAAAAAGTATTTGAAACACTAAATTATACAGTAATTTGATGCAGTTTCTGTCTGTAACCTTGAAAAATCTTATCACAAGCAAGCAGTTAAAAAAAGAAATAAATAAGTGATGGCTTCCAACTAAAATCTGTCACTCGGGATTGATCAGAGTGGTCCGCTGGCTTGCTCCAGTTCCTGTTCAGGTCCTCTCTGAGCTAAAATACACTGGGGGAAATCTTCAATGTCACAGGGGACAGTGGAGTATCCAGTTCACACAGACGGCAAATGGGAGCCTGGGGGCTGATCTGATCCCCCTTGAAATTAAACTCCTCTTGACCTAGCTCTTCTTCAGTCAGCAGAATAGCATGGCAAGGTGGTCTTTGTCTATATGGCCAGATCCTGAGCAGTTCTGGCTTTATCTACCAGAAGGCTCAGGACTGTGCCCTTGTTAGCATATTGCCCATGGGAGTGCCTCTCCTCTGTGGCTTTATGAGATTGTAGGAATCCTGACTGATCCTAGGATATAATTGTGTAGCTGTGAAATACTTCTCTGGAACCCTCCGACTCATGAAAATAACATCATTCTTTTCCGTGGTGAAATAAGACATATCTGAGGACAGTCTGTGTGATGAGTTTTCGCCTGATGTATTCCTCAGCTGGAGTAAGAAACTATAGTGCTGTACTTGCTTTCATTTTGTTTATAGTATTGCAGATTTTGGTCTCCTGTGCTGTAAGTGTTTGGTTTACTATACGTTAGCAGACTGTTTTGTGGCCGCCAGTGTGTACGGGTGGCAAAGGTAGTATGGATCATTTTGGATTTAGCATCTTTTCATAGTTTCTTCCACTTGTGGGATGACAGGTTGATGACCTTGGAAGTGCCTCCAGTTTCGTGATCCCAAAATTCTGGTTTCCTTCCAAAATTGCCATTATATCAAATTCTTTTTGTCAAATTAATTTCAGAAGCTGCAATTCGAATGAAGGCTACTCAACTGAGTCATTTGACCTTCAAGTTCTGATGATACACCTGGTTTTGCCTATTTTTTCAAATGTAGAAAGAGACGAGAGCTCAATCATGAGAGCAAGGATTCAGAAGCTATTTAACCCAAGTTTTGAATGCGTTGGCATCCAGTGGCTGTATGCCAGAGTCCCTGTCAATCCCTCCCTACCAGTCCTCCAGAGATCTTTGCTCGGATGTGTCTCCCTCAAGGCAGAAAATAAAGAGGAGGCTGACAGTGATGAAATGTAGAGAGTGTATATGTATGGAACAGCTGGACGGCAGGGCAAGATACATGTCTGCTGTTAGGTAGGTGATGGGGGATTAAACAAATGGGTAAGGGAGCAGAGCAGGGTGAAGGACATCTTGAACACAGATGGAAGCGTGATCGGCAGACACGGCAACAAACCCAGGAGCAGAAGGATAGTGGATTGGAAAAGAAATAACAAAGGGCGGAAATGAGCAAGAAGCTACAGAGAGTTCATTTTATGTCTACCAGGAGCACTTCATAAGCAGTGTAAATTTTATTGACCTGTCCACGAATCTTAAAGCAGCTCTCAATTTTCATACTTTTAAGGTGTTGTGATCATTGGGCCTGACCTCTCAGGTGGTACAGACTATTGAATCTTACCTGTGATTATTGCATGAAGTTTTATGTTTTTCTCTCCTAGCTTCAGAAGTAAACTTGTTTTCAAAGCCTCCCCTTAGAGGCAACATGTTCAATTCACCAGTGCCCTTTGAACCATCTCCTGTATTGTTTTTTCCTATGTGGGCTTTGTGCAGGCAAGACAGAGTGTTAGGGACAAAATCAGGGGCTTGGGAGAGTCAAACAAAAGCTGCAGATGGTTTGATCAGTGCAAACCTGCGAGTTGGACAGGCTGAGAGCACACTTTGGCAGTATAAGACACCAGTAGAACTTCATCTACACTGTAACAGAGTGTGGATGTACCAGCGTAGTTACAACAGGTTCACAGCACAATGTTATTTTAACATTTTCAGTACTGTTTTATGGATTTTGCAGTCCACCTGCTTAGGGAAGACCTTCCAGTTGCAGTAGGCTAAGCAGGTATGTCTGGTTGCAAAGCCGGCATATGAAAGCCTCACTTTTCATACCTGTTCTTGTTGTTCTGACACTGCCAGCATCCACCCAGGCAAGCAAGGTACCAATCTGCCCGATCGCTGTTGATGTGACTGCAAAAGGAGCAATAAACCGTTTGCCATGGGGAAGAATACTATAATGAAACTCTCAGTAATAAATCTCATTGAAACCTACCTGTCCTATAATAATTTAAGGCCATTTGCATGTCTGTAGCAGTATTTAGTGGATGTCCAGTTGGGATATGCTTGATTTATTTCTTCTTTTCAGGTGTCCCACAGTGGCAGAGAGTGGGAAGGGCCCACGTCTGCGAGAATGCGTCGACTCCAATGCCACTGTTACCAAATTTTAGAGGGTGAGAGCCTTCCTTTTTCTGACTAATGTCTTTCTCTGCTAATTACCCTGTGTGGTGCAAGACACTTAGGCATTAGTTAAAACATCTGAATCAAGTTCTAAGGCGTTTTCTGCACTTAAGTGTCATAACATGCATCTTATGTTAGACCAAAATATAATGGTGAAGAGGAAGCTGATGGTGGAGTTGCTTATGGACTAAGATGCTATCTTTTGTAGAGACAGCAGGATCTTTCCAGAGGTAATACTTTTACAATACTTTGAATGGGCAAGATCATTTCACTGCAATTTTCATCTAGTCTTAATTTAATTCCACTAGCAGTTCACTGTAAATAAATTTGTGTATGTTTTCTGTAACGTAGAAAATAATGTTCACGTGGAGTGAAATGATAGTTATACATCAGCAAGCTTGGAGTATATTCTCAAAATGGTAGGAGGGGGAAAAGTTGTAAAAGAAGATAAGGAAAAATATATTCTCCATAATTCTGTCAAAAGGGAGAGCATCTGTGCTTGGAAAAAAATATGGGAAGCTTTAAAGCCTGCTTAAAGTGCAAGCAAAGAGAAAACATGAACTCTTTCACAATCTACTATTTGGATAATAGAAGATCCTTTATGCTTTAATTAACTGTAAAGGATGTGTTCAGTGCTCAAGTTAAAGGCCTGTCAAATATCTTGGGAGGAAGGGAAAGTCTGTACTCTGAAAACAGCACGCAAATTTGGAAGGATCTGGTTAGATCAGCAAGCTGGGTCATGTGTATGTTCAGAGACCACTCAGATGAACAAAACTTTATTATGCTCAAGATGTTTATCAGATTCAGTTACTGAGCAGGAGTGGTGTTTTCAGATCCCCACTAACAGATTTATGTTCTTTTTTTACATGCAGAGAGCAGGCAGTTGTATGCTAAGGATCTGAATCTCCAAGTATTTAATGCTTAGCCTTCAGCAGCCACAAAGTCCCACTGAAATTGATGGCCTGTACTTTCAAAGAGGATAGAGCCGTATACATGAACACAAGTCAGCTCTTTTGTGAGCAACCTCATATTGTGTGCCTCAGTCCTGTAACCAGGCTGAAAAAGTCACCTAAGAAAACATAGAGAATGGGGATGTATTCTTCCACAGCACCCTCTGAAAGTGGTGCAAGTTCTCCCGAAGGCCGCCTTCTGAGTTGGTTTTGTTCTCTTCTATTAAGTCTGTTGGTTGGTTTGGTTCAGGGAGGGGGGGGGGGGGGTGTTGGGGTTTTGTTTGTTTGTTTGTTTAAATCATTTATTTCTTGGACTGAAATTATACTTTCAAATGACTAGTTACATGAGAAGTGCTTTGGGAGTCCAGACCAAGTCCAGGCCAACCATTCTAGATTACTTTTCTGAAAGATTCACAGAACATAACCCTGCATACAATCACTTTTCAAAAGCACAGGTTGCCCACCCCTGCACAGTTGCTTTGTAAGTACAGGAGGAAATTTTGCAGCAGAATCCCATTGCACGATGTGAGCAGCTCATTCTGGAGCAAAGGTGTAACAGGTCTGATCCTTCCTTTTTGCAAGCACTCCTATTTGGTCCTCTGCTTTTATGCCTAGAAATGGAAGTGTTGGTACAAAATCATGAACGTTACACTGCTGATAGCAAAGCTGTCCTTGTACTTCGAGTTGTTACAGCACAAAAAGACATAGGTGCTCCCTTTTCCTTTGGAAAAGTAAGCTGTGCAAGCTCTGATGACTGTAATGAGAAAAAAAGCCTTCTAGAAAGCAGGATGGTCTACATACAAAGAAGCATTCAAATATACCTGGGCAGTTCTACACACAATGTACCTTTTCTAAGTGACACTACCCTGCTTGTATATAAACACTCAGCCCTCTGTAACCCCTGTGCTGTGCTGTCCTTGTTAACCCTTGCATGGATTAACAAAATCCGTGGTCCCAATATACATTTACACATATTTCTCAGTCCTCTATCAGGTGTGAGGCCCTCATAGATCTGAATATTGTCAGAGCTGAGCATTTTTTTTGCCGTACAACTATACGCTCTTGAAAGAGGATCCTGGTGTGTATTTGTAATGTGGACGTGACTATAAGAATCACGAAGTGTATTTTCACTTTGAAGAGGAGCATATGTGCCAAAGCCAGAAGTTTCAACTTTATAGTTGTTGGTTTTTTTCCTTACAGTTTACCTTCTTGGAAGATTTATAGCACAAGATCCTACTCTCCATGCTTTGGTCATAATTATTTTATTGCACTCGTGTTTCTCTCGCCAGCCTCTAACCTCATTGATCAGCATGTTAGGGTGAACCCTTCCTCCTCCTCTTCTCAGCAATACACCCCAGTGCCCTGACCAGCATTTGTTATTTATTTAATGAATCTGTGTATCAGACTGTTCTTTCTGTGGCGGGAAAGGGGCAAAGAGAGCACTGCTAGCGATGGCAGCGGGTTGATTTAGCAGGAAAGCACAGGGGTGACTGAACAGCACTGTATTTTCCACTAGCTGCATGTTCCAAGAGAGCCGAACGCTATCCTCTTTCTGCGTGGCTGCTAATGCATACACCAGTGCTGGTATCTCTGGCAGCCCTTGAGTGCCACTCAACTTGGCCAGCATGACACGTTTGGCATGTAATTAATTTTGACTGAAAGCTTTGACAAATAGAAACACTGGATTTGTTTGGGAGTCTCTTCAGAGATCTCTCATTTTTGAATGTTCTGAGAGTCAGGTGGGTACCAATTTAATGAAAACACTTGTCAAGGCCAAAAGCTGCTTGGATTTAGAGCACAAAGCGTTGCTACTATCCTTCACACTAAGATACTTGAAGAAACTCAGTGTTCCCTTCGCTGCTTCATTCCAGCAATCTACGTGAGGTTTGGAAACAAGTGTGTGAGACTAATGTCTTGTGGGGACCCGGGTCATCCTTCTGGGCACTGACCACAGGGTGGTCCAAGAACAGAGCTCTTAGGCACCATCCCTCTAATAGCATCATGTCATTAAGTACCCCAGTGACTACCTGTGTCCAGTGGACAGCAAATACTGGGGATACACGTTATGGCCCGAAACTTATATCTGAAACACAGGCTTGTATCCAGATGAGTACGTTCCAAGAAATCAGAGGTGTTTTGCAAACTGTGTGCTGTTTCATGGCTGAATGTGTGATAGATGGTTGACCAGCCTCACTGACAGCTTGAGTGAGAGGGGAGAGCAGGGTAACTGGTGGAGCTGTTAGCACTACTCAGATCATTGTACATATGTGGCTTGCTGGAAGATTGCACTGTCTCTGGTAGCTGTTAGCCATGCTTTTTGCAGTCATAACTGTCCAAATGCTCTCTAGCTGCTAGAAGTTTATGCTGCTGTTAATAAAGGGATTCTCCCCTAGACAAGCATTTGATCTGAGCCAAGAACATTACAGCATGGCCACTTTTAGTTTACTCAGTAAATCAGTGCTTGCTTTTACATCCTACCACTGAACTATTTACACAGACCGTATTCACCGTGGGGCTTTCAGTACAGAAAATTCTCTCTGATACACGACCAGAGCACTCTTGCTAAATTCCACTGGTCCAGGATATAAACCCCACACATCTACTATTAAAAATATGGCTTTGGTGTGCCAGATACCCTCTGGCATTCACAAGCCTCCAATGGGTTATTATTATTATTATTATTTGGAAGAGACATGGTGAATCCTAATTATGCTTAATCACAACAACTCAGAAAGATATCAGTGGAGGGGCATGTTTTACCCTAAAGTGCTGTTTGAACTCTTTGGAAAATGTTGAATTACCCCTACAGCTATTGCCGATTAACTACTTAATGAAGCATCTGCAACTGCTGGCATGTCCCAGCCATGTCACTGTGATGCTTGAAGGACGATGGAGATTAACTAAAAGATTGATCACGGTGATTTTTTATGTAGCAGCCAATCAAATCCAA
This sequence comes from Astur gentilis, assembly GCF_929443795.1. Lineage (NCBI taxonomy): Eukaryota > Metazoa > Chordata > Aves > Accipitriformes > Accipitridae > Astur > Astur gentilis. The sequence goes on from NC_064891.1 coordinate 30,230,178, forward strand.
TAAGGGGCACTTGGAATTGAAACTCGCTTTGCCAAAACATTATTTTGCTATTATATAAACACCTCTTTTTAGAACTATGCTGTTTATATTGCTTGAAAGCTACCTGTTCCTGCTTCAGCAGCGTTAGCCGTTTACCACATGGACAGAGAGTTTTCATTCACAGCCACTATTTCTGCCTCCTGTTTCCATTTGTTTCTGTACAAATATAGGGCAGCGAGATCAGGTGTGTGAATTTAGTTGAATTATAGGTAGAAATTCCATCCATGCCACATCTGATACTTTAACATAAGTAAATATGTAGCCCCGTATGTCTTTATACATGTGCAGTTTATACATGTACATATGTATATGGCCGTATACAGAAAAGTATGGTTTAGACATGTGCACATGGATTATATATGTAATACTATAAGCATGTGAAATCTTAAACTTATTTAAAGATTTAGAAGGAAAGCATGCATGCATGGTTTTATTTTTGTGATGTATCAAATATTATTTTTCCATAATTCACAGTATTACCTTGAATATTCACTGTAATTTTAGCATTAAATGCTTTCAACGTAAAGCTTATTGCATCTGGAAGCAGTGGTGTTTAAATCAAGGCAATCTGTCATTTCCAGAAGAGCTGTTCTTTTGTTGAAATGGACCCTGGCTCATATAGCAGCTGGACTGTCTGATACAGAGTGAGCTTAAGATTGTATTGGGCATGGCATCCACCTTGCAAGAGCAAGGGTGTGTTCCCTTCAAACGTTGCTATGGATCTCTGCTCAGGGAGAAGGGCTTGACGCATTTTCTGCTTTGAGGGTTTCCGCTCTGCCAGGTCTTAACCATAGGATTAAAGATCCCATTTTGTTCCCAAATGAGTGAGAATGGACAATCACAAAGATATATTTATAGCGCCTTGTGATCACCTAGGGCTCATGCTGCTTTCAGGAGATCCAGTTTATTCAATGCCCAGCTCCACCTGCTTGAGCAGCACCCCAGCAGTTTGCTGTTACGGATATTCTCTAACCTCCGCCATGAGGAGAACTGTTGGGAGTGTCGACTGGGTGAAAACAGCCAGGGTTTTTTGTTTAGATTATAAATCAGTCTTCCCCCTCTTGGCTGGCATTCTGTTTTACTCCGATACGTGTGGTAATAACATATCAAGGACTTAATCTCCCACCAAAATTTCCTGGTCTTCTACAGCACCTGTGCTTCTCCAGCAGTAGTCATATGCCATAGCCTTGGCTGGATGTATTGGGGGTGCATGAGGGGGTTCCGCTGGTCTCAGGCTGTCGGGAGGAGCTGAGTGTTTCTCCAGCTACGAGTCACTCTTGAAGCTTAGCAGAGCAATCAGAGCCATTGAGGTTGAGCAGAGATGATCAAAGGTTTTGGAGGAAGAACGTGTCTTATGAAAATCTCATCTGGGACTTGCTCTGTCTTGGAGAAAGCAGGATTTCTGTCCTTCACCCGCCTGTCATGGTCTCAGCTGGACCAGGCAGGGTTTGTTTTTGCTCGGAAGAGTGCAAGGTGCTGTGAGTGCTTAGGCAGCCCGCAGTCCCCACTGTCTTCTCCTCGTGGATGCTGCCTGAGTGACTGGTTAAGGGAGGGACAGAAACGACAACACCTAGGTTTCTCATTAGGAGGGCGGCCCTGGACGTATGCGGTAACACAGCTGGACATCAGTGGATCCCTCAGGGAGAGGCTGGAAAGCAGAGCCTGGTCCAGATATTTTTGAGCATATTAGAAAAGTGTTTTCTGAGGACCATGATTTTATTGCTATAGGCAGCACTGGCTGGAGTTGCAGTCAGATATATGTTTTAAGGTACATCTCAAGTTGGCTTGCTTTTCATGTCTGAGAATGGGAAGTTCAAAATTGCCTTGAAAAAATGCGGTCTTTCTGTAACAAGTCATAGTCTGTTCTGTAAAACAACGGAGCTGTCTTTGTTTCATAAAAAATTGCCAAAACACCTGGTCAAAGAGGACTTTCCATGATTTATCATGTTTTCTGCTCCCCGCTGCTCACTAAAGATTTGCATGATTTATACACAGTTTCCACAGAATATTTTTAATTCTAACGATTGTTTTTAACTTTGTATATTGTGGGGGAAAAAAACCCTGAAATTTTAATGTTTGTGTTGGTTGTCCTTGATCACTGGTTAAGACGCAAACAAGATTCCCTTATTATAAAAACCCAAATATGCCTTTCCTTGCCAAGTCACAGTGATGTCACTGCTCTCATCTTCCCTATGCTGACTTTGGGACCAACACAACTTTCCTTTAAAACATGAAAACAGCATTGCTCTTCAAACAGGGTTGAAATCCTTCACCACAGTCAGTCACTGTGGGTGCAGACCGAGGCTGCCTTTTGCCTTCCCTCCTGCCATGAAATCAGGTTGCTCAGGACTGTTTGTTCAGGACCGACACAGTGCGTCTTCATCTCAGGGAAGGCTCTAGGTGCAGTTTATTTTAGGAATGATTGTTGCTGATAGAGAGCTGGGGAAAAGACAAAGGAAGCAAGATGCACGTGGCAGGAGAGTGAACGCAGGCAATATTGCCTCAGCGTTGAACCTTCAGTGGTGATTATAGACAGTAACATGTACCCTGGGGATCCCTCTATGAGGATTTGCATTTTCATCCAGATGAGAGAGGTGAAGGTGTGGCAGAGCAGTCTCCAGCACCACTCTGCTTGATGCTGCTGCCTGAGGAACTGACACCGAGCCAGGTTTGCCACTGCTGGTTGCAACCCTACCGCTTTCTTGCCTGGCCCCAGTCTGTGCTATCCCTGCCCAGACATCTTTGCTTCCTGGGGAAGAAACCATGCAGGTAGAGGGCTGGCCAAGCCGTTGGGCTGGGATTGAGAGCCTGGAAGCTGGCTGATACCTGCTTTGGTGCAGCTGTAGCCAGCATTAGCAAGGAAAAGGAAGGGCAAATTTTTCTTCTTCTCTCCAGTCACCTGTTTTACATGCATTGGCCAAGACCGTACAATGCTTACCACGTTTCTGCACTTTCTTGTATTTGTACCCTTTGCCATGCGAGCTCCCCAAGCACAGTGACTCCATCTCTTCTCACAGAGGTTGCTGGCTCAAGGATTATGACGTTTTTTGTGTTTTCCATTTTCTGAGTGTCAGGCAATGTGACTGTAGAGCTCCTGACAGATCTGGAATGTAGCTGTCTTTTCGGTACCTCTACCTGTTGCGAAAAGGACACGATGTTGTAAGAAACCCACAAGACTGAGATATCAAGCAGATCCCCCTTCCCTTGCAGGCACAGTGGAAGCTTTGTGTTTAAATCCCCCAAGCTGCTGAAAATTCAAGTCTAAATCCCACACATGGCTGAATTAACTTACCTTGATTATTCCCTGTGTAGTATTTTTATTACATTCTTTGCTATGCCACAGAGCCACGAGAATGCTTTACCTGTCTGTCCTCTCTCATTGTATCACTGTCTAACTTCATTTCATTCATAAAGGTGAATGAGTCTCCCCAGGCCGGTGTGAAGTTGAGATTTCAGTACCTGGAGGTTGTATCTATACAAACAGTTCTGAATCAATTGACTTCATCCTCACCTGCTCTTTGTGATTTGTCATAAGTAGCCACAGCTTTGTGTAATAATAATGTGCTTTTATCCACTACAAACTATTACCAGTGCCCTCACAGGAAGCATTTGCTTTCAGAAAGCCATTCTAGGAGTATCTCAGTTTGCCTGTTATTACAGCTTTTGTTTCTGTGTCAATTCACCTGGCTCAGGTCACAGCTTTTAATTTCTAAGATATTCACATTTTCAGAGCGGAAAAATAAATGCTGCTCAGTAACAGGCTGAACTACAAAGGTCTAAAGCTTCTCAAAATTGATTTACTGCTCCTCAGCGGGTGATCGATATATAGACACAGCCATCTAAAATCAGAGGGTATCCAGTGAAAAACAGGCAATGATCATAAAGGGAAGCAAACAGGCTGAAATGTATTTAAAACATATTTAAATAATAGCAGGAGCTCCTGCCTTACTTAGTTCATTAAGCACTTAAGCTTGTGGCTAGCTGTAAACACATGAAGTAGAGAAATACTATCCCTGGTATATAACTGGGGAGCAGAGCCTAGACCACAGCTTGTGTTTTACTTATTTCTGTGAGAAGACTGAGCACCTCTGAGAGTTGCACCTCTGTTGCATCTCCAGACAGTTCCTCCTCAGGAAAGGGGAGTTATACTTAAATTAGATTCTTGGTTTCCAGCTCTTGGCCGAAAGCTCCCCAGAAACTAGACTTTGAGAAGAGGAGGAAAATAGTGTATTTCCTAGCAATTTACTTCAGTCTCAGCGGTTTGGTGGAATATTTGGTCTTGGGCAGGAGGGACCTCGGTGCCCATGAAGTAATATTGCTAGTACCTGCGCATTCATATTAAAAAAACTTGTGTCTGTGTCTGCAGATCCCTTTGGGACTCCGGACCCCACTCAAAATGAGAACTGAGCTTGTGTTTGTGGCCTGTGTTTGCCTGCTGCTGTCTGTACGGAGGTGTTGGCTGAGGCTTCCCCTGTTCCTTCCCGTTGCCTTCTGTGAGGAGGTTAAACAAAAATATAATAAAACTCTGGGCCAGGCATTTTTCACTGTAGTTCAGACAGACATTTTATTCATAGTAATTTCTTTATTTGTGTCATAAATCCTTCTTCCCTTTGCACTCCTCAAAGAGATTAAAATTAAGGGCATCACCTCTGCCATCAAGGCCTAGACCCCCGAGGCCAAGCGATGGTTTCGCTGCTTCTGTGTGCTCTCTCACCCACCTCTTCTTTGATGTCTGATCCTTCTAGTGCATAGATTGTCTTTACCTTTTCAATTTGTACAGTAGCTCACATGCTGCAGCCCTAGGCTGCAGCTACAAATAATAATACCCTTTTCCTGTTTTCCTGGTGCTTACTAGCAGATGGTGTGTGCCGGGCAAGGAAGGAAAAAGGCAGAATAGGCTCAGTAATAACAGCAGAAAGGCAACAATAAAGCATAAAGTCTTAATAAATTTTGCTATTGTTTCTCAGAGCATGGCACAATCTGGTGCACTCCTTACTATGCCAGCTCCTGGGAGCTGGGGACTGTGGAAGTGTCAGGCTTTTTTTTTTTTTTTTTTTAAATGATTTATTTGTTTATTTTTGTTCACTTTATTTGTTGATTGATTTATGTAATGATTTATTTATTTTAGAGAGCAAAGCTGCATAGCAATTTGTTTCTTAAAGACTTAAAACCAGAAGGTAAACAAAAACCAAATTGGATCCTTTTTATTGAAATCTCATGCAGATTTTAACCAGTCATAGGATTTTAGGGGGAGAGGGAAGCTGGTTTTTTTCATTCTCCGATGCACTGGACTCCTCAAAATGAGGGATGGCAGGCTCACGTCAACAGAAGAAGAGGGCATTAACAAATCACATCCTCTCCCTGCAGTTTTGTTTATGAGATTTTAAGACATGGGTGCAGTTTCTAGCAAAACACTTGTTTGTGTAACTAATAAGCTAGACTGTCAGATTCTTCTGGACGAATTTTAGTTCCTTTCCTTCACAGCACTCTCATGCCTGAAAGGACAGTGTAAAAAGTAAATGGAGAAAGTGACAACGGGCTAGATGTCACGGCTCCTCGGGACTCCCGGTTAGCCCTGCATGACATCCTTGCTGTGTCACGCTGCCCGAGCAGCGCTGGGTGGGTGACGGGCATGTAGCCCCATTTTCTCTCTGCATACTACTTGTTGCGGACCACTGATCTTCCAAAACTTGCGCAAATCAAGGACATAAGGAGAATGTGCCAGGCAGTTGAAGATGGATGCTTTCTAGCCCCTTTTTTTCCCTTCCTGGCCAAGGAGGCTGAGCAGAATTATCCTAATTATCCTTTGGGACCCGCTGACTGGTCATCTATAGAGCGTTTATTGTTTCAGATCAGAGCCATGCCCTTCCCAGTTGACCTCACACTTGTACTGGCTCATCCTGCCCATCCTACCTCAAAACAGGCTTTTCTGCCTTCTCCACTCGCGTTTCCATTGCTGTTCAGATGAGGAGTGAGAGCTTTCCTGCCTACCAGGCTGTATTTGCACTGCTGCCCCTGCATTTCTGCTCATCCCATGATCCCTCCCTCTCCTTTGCTCCCAGGCTGGGGCAGGCTGGAGGGAGAGGAATCGGGAGTTGTGTCTTCCCTCCTGGTCCTCTGGCCTTGCTACACACCCGTTCCCCATGCAGCGTTACCAGTGGTCTTGGTTTCCCTTAAATCTGGTCCGGGAGGTCAGAGCAAGGCACTGTGTTTAGAACAGCAGCAGTACAGGAGCGCCTTTGTGTCCCATCTGTTTCCCTCCCCTCCCCGGAGATGCACATCTTTATCTACTTGCCTCCATGTTCCCACTCTTTTCTAATCCATCTTTCTGTCACACACGCACTCTCTCCTGTGATATATCCACTGTCTGGGTAGCGGTTGTTTTTGTCCAGGGCTACAAAGCCAGCGAGCAAGTGTCCAAGTGAAAGGCTCGCTTTTTCCATAATAACTCCTAGTGACTGTTGAGTCATTCTGGCCTCTCGGCTTCCAGAGGGTCTTTTGTGGCTGAGGACGGAGGCTCCTGGGAAGCCCGTCCGTGCTCCCGCTCTCATGCTCCAGCTGTACAAAGAGCCCTGCCTGCACGCAGCCATGCCCTGGGTAGCAGAGGGGTCTGCTGTCAGGGGGTCCGGCACCCTCCCAGCCAGGCCGCCATTCCCAGGGGCCCCCGGCGCATAGATATGAGCCGAAGGGCCAAGCCGCTTGGAAACCATCTTTTCTTGTTCTGCTGCCCATCTGTTTGGGAAGGTGATTGACAGCTGAAGGGTGAAGGGCCAGAGCCTGTGCTAATTGTCTGAGGCCCTTGCTCAAACATGGCTGGGGAAAGAGGGGGTCCCCGCAGGCAAGGGAAGAATGGGAACCTTTGTGAGGCCTGACACAGTAAATGCCACCTTTGTGAAGATTTAGACTTGCTGAGGTCAGTTTTTAACAACTTGGGATGCTCCGGTCTTTTCCTCTTTCCTTTATGTCCAAAGGCTCCTCTTCCTCCTTTATTTCTGCTTCATCAACAAGCATTGTTTCAGTCAGGCTTGAATGCCCTTTCAGTGGCTTAGCCAAAGAAAAGACGTCCCACCCTCCTAAACAAGACTCTTTTGGGGGCCGCTATTTTTTTTCTTTTCCTCCTCCTTGTCTCACACGCTGTAAAGAATGCCTCTTGGTATTCTTAGAGGAATGGGAACATTTGCATATTAATTTAATTGTGTGTGTTCATGCAAAACTACTCAGCTCACAGCAAACTAGCCACAGTTATTAAAATTAATTTGCAAAGAAGAGCGCTGTTGTTTTTCAAGACAAGAGTTGTCAAAGCTTATGTTTTCCTGTGTGCTAAAAGCACCTTCCTAGTTGCTTACTGCCCTTACTGGCATTAGAGAATAGCTGGAGAAACATAATAAAGCTCTTTGGAGAAAGCGGTGAGCAGAGAAATCTTTACGCAGGCAAGAACTGGGGGAAAGTCTCAGTGGTTTTCAGTTGTTCCCAGAGAAGGATTTCCTCTCTGTCACTGAGGCCTCCCTGGTACTTGCTAAGAGGAGAAAACCAACCCTACTGCCTTTAACAGCGTAGATAAACCCTGCTCAGCTCCAGCAGCGTGTTTCCATAAAGCTGCTTCTACTCCTCTTGGATATATTTCCATCCAGTTTGGGCATGCCTCTCAACAGAAACCTGTGTAAAGCTTTTTTGCTTGGGGTTGGCGTGTTTGCGAGCCCAGGCGCTGTGTGTCTGCATGTGTATTTGCGTGGATACGTAAAGCGAAACAGCAGAACACGTGTCGTCCACAGAAGGAACACCAGGCTGTGGCTGAAAGGGCTGGCTGCCTCCCTCTGACTAGTGCGGCATTTTGCGATCTGCAGCGAGAAAATTTTCTCAAGCCCTCACGATGTTGATCACCGGAAACATAACGTTAGATAGGAGGAACCTTACATCATTTCTCTATGTATTGGATTATACTCACTTTGTTCTATTTTTGCCTTCCCTTTTTTACGATTTTCAAGATGTAAAATGTATATATTTTTAAGGTCTGTCATGATCAGCTAGAAGTCAATGTATGTTGTTATTCAATATGTGCAAGACTAAATCCTAAATGCTTTCCCATATTTATACTTGTTGGCATTTTATAATTATAAATAATATCGCAGACTTGGCTACCAGCACACAGATGCGTGCACAAAGCAGCAGAAGGTTTTCTGGAAATTTTGACAGTTCCATACATAATCCATGGATGTGATATGACCCGAGCCTGGTCTTAGAATGTATTATCAGAACTATCACTGGCACAATATCCAAAGTAATTTAGTTTCAGACCATGCACAAAAGCATAATACATAGGGGCTTTTGCCACATTGCTTTTGCAACATTTGCTCCTGTGTCACTGATAATAAAACTGTTGGAGTGACCTTGGGGAGGTAATAACTGCTCATTGATTTGGATTTAAAGCTCCCGTAGTGTTTTTCCCACTGTGTGATATTTGATAAAGGAAAAAAAATACAAAAATGAAGCTTGTTTCCACAGTCTCCTTTAAAAGATATAGACAGGGCATTTATAGACATGCAGAATGTTTAGTAGCTGCACAGCCTTCTAGAAACTCCCAGAGACTTTGAATTTCTTGGTCCTGGGAACTCCATGGGAGAGGGGCACTCGAGAGCTACGTAACCAGAAAATCCTGCTTTCAGTAGTAGCCAGGCTGACAAAGTGCAGGGTGCTGAGCCAGTTTCAATGGAATTTTGTTTACTAGAGTGAGTTCATGAAAACTGTGTCTTCTCAACACAACATTTTGGTTTTAGCAAATATTCAGATCCTTTGGATTGTGTCTGTCCTCCTCTTGAGACTTCATTTCAGCTGCAAGTTCTGGATGCTTAAAGATAAGCCTCTTTAAGTTCTTAGTTGCTTGACACTTTGGAAAATCTATTTACCAATTTACAAATATTAACATAGAGTTAAAAGGAGGATGCAGGACTTCTGGCTTTGACAGTCAGGGCACGCATGGCTTGTCCCCAGAGTAGTGCACATCATGTGTCTGACCAGCTGGGAAATCCAGTGGATAATCCTGAACAGTGCCCATGCTTAAGGGAGTCTCCTCAGCAGTTCTGAACTACAAAAATTTATTTCATACGCCATTTCATAGGATGCAACAGTACAGTTTGTGTTCTCTCCAGTAGCAATTTTTTGGTGGAGAATAAAGTTTTGATTGCCCAGGGTGGAAGGACCCAGAGGTTTTAAGGGGAAAGGATGGGATGTGGGAGTAACTGTGATCAGGACCAACCGTGCTGTGGGATGGGAGCAGCCTGAGAGCTCTTGCTGAGAACAAGGCTCAGTGCAACACTATTAGTTCTCATCACTCAATTATGAATTACAAGCATCATTGCAACAATTTAGCGTGCAGATCAGGGTTCTTGGGTTAGCAGGAAAGGCACATTTTAAGCCACACTACTCATGCTTGCGGCTGCTTTATGTTTAGACACTGCTGTGCTATTTTTAAACTGTGAGTTGAAAAAATATTTTTTCAAAATGACAAGTTTAAGTTCTGCTTCCCCATTCCTGTTACTACAGATTTTCTTTGATGAGAATTGTTTTTTTTAGTGATATGTGCTTTCCTTCATGTCTAAGACAAAGGATGCATGTTTGTTTTTTAATTAATTTGCCAAACACAGTGGCTTATATTAATTGTTTGGGGTATTTCAGACAGAATTTAGCATGCAAAGGGCCACATGACTCTAAGAACATGTAGAAAATACTATTTCGTGTGTCCTGACCATATTGGCTTTTAATCTTTTACATAAAGTTATATAAAAGATAACTGTATTTCTGGTTTCCAGCTTGCCACATACTGCACTCAAGAGTCAATCATCGCTGGGTTAATTAATTTGAATTAACTACAGGGATCCTTTCCATTGATTTCAGTGGACTGTGGATCACGCTGGCATATAATACAAATTGCTGCTTCTTAATTAACCCCTCTACTCTTATCTGATCTCTTCAAGTTACTCACCAGGTGTGCAGGAGAATAGGGACTGGAACCTTGGTCTTTTGTATCGATGAATGTCATCAAGAGTGGGTTACCCAGCTGGTTTTTCTGTTGCCCTCCAGCCAAATTGGTGCTTGGGGTTTTTTTATGCTAGTGGAAGACTGCAAGAGAAATAGAAATAAACTTGCTCTGTAGAAGCTGGTACCTGCCACACAGGGGAAGCCCAGGACAGACTCACAGCGCTTGAACTTGATTTGGAATTTGTTACCCTTGTCAGGGCAAGTCTGCCACCAGCTTCCCCCAAGTTTTCTTTTCTTCTCCTGATTTTTAGCAAACTGTAACTTTTTATTTTTGACCAGAATTTTGGGACCTGGAATAATGGTAAGCATGGCTAAGTGCTGTCCAGGAGAGAGCCTAAGTGGGTTTGAATGAGGAGAGGTGGTCATCTTTCACCACAATACACAGGATGCCCAACACAGAGGTGAAGAATCTCAGGAGGCTTTTGGAGGTGAAATTGAAGATGCAGGAGACATCGACTATGCAAACTTGGAACACTGTTAATATAAACAGCCTGTCTTCATAATACTGCCTTTTGCTCTGATACAGTCTTTGTTCCTTTTACCAAACCAAAAATACGTTGCATGCAAAAGGGCAGTAAAATACTGATACGACGTCAGGCCCCAGCTGTTGCCACTGCTATCCATCGCAAGGAGGCTACAGACGAAAATGTCCTAAGTCCTGCATTCCCTTGGTTTCTGGAACATATTTTCTGCAATTACTAAGGAATTTTGGACCCTAAGTGTGCCATTTTGAGAGCTATCATGGGTTTAGATCCTCATAAACATCTTACTTGCATGGATCTCAAGGCATACTGAGGCTGTAGGTTCCTGAGAAATTTATTGAATATTCAGGTGGTGTTGCTTTTTTCAGTGAGAGTTGAACTAGATGGCACTCTTGCAGTTTAATTCTTCTGATCCTGAAGCACCTATCTACCTACCTCAATTTCGAAAATGGTAGTTAGGCTCCTAAGTTGCATGGACATGCTGAAAATGCTGCCATTCATATCTCATGATGTCAACACACAACTGGCAAAAGTTCTCCTTAATATGTAGGGGTACGTACTGCAGGCTGGTCGCTTCCTTGTGTCATGGGAGATTGAGCCAAACTGCCCAAGTTAATGCATAGTAGGCACAATAGCAAAGATGCTTACTTGCAGAAAAAAAAAATAATCTCAAAAAGTATATTTAGCCTGCCTTGCAATAAGGAACCACAGTAAATTACTGTAGCCATTTACCTGTGTACTTTTGCATCCATTCCCTTAACACAAATGATGCATTATTGATAACCCCATTTCAGAGAAAAAATTGATGTGATATTCTTTTGTCAGTTTTCTTTTTAATTAATGGTGGTTTTGAGAATGATATTTTAGAAACTGTTACACGCTTTCAGAGCCATCTTCTGTTCATTGCTACCCCATGATCTAAGAGTTACCAAGTGAAATTAGCTGTAAGACATGAGACTGGGTCATCACGGAAGTATCTTCCAGCCTCGATGTCGTCTTTGTGGGGCTAAACTATGCATCTTCTTTTAGAGATAGCATTGTGGAGGCACATCATCCGCTAAGTAAATTGACATCCCAAGCAGGACAGCGGTGTAGCCCAGCAAAGCACCTGACCTGTGGGTTATCAGGCTGGCAGAGACCACAGTTTCTTCATGTGCCAGTCTTGTGCACAGCGGTACCACTGATGCACCTCTTAGTTTCATGCTGGGAATGAAGAAAGGCAAAGAAGGGCAGAAGGATAATTGAAAGAGGAACAATGGCATTTCTAATGAGAGTATAAATCACGTTATGCTCTAACTGGGCTAACTGGGCTAGCTCACGGTTTATTCAAATATGCAGACTCCCAGGAGCTGCCAGACTGGATCAAACCCAAAGCCCAGCTGGTTTCCAGCAGTAGGCAGAACCAGCAGTAGCAGTGGAAGGGTTAAAACCTGTGCTGTAAACAGATGTTAATGATGACCATCTACTCCCACATAAGTCTTCTGCTGAGCTGTAATTGGAACAACTTACATCCTGGAGCACAAGGTTTAATAGTTGTTTCAAAGTGTTTTCTGTTGTTGATGTTAGATTTAGATAGCCTGGGTATGCAGATCTGATCTTATGAGGAATCACATGAAGAAGAGACTTAATATGATATACATTCAATATAATTCCACTGACCTGGGAGGTTGCTGTGTAAGAGTAGCATGCCTGGAATAAATAAAGTGGGAGGGCAAAGATGGGCCACCAAGTATTGTGTGTTCAGAGGGTCCCCTCTTAAAGAGCATCATTTCAAGGAGGGAGTGCTAAGTATTGCTGCTTTGCTAGTGACAATGAATGGATATTGTTGGAAGAGAATATATGGAAAATTTGCAGTATGTACAGGGAAATAGGAATGCCTTGCACTATAGCTGTTGGGTACTGTCTTGTGGTTTAAATGAGCATGTGCCTTAGTGTTTATTTGCGAGCTATTTATTTCATACCACAGTGAAAAGGGAACAGTTTAACTGTTCAAAATGCGGCGCTAGTTGTTTGAAAGCCAAGCAAATGCTGCTTGGCAAGCTGATTCTTTTTCTCCCTTGGAAAGGGTCTCATTTCTTGGGAGAGCAGGGATTAGGTCAGCTCTTCAAGTTTTGAATTGATTATATCCACACACTGGAGGCACAAGGTGGGAAGAGTAGGAGGTGAAACTGCTTTTTATTGCCAAACAGAGCTGAACACTAAATAAAATGTAGAACTCGTCCAAGGAAAATGTGCACCAAAGAAGTTTGAAAACATATGTGATATGATAAAAAAAAAATCCACTGTAGAAAGAATTTATCACTGTAACTCTTTGCAACCAAGTATAACTTAATGCATTACCCTTGATGTGAAGTTGGATAAGAAGTATTTACCATAAGTGCCATAAACTTGCACATGGAGGATAGAGAGAGTGGTACAGTCGGTGATTTCCAGCATGTTTTCTACTGTAGTGTTGGGAAGGAAAACAACATAAGCAAGTTCGCAGCCCTGATCATTCTCCAATACAGAAAATGCACACTGTACTCATGCACCATATTTTACTTAATCTGAAAGAAAGTAACACTTTCTTTTTCATACTCTTAAGAACCTGGGAAGTATTGAAAAGGCAGAAGTGACTATAGATTGATCTAATTCTGTGACTGTAACTGGAAAGACAATATTATATGTGGAAGCCTGCACTTTTCATAAGGCCATAAAATGTTAAAAGATCAAGATTATTAAAAACTTGAAGAAATGACAGCCAAGGAGAGAGAGGCAAAACTGTTCTGCACGGTACTGAGTGCAGGACATACATTTTAGCAGTGTCGTGCTGGATAATTCGAGTGCTAAACTAGTAAATGTTAATATAATATTAGGAAATTATAATGATGAATATAGCTGGATACCATTTGGTATTAACTAAGTTCCATGGGCATTTAAAATTCTGATTGCACAGTTCTTTGTAGGATTACTGGGTTGGAAAGCTATAGTGAGGAATGTTGTAATTTGTCTGGTGCTAGGATTACTGAAAAGTCAGCCAATGCTGACTTAACATGGAAAATATTTTCTTTTTTTTTTCTTTCTTTTTTTTTTTTTTAAATAAATAACATATTTCAGGGAAAGAGTGCTTTTTTTCAGAAATTTTGCTCATCTTTTTTTTTTCTTTTTTAATGATGGTGCTTTCTGGAAGCTGCAGCCCTGAAGCCTCAGTCTCATTCTTCTTTATCATCTAAATTGGTCTCAAGAAGCCAGGGTGTGTTTGCTGTGCTGCACCCTCCTCAGACCCTGCATTGCCATGGGTTTTCCTCCCTCAGAGACAGGGCTGTGTTGGGTCATTGAGGACATGGCCTCACCAGATCCATGGGGAAGAATCAGCATATGAGAGTTACAAACTGCTTCTCTCAATCTGCTCTTTCTAACTGGACAGCTTTCAGGTTTAGGGACAATTATTTTATATTTGCTTTTCAAACTCCAAATAAACTGCTCTCAAAGAAAAATAAAAAACTTTTTTCACTCATAAATGCTCTTTGACTTTAAAGAACCTGATGAAAAGCATTGGCTGCTGTAGGCCAATGACAGAATAGGTAAAAATCATTCGTAGCAGTTTGGTGAATAAGAGTAGCCAAAGCTTAAGTCAACTGAGTTTGTTAGGTTACACAGAAATAACAGATACAGAAAATATTGGGGGTACAAGAAACATGTTAGGTTTTCTGTGAACAGAAAGTCAGTAGGAATAACTTCAGTGCCTTGGGCGCCATATATATTATACCTTATTAAGATAATTTCTAAGATTGTTTATTTATAAAAACAACTGCTAACAACGTAAAATTTAAGACAATAAAGGAGTTATCTGGTAGCTTGAGTGCAATCCTTCATCCTTGAGCCAGTGTTTAGTAGAGATTTCCATCTGCAGATGGTGAAATTCTCTCTGACATTTAATTATTGTGCTTGCATAACCTACGTTTCTCACCTAATCAGTAACTTTCTGTGAGTGGTTTTGGGGGAATACTCATTGTTCTTGATTGCTTATATTTGCCTTTCTTTTACATTGTTTTTTATTTCCATGCTGTATCTCTTAAACCATAATCTTCACATATTTCCTGCCTATTACTGCCACACAAGAATTTTCTGTATTACGTCAGTATTGCATTGGTCTTTGTTTACTTACGGCACTGAGTGAATCAGCTGTGAAATAGAAATTGTGTTGTCCATCCTCAGCCCTTTGGGATTCTTTGAGAACTTGTGATTTCACTGTTAATGTCAGGGGATTCGCACCTTGACATTAGACATTGGTTCACCAGAAATTGCTGATATGAGGAGAACGGGGTAGCTACAATGTAGAACATCTCGATCTCCTGATAGTATAAATAGCCACTGGAGTCCCAGCTGTCTTAATTAAGCCGATATGTGTGGTTTGGAGGGCTGGTAAGTACTCCCGCGATCCTCTTCTCAGCAGTTACCTTCAGGCAAAATGAAGGTGCATCTCAGCTTCAGATTGCTCTGATAAAACATAAAGCTGGGATTTTTAGAAGCCAGTAGTGGTTTGGAGTGCCTCTCCTCTTAGGCATCTGTCTAAATGCATCATTGGGAGGGCTTGAAATTTGGAAGGAGAGACTGAAAAAAAACATTGTGAAAGTTTTTTTTTATGAAGTCTTCATTCTCCTTCATTGCTCCCTGTATGCAGAGATATTCTGCTCCTACCCTTAAAGAACCTTTTATTGGCTGTCTTAGCGTATGCTTTTCAAAAATACAGAGGAAAGGAAGAGAAGCCAGGGTGCATGCGTCACTGGTGGGGCAAATGTTAAGAAACGTTCCTCAAAAGGCTCAGGTGATCAGACCTCTCAACTTCCTCCAAGCTGTTGCTTCAAGATCTTTCTGTTCTATGCCTCTTGCAGGACACAGTCCAACTCTCCCACTGGTTGTCCTTTGTAATTTATTTCTTACACCAGTAAGAGTCTGTGGTCAGTCCAGTGCAGGCGCTCGGTTGCTTCCTGCCCACCCTGGCTGCATATATGTTGTCTGAATGTGTTATTTGCTAGCAGGTCAGATGCTGAAACACCACGGTTCAAGATGCCTCCTCACTTATGTGTCTGCTGGGTTGTTACCACCACCGTGGCAATGAGGCTAAGCCAGGGTGCAGACAGGCTTTCCTGTGCTGTGTCCAACTGCAAGGCTCTGCCTGCTCTGTCCCCCAGGACAATGGCACGTTACTCAACTTCTCTGTGACTGCCACTCAACGGAAAGGCATTTTGACCATCTCTTTTGCATGCTCTTGCCTGCTGCGGCAGATGTTCTCACTTTCTATCCTAGGCAGACCCTTATTCTTTGCTGTATAGCTTTAGAGACAAGAGGTTACTCAGCTATTTGATAAATTTCAGCATTTGTTTTAAATCCATTTCACTTAATGTCTAGGGGTTTTTCCTGAGACGCTGGCTTTCAAGGGCATTTAGGCACTTTGTCTGTATTGCTGGTGGTTTTTTCTGTACCTTTTAGTGGAGCTAAAGTGACTGTGAGTCCCTCTCTCTTCCTTCCTTCTCCCCTGATCCCCCAATCCTAATGCTTTTGCTCTCCTACAGAGGAGTGATAAATGGCCCAGAGTGGAGTTTGATGAGGTCAGATGTTACTGTCAGCCGTAAATCCTTCCTGCTTGTTGGTTCAGCAGCAGTCTCTGGCCTTGGACTTTTATGGCTCTCCCAGTGGAGGAGGGACAGGAGTGGTATGGGCTGTCAGCACACCAGAGTGATTTGCAGAAGGGTTTTATTTGAAAGCTTCATGCACCTAAAGAAACTCCTCCAAGCCCCAGGAACAGAAAGAAATCTTCTAATCAGCTCTTTGTTCCTATAGATAGAGCTCTCCTGCTTAAGTAGCACAGGCCTGCCTGTTATTCGTGGGGCATAAAGTTAAGCAGTGCCTCAGGATTAGATGAACTCTCAACACAGACAACTGAGATACAGGTATAGATATATGGAGATACTTGCTGTGCTAACAATTGTAGCTGTGTCTGTCTGAATCAGCAATATATTTATTTTGGTTGACATCCAAGTGCAAGCAAGGTGAATGTGCCTTACTTTTTTGGTACTAAATGTGATAGCCCAGTATGTGCTGCAAACAACAAAGTGTTTGGAGACTGTCAGCTTGTAAATCCAGGGTAGCTGGTGGCTACCTAAAGCTCTGTTCTCCCTGTGTTGGTTCTAGCAGAAGTGCCGAAAGATAAAGGCATGGCACTGTGGGAATGGCAAAGGATGGATGCATGGACTTACTCCCAAATACCTGTACCCCTGCTGCATACAACAGAGCAGATAGGAAGAGATGAGTGGACACTTAAAAATGTAGCTTGACCCGTGTCCTGAGAAGGTTTCACCGGCTCGGAGTCAGCCTGCCATTCTGCATGGATTACAGGATGCAAGCACGGATGGCAAGGCAAAATGCTTCCCTAAAACCCAGCAAAATTAGTGCTGCCTTTAGTTCTACGTATAGTTAATGCCACTCATTCTCCCCAGATACCGTTATCATCAAATATGTCAAAAATTTATATATGTAGTTAGACAACACTTGAACAGAAAATGAAGCACATCCATTAGTGGGTGGGGCATAAATTTCTTCTCTGTGCAGAAATTTAAGATTTGGCAGAAGAGCAGAAAAAATGTTTTCAGTGATGTATTTTTTTAGTGAGAAAAATCAAGATATACCAGATAAAGAATGCTTGCTCAGAAACAGTTTTATTCCGAAATTAGCCAATTTAAAGACATGAAATTTATGGTGCCACAATAGAGGAGCTGTTCAAAATGCAGCATTGCTCTCCATTTCTCATGCATTTTAGCTTTGATTTTGTTAATACCATTTGGGTAAAATCAAAACTCCTCTGGCTGGCTTTCTGTGTTTTGTGATATTCTTAATATTCAAGGAGGAGAGTCATTAGAAGATTGACATCAAAAATTATGTTTGTTTATTTTGATTGCTGGAAGGTGTTGATGTGTTCTACCTTCTCTGCCTTGTCTCTTTAAACCTGCTGGATCATACAAAGGAACATGAATAGAAGAATTTGCCTCCAGAACTTTTCATTATTAATGATGCTCTATGACTAAATTGGAAATCTGCTTCTGTACCCCAAGGGGGTGATTAATTTAGCAGACTAGGAGTTTTGATTAAAAGGGAATGAAATGTCTGACACATAGTCTATTTATCAGTTATTATGATATTAAAACACTCTAATCATTGTGGTGCCTAAATTAAGGCTTCACAGCCTAAATGTCACTTCATAGTGCTCTTTTAGATCTGGCTGTGTGATACAAGTTTATTATCAGTGGGTGCATGAGAATATAAGCATATGTAGTAGTCTTTGATAAGAAGAAAGCAGTTTGGTGAGAGCTCTGCTTTTTGCCCCTTTCCCATTTAAAGAGGAGGCGAGATAAGATTTTGAGATGTGATCTGTACAAGCAATGCATGCAGGACAAGATGCAGCTATCCCTGATGTCCCCAGGAGTTATGATGCAAACTTTGTCAAAACTGGACTGAGCCTACAGGGCACAGAAAAGCATCTTGGTTGCCTAAGGATCTAAGTCAAAACTAGTTCATTCTAGAAACCAGGTGTGCTCTGAGATGATACATTCTCCAAGAGGTGAAATCATAACAATTCTTGTCCTTAAATTAAAGGTCAGGGCAGAAATCGGCAGCAATCAGTCAAGAAAAGTAATCAATAGTTGGTGCTAAGTGACTGCCATTTAAGCAGGCTGCAGAGAAGTAGGAAACAAGAGCAATAGGTCGTGTGTTTGTGTATAAATGCCTGAGAAATAGCTATAAGCCACAGTATTGACATACCAGGCCCACTGGAACCTTCAGAGAGGGAAGAGGGAGGGTCAAGGAGCTACTGTCGGCAGCTCCGATATAAGTTGTAGGCCTCAATAGGAAAAATGCTACATTAGGACTAAATTATCCATTGACTGACCAGGACGGGGATGGTGACTGTGACATTCTGCGAGAACAGACTGCTCTTCAGGGCAGCAAACACAATAAGGATGAACAATTTCTGTGACCCCTTTGTAGCTTGGCTAAATGTCATATCAGGGTATAGTGTTGAGTCTGCTCTTTGAGACACCATCAGTGACCACTTCATGGAGCGGCCAGTCAAGGAAGCCACAAGAGCAAAAGCAGCTCGTGAAAGCCAGGCCACTGAACTGCACGCGGTTCATAGTATTATTGTCAAAGGCCCACTCTGCCGCAGGGGGCACAATGCTTTTAGATTGAGCATTCTTGCAGAAGCAGCAAAAGCTAAAACATCCGCTGCTGTCATACTTAGTTTCAAAAAGGAGAAGCTAGAAGAGGCTAAAAGAGTTAAATCATAGCAAGTAACATAAAGACTATTTAAAGACACAGTGATGGAATCCCACAGGAAATGTATCCCATTTATCAAAAAAAAAAACCACCTTGAGAAAAAACCAGAAGGGAGCTGAGATGGCTAAACAGCAGGTAAAACATATTACTAAAAGCAAGAAAGCATCCTTCAAATAGCTTGGGCCTGACAAATGAGAAAAGTAGAAAGGCTCATAAACCCAGGCACGTTATAAGGAAAAATGCAATACGGAAGGCCAGAAGAGTTGGAGAAACTTAGAGAAAGCACCAAAAAATCCCTAATAAGTCCTGTGTCAAACACGGGAAGCAGGAAGCTTGCTGGAGTCTGTAAGACCAGTAAACAATAAACACACAGAAGGAGTGTTCAGAAAAAGGAAATGTTTTGTGATTTTGCTGTGGAGGAACACGGGGAGGTTCCCACAGTGGAATACCTCTCCTGGCACAGTAGGGATGAGATAGGACAAGTGGTAACTATTGCATCCCCTAGCTTGTGTTCTGGTACCAGAGGACAAGGACCCTTGTAACACCATTGTTTTTAACCGTTTCATGAGATAATCCCAGAGCTCCACAGTAGTAAACCTGATTATCTACAATAAATACATTGATAAAAGCTATAATAATAACAGAATGTGTGGCACCATCAATAAATACCATGGCGACAAAAAGCCAGCCAGGGTTTTGTGATGAAAATCATGATTTACTAATCTGTTGGGTGGCACTGGAGGAGTCAAGGTATGGATGGGGCAGATCTCCTACCCCTTTCCTCAGGTTAGCCTGGGCACAGATCCAGGAATTGCGCTTGCTTTGATCTCCAAACTGCATAGGTATGTCTCCCAGTCTGAAGACAGGCACAGAAGTGAGTACCTTACCGAAAAAAAGACTCAGAAATGTAAATTGGCAGTTGGAGCTGCCTGGAGATTAGGATGTGTTTTTAAGAGAATCAGGATGTGAAATAGAAGAGGGAAACTTCAGGGGAGAAAACCAGATGTTAAAAGACATATTATCAGAGAGAACAGCACCTTGCAAACAATGCTTGTAAAGATGTGAGGGAACAAGGGGAGTGTGCCCTCTGAATTAGTGGCAGGTACGGGGAAAAGGAAGTCTCATCAATCTCCACTTTCTGGATTAATTCTTCCCCTAGCAAAAAACCCAAGGAGATCGGTGGGAGTAAGAGATCGTCAGCAGAGGTTTTGTTTGTAACTAAAACAAATAGAAAACTGTCAGAAGATAAACACTTCCTTAAAAAAAGAAATGTAAACCAATCCCCAGAAAACCATCCAGCACAAACCGAATGGGTAGCGTTTGCCTCCTCTCCGCAAGTGCAGGTTGGCTCGCGGCTTGCTGCTGGAGCTGCTGCAGGTGAAGATGTATTCCAGGCTGCCTGAATGCTCAGTTCCCTCCCTCCCGGTCCCCCGGGTCCCCTGCAGCTGCTTGCTGCTGCATGAGAATAACGAGGACATTGCTCTGTATGTGACACCACCTCAGTAGGGTCTTTAGGAAAAAGCTCTCTACAGCTATTCTCCCGAGTCCCGCAATAATCCGCAGCCTGAGCAGGCAGCGCTGGTGGGCTCAGCACTTTCCTCTTTTTTATTTGCCTGTTGAGGGAAAGTATTGCCCCTACCTCCATGGTTCCTTTTAAAACGATGGAAAGCAATAATGTATTGAAACAAGCAGCTAATCCCCCCTGCTAGGAGAAGGGGGGGCAGTTGTGCAGAGGGGGAGTAGCTTTACATCACCCAGTCCTGCTTAGTTATACCAAACCCAAAGTACATTACTGGATTGTGCCCTGCAGAGGATTACTGGTGGGAATATTTCCAGCCCAGCAGCCAGATCATTGGGCGGTGATCTGTATGCGCTCTCAGTTCCTGGTGGGACAGTTTAAAATATTCTATGACCACAGCTGTCATCCCTGCCCCTCTTCTGGGGTTTGTATAGAGGGATTTGTCTCAGCCATTGGACCTGCAGCTTTAATGGTGACTTAAACCAGCAGGGATTGCGACGTCGAGTCTCTGAACGGAGAAGACCAGGTCTTTTTCCCTATGCATAGCGCAGAAATCCTTAAGTGAGAATCTTTGGTCCTTAGCCACCTGGAAATCTGATGAGAGGATTGGGATGGTCCCATCTGGTGATAAAATTCATGCACTTTATCTTATGCACTGAGCTGCCACTGTTTTCAGCGGGATTTAGCACAGGAAACTGAGCAAGTGTGTGAGTGAGGCAGAAAAGTGCTCGGCCTGATGGAGGCCTGGGGTTAACCAACACATGGAAGTGGAAGGAGTTTCTGCATTTCTGTGAGAACACTGAATTTTGTGTGATCTTTTTCAATATCTTGAATTCATTGTTCCGGATGTTGTTTTAGTGACCCGAAGCTTGCCAGGGTAGAAATTGTTAGAGAGAAAAAACCTGTCCATGAGTTAGAGATAGAAATATTGCTACCCTTTTATCTACTTTCCTGCTTTGATTTCTCTAGAGCTTACCTGAGGTCTGTCTGTTGTCCAAAGGACATTTTTATACCTGTGCCAATAAGTGGTGGAGTGCTCACGAAGGGCATAGCACAGTGGCAGTCTGCGAGGGATGCAGTGAAAGGCTTTCTTTAACACCACTGTACATGGCAAACTCAATTTTCAGCTGTATATGTCAGCATGGCAAGTCTTCTTGTTCCCAGTCAGCGAGCTACAGGGTAATTGAGAATACAGCTTATTGCAGGCTTTTGTTTCTCTTCCAAGATTCATTCCTTTTCATCCCTTTCTGTGCTGAGTGAGTATAATAAACAGAACAGAGGCTGAAGGCACTTTGGCTGGGGAAACAAGATTCAATAATTAAAAAAAAAACCAAACCCACAGAAACCCAAAATTTAAAAAAAAGCTGGTCAGTAAAGAGGTAGAAAGACACTTTTGTTGACAGAGGAAGAGGGAAAGTAGAAGAAGGAAAAGAAACATCTGAGCTGTTTCTCTTGCCCTTCTCAACCAGTCTGAATGGAGGTTGTGAATAATAAAATACAGAGATCTCGCTACTTCCTACTCAGGCAGGCCATGCTTTTTCAGTACTCCCTTATTACTATCAACCTTGATAAAATCAGAATGGCTGACAGCAGAGGGTCCCTTGATAGCCCTTCTCACAAGGAGCGAGGGCACCAGCTAGGTGGGAGGTTAGGGTGCGAGGTGAATGCTCTGGTCTTGGGTGTCCGTATGAACATGAATATTGGCATTTGGCCCTTAATACCTTAAGCAGCCTGGAGAGAGATGTAGAGAGCTGGAATGTGTTGGGGGAAAATGGGAAAAAAAGAGCAAGGAAATGAAAGAAAGGCATACTGGTTCTGCTTTCTTTGTGTGCTTAAAGCTTTTGTGTACACAGAAATGCAGATTCATGAGATCTTAAAAATGCTGCACTTCTATCAATTCCTTCCCTAGTGTTGAGCATGAAGAATCTAATAACTGCCAGGTACTCTTGTTGATGTGGGGAGGATCATCATTTGCATTTAATCCAAACACTAGCTATTACAGATGAGCCTAAGGCATTGCTGTAGTGACAAATTGTCCTGCATTTCCTTATAGTGATATTCTTGTCTTTCCTTTTCTGGACACTCTGAAACAAGAAAGTGGCATAGGTGAACCTTGGGGCTGATATGCTTCGGCAGTTCCTACGTTTCCGTGTTTTACTTGGACTATGTGGCTATCTAATATGGGTCAGACTACCTGGAAGGGGTTAAATAGTGTTTGGTGCCTGGCTAGGGACCAGGCTCTGCCCCCCAAAACCTGCTGGCAGTTTTCCATGGGCACCTGGACAGTGCGGCAGAACTGAGTATCATTCAGACCCAGAGTGCTGAAGGGTTCCTGCCAGGCGAGTCGGTTGTGATAATCCGCTGCCTGTGACCTCATTAAAACAGCCTGATTGGGGCTGCTAATCACATAAATAAAGAATTAAATCATAGCATTAACCTTCTACAGGGAAGCCTGCCCTGGCAACACTGACAGAATTAGATCTATTAATTATTTACAGGGTCATTTGATAGAAATGTATATAGATGGCAGATTATGAGCACTTGAAGCAATAAGTTAACCATAAATTATTGCTCTGATAAGAATCTTTTAATATTTTCCTCTTAATGTCCTGAATTAAAAGCCACCTTGCTTTTATCTTTCTAAGACAGTAGCATCACACATCATTTATCTTAGGTAGATCAAACAGAAATACTATGCCCCAACATCAAGAATTTTTGCACTTCTTTTGGCTCTCGAGGTTCCTTGTTTTGTTAGAAATTCCTCCTGTACAAACAGAGTTTCCATAGCTAAATTCGGGGCCAGTTCCTCACCTGCTACAAGGCTTGGAGCTTCCTCGGTGGCCAAGATTCAGAGAAGACCTGAGCACGTTTCCTTGCCACCACTCAACTAAAAGTCAACGCGCAGGAAATCTGTCTCACCGGTGCTGCAGAGCATTAGGATGCTTTCTGCAGTGGTTCTCTACTGTTACCCATGGAGGTATTCAATTCCATTAAATGCCTTGTAGATTTTCCCTTCTATCTCAGAATTGCTTGGAAAAAATGCTCTTGAATCAGATGGGATGATGAATTCATTGTTTTACTGATTCTACTGGGCTTGCAGGAATGACAATGGTACTAGATAGGCTTGTTTGCTGACCAGAATTTGAATGTGTATCTGCAGATAGCACACAAAAGACTTGGGCATGTGGAGTGGAGGAGGGTGGGGAGACTGGAGGGAAATCTGTCATTATTTATGGAAATATCCAGTATTCATGGAGCCATCTGCTGTGAATGATTCAAATCTGAGAAGTGTCATAAAATGAGAAAGCATAATGTAAAAAAGAAAAAAAACTGGGGGAAAAAAAAAACCACTAAATTTGCATCACTCAGAAACCTGAACCAGTGAATATATAACTTCAAAAATCTCTCTTTTCAAAGATGCTTTGTAAATTTTCTGCCAGATTGAGAGATAAAGATAGATGATATTTCTCAGGTTCCTTTCCTCACCCTTCTTGGAACAATTAATTCCATTTGTTCATTTCCAGCCTTTTAATTATTGATCATGTCTTTTCCTTTTCTCTTTCTTACTGTTTCAGGCTTTAAGGCAAGGGAGGGAGTTAAAAAAAGGTGTTTAGGAGACTGCTTAGACCTTGAAACATTGAGAAGGTCTTTATTGTAGCCACAGTTTTCTTTCTAATAATGAAGCATCAATTTTGTTGCCAGAATTCTATCAATATTAAATTTTATTAACTTTAAGGGTGGGACACTCATAGTACTCCTCTGGAGCAAGTCTCGGGCAGAACTGGCCTGCTCCCCTGTACCACTGCACCCTCTCAGGTAGTTCAAATACTTCATTTATTGATTTGCTCATGATGTTCTTTACACAGTGAAGTTAGACAGACAGTGGGGAAACCGAGGCAAAAAAAAAGAGGCAATGATTTGCATAGCCACACAGCAAGCTACTGACAAAATCAGGAATAGACTGTATCTGATTATTTCCCTGGGAGCAGAGACCTGCTCCAAGTCCTTTCCTTGGGAGCAGTTAGGAATCCCTTTGAAATGTTTTTTGTCTTTCCTGCTTCTGTGTATTTTGGTTACACTTTTAGGGGCACGGTGTGTTACTAGCAGGTGCTGTTGTGTGGCTATGTGTGTTTGTCTTGTCATACCTCCTTTCCTCTCTACCACGTTATGCTCTGTCTACCCATCACCCCTTGCTGAAAAAAAGCTGACTTAGCAGAACAATGGCATGTTAGAGCAGAAATTTATCTTCAGCCTTATTTCCTCTCCTACAGTGTTGCAGTCCAGGGCTATGCATTAAAAAAATCTCCTTACTATTGCATTGGCTTTTAAAAATACTTCCTTGCTTTTAATTTGCTCAGTTGGGTTCATGTTGGGTTGTCTTAACACCCTGCAAAGTTCCTGTTCTCTGTGCAGGGCTGCCTTTCTTGGTCCAGCATTCCAACTTCATGCCTTAAAAATTGTACCTCCAGCCCAGTAAAGCACATAAGCATGTGCTTAAGCACCACAGATTTTAGTTGATGTGATTAAGCATGCTCTTAAGTTCTTGCTCTTTGCCCCTTTCTTCCTATTTTGAGCAAACACCTTTCTTCATGAGAAGCCAACAGAGCAGTGGTGCAGATGCACACCCACTGTTTCTTTCTCAATATAGTGATTCCCATTCTCTCTGGATGCGAGATTTGTGATTTCATGGGGCCAAGGCTTTACCAATGCGATAATGGATTATAATCATAGAAAAAAGGATGGGAAGGTAAAGAGATTATCTAGTATCTTCTTGTTCCTCAAGGCAGGATAAGCTCTACCTTTTTCTTGTCCAACGAGTTTATCTAGCCTTGAAAAATGAGCCATAGTAGTAGTGTGGCAATTATTCTCTGACATTCAAAACATGTCTAATCTAAATCTCCCTCAGCCATGACTACTTGATCTGTTCGCTGTGCATATAGGGAATAGACTCTGCCTTTCCTTTCTGCCTTTTGCAAACTCGTAAATTGTTATTTGGTCAGCTCTCTGTCTTCTCTTCTGGAGACTTGTTTCAGTTCTTTGGAGCTTGTGCTTAGCCCAACTGTAATGCTCTTAGAGGCAGGTTTCACATCTTTGAAGAAAGATTCCTTAGCTCCTGCTTCAGGAGACAGCAGTTTTTTCCCAGTATCTCTTTAGCTCTTGAAACAACTCCTTCTTTTCATGTATAATTTGTTAGCCTTCAGCTGTGAGTTTTTTCCTATAGCAGAGAAAAACTGAAGCAAGAGCACCTGGCTATGAATTACAATGCTATGGGACAGTCACCGTAAGTTTCTGGACAGGTCATTTGTTCCTTTCTTTAATTACATAGGACTTGTTCCAGCCACACTCATGCTGAGTAGCACCTCATTCAGTCAGCAGCCCCTCAGTAATCAATATGTCTGCGGGGGAGGAAATACTGTGTGTCAGGTAAGGGAACTTTTCCTTCCCACCCCAGGCCACTCTTTTCTCTCAGCTCTATCAAAAGTTATGTTTAGGCCAGTAATGAAAAGCTGATTGCACAGAGACATCTGCGAAGTACACAATCATGCCGTCTGCAGTGCACTGGAGAACGGTCCTTTGTTTGCTTGGGACACCAAACCCATTGCAAAAAGCAATATTTGCAGCTAATCACCACAGTGATTTGAATTTGCATTTAGCCATTGTGCTAATAGAGGCAGCTGGAAAAAGAAAAAAAAATCAGCACAAATAAGCACAGCCATAAGTACTGTCAGTTTTCAGCACCAGGAGCTGCTGGAAGTAATGTTGATGTCTCCAACCCAAGAAATCTTTTTAATGTGAAATGATATATATGAGGCCAAAAGAGGAGCACACTTTGTCTTGTTTGCTTAGACTCCAGAATAGATCTCTGAGTCTCTGGATGTAATGATTGCTTAGGCAAGTCAAACACTGTATATCACCTGCTGAGCATCTGATTCATTGACTGAGTGGATTGAAGCCAATTTAACCAGCTGGAATCTGTAATATTGACTTCAGTGGTGTGATACTGATCTATTTCACCCGTAGGATTTGGCCCAGAGACAAAGGGAGGTAGTGCTTCCTTTGGGTGACATCTTTTCTGCGAGCCGAGGCGGACAGCCATCTGTCTTGCGCAGCCTGGTTGTCCTAGAAGTGGCGTGTATTGCTCATGCGGTACCACAAGGTTTTGTCATACTGTAGATCTTTTGGACAGGGGCTGGCAATCAGGGACAACAACCCCTTTCTCCCGGCTCTATCACTCTGCTCCGTAGCCGGTATTATCTTACAGCAGTTCTGGGACTGATTCTCTGAGTGTACTGACTCCCACTGTGCAGATTTCTGTGGGTGCTTTTGCTGCTGTGTAGCATTATTCTGGGGGAAGGGAGGAGGCGTAACCTGGCTCTGGTTTTCCCTTCCACCTCGCTAAGGAGGACAGGCATAACGCCTCCCTTTCTCTGCAGAGAGGCCCAGCAGAGCCAAGGAGTACGACACGTAAACATGAACAGCGGCAGAGGACGGGCTGGGCAAGACTGAGCTGTGAGTACTGTGACAGCCCTGGTGCTCGGTACTGTGGACATCAGAATTATGATACTACAGTGCTGCTGCTTATCATTATTTTCTAGCTAAGTGACTTCATTTCACTAAATCTCTACAGCTTTCCATATCTCCATAACCAAGAAACCAGAGGGACAAGAGGCTAAGCAGGATTTATTATTGCTCTGTATTATTATCACATCTTTTGCCTTCTTTTTAAGATTTATGAGCCTCTATTCAATTAATTCATCAGAAGCCTGAAAAAAGCTAATTGTGGGTTCATATATTCCCATAGGCATGGGCTCATTCCGATACCAGATGTCAATAGTACCTGATCCGTGCAAATGGAGCTGGGTTTGTGGCAACCTGCCGCCCGACCTAATTAACATTGTGACTCCAGCCCACTCTGAGCAGGAATGGAGTTTGGGTTTTGCATAATTGTAAGGCTAGGGGTGGGCGCGATTAAAAACGGCGATCTGAACTCCAGTGTCTTGAAGGTTGAAATCTGAAATGCCAACCCTGTATTCCCAGGGACCCAAGGTACAGGAAAGCCATGTGGGAAGCTGTCTCTTTACACAGCAGAGGGCCCAGGATAATCTGCAGTGCACTGCCCTAGCAACTGTTTGCAGAGGCAGAAGGGGGCTAGTAATTTGAACTCAGGGTCACATTGGGTCCCTCTTTGGTTTTCTTTGATCCTCCTAAGGCTGTTGTTCCCCCTGGGTCAGACAGTGCCAGACTGCCCACCGCAGAGCACTATTTCACATGCTGGGCTTTCCAGGACGGCATCAGGACTTTGGTGGCTTGTGGAAGTGATGTTTGTTGGGTAAGTCCACGGGGCCATGACCATGTGTGTCATTACCTCATAGCCTCCTCCAGGCTGGAAGATTCTCCTTTCTTTGGGGAAGATGTGTTTTTTTCAGGTCTGGCTGAGATTTTATGTTTTCCAAAGCAGGTCTCAGCCAAGCATGGCTCGCTTTTGTTTTTGTTGTTCCTAGCATTATTAGCACACAGCTTGTTTTCAAAGATAACAATGTGGAAAAACAATATCATCTTGCCGAACTCCTTTGGTATACTGTTTGCAGGTTGTGCTACTTTATCAGTGTCCTACTATACACACTGGAATGGTTTGTAAACTCTGTCTTGTGAGCTACAAAGGGAATGAAAAGGTTGAAATAGATCACTCCCTCCCCTGCCAAATAGACCTACCTTCTTCTGGTACTTTTCTATCTTTGTGTTGTATTGTAGGGATCTTGTTTAGCATTTAAAAAGCTACTGCTGCACTCTATTATCAAAGACATATTTGTTAAAACATGCATATGAAAGGATTTGTAATTGAAGTACAGCTTTGATATATTTAATAGGATGTAAAACTGCCATCCCTTTTTAATAGGAGATGCTTTATGTGCATTAGAAGTAATATAATAATGCCTCTCCACTGAGCTCTAGCCATTAGCAGACTTTTTTCTCCCTTTCTTTTAGTTAATCTTAAAACTTTAATGTAATCTAAACACATTAACATCTTTTTTCTCCCCTTTCTGCACTTGGAAGTGCTTTGAACTGAACTTTGTTTCAAATAAGAGACAGCTACAAACATGGCATCAATATACAGTGCCCCAGCGCTGCCTGGCAGATGGTCCATAAACCGGCACATCTCCTTGCCTTAGAAATGTTAACAGTAATGGGAGCGTGGCTGTATGTGGGAGCAAGCGAGCACGCGTGAGAATAACCTTGTAAACAATGAACAGCTATAAGGGCGTGCTTTTCTATATTCCCATGTCTCAAAGGTAATCAAATACCAGAGCAGCAGAAATAGAAGATGACAGTCAAAACAAAAATAGTAATAATGGTCCCTTTAATAGCTCTTTCCGTGTGTCAGTCTCGGAGTGCTTTACACGGAATCACTGTTACAGTTCAGGAAATAAGGATGTAAGCTGCTAAAGAGAAAGTATGCTAAATCTGACCGGTGCTTTGGGCTTTGGTGTCTCATCTTACACAGAGCTGCCCTCTGTTCCTTTCGGAACTCAGAATCATGGACTATTTTGCAAGCTGGCTGATCAGAATTAGTTGCTCTGGAAAATCCTGGATGTGTCTCCAGACCTTGTCAGAGGAACGCAGGCAAAAGCCCGTTTGTCCTGATTTCTAGTCTGGTGCCCCTTCAGCGTCCCGCAGTACATATTAATCATGGTGGTTGTAAGAATATTCACAAAATGCCTGAGATATTTTTGCTTCATTGAAAAATTGAGAATTTTCAAAAAGAAAATATCTTCCCCTTGATTCAGACGCACTGCTGTATTGAGCAAGATCAAATTTCCATTGAGACTGTGCAAGTGTACTTATTGCTTTTCCTGAGAATATCTTTTGATTCATTCACTAGTGTCTTTTAAACACGAAACATGATTTACAGGAGCCAGATAGCTGGGAGCCATGATGTAGTCCTTTGCAGAATAACTTTTTTGGTTACTACTCACTGCATGTGTTCATCATGTTTTAGCGGCAAGGGCTGAGCACTGGCCTGGCACACGTGAGGAGGCATGTTGTAAAGCCCACGTTTTGGTGACTGTAGGGATGCTGCTGTCATCCAGGTCTGTTTGTAGGAGGGGGTTACGAAGTTGGGACTCTTTATTTCCCAGTGAATTTTTGGAGGCATAGCTGTTCCTCTAGGCTGACGGCATAACTGGGATGGCATAAGTCTGTCATCTCTCAAGTGACTCAAAGCCTGAGCTTTGTTTATAAGAGTTGTCCGAGTCCCAGTTTGGGACTGTAGTTGCCCAGTGCTGCAGCTTCTGCTGCATCTGCTGTGTTTCTTCAGTGGTTTTTTTAACCTGGATCTTCTGGCCCACACTGGGGCCCACAAATAGTCATGTCAGCAAGGGGACACATTTATTCAAATGACACAGGTATCTGAAAGACCTGTAAAGCTGTGTATATAAATATTTGAATGTCAGAATGTATTCTACTAGTGTAAATTGATGTTTCATGAATAAACAGACAGAAAACTCCATTTCATATAGAAAATAACGATACATTCCTTTTGTAAAGAGAGGTAGTGCAATTCATTCAATTTGCATTTGGATATTGCCTTTGTTCAAGCAAGTGGTGTGTGTTTGGGCACATACAAACAGCAAGAATCACACAAGGCGGTTTCAGTGTTTTCTAAAACTGATTCTCTTTTACAGATGTAAATCCAGCTCCCATCTCTGCCAACACCTGAATTCTAAAAAAACCCAGGTGTATTCATTAATTGTCCAGCATATGAAAAAACTGCAGCCTTTTTGGTGATGAAGCTGGTCTGCAATTTGGGACTGATGTAAGGTAGCTATAAATAGAAATAAATAAAAAAAAAATCAAGGCACAGTTCAGGGATGTTGTCACTGTTTTCAGTGTCGGCACATAACTTCTGTAGGTACAGTTTAAATGCCAAGTCAATTGATTGTCATAAACTCCTCAGGTTTAACTAAATTAAGTTAGCTCAGGTGAAGTGCTCACTAGCTATATTAGGTTAGGCAGATGAAACTTTAAAAAAAACCAAACCAAAATGGGATTTAGAACAAGTTGATGGAAGAAAAGAAGAAGTAGTACTGCAGTCAATGCATCATAAAAATTCTAGTGTGGCTTTATTGTAAAAAGAAAAAAAAAAAAAAAAGCAAGCAAGCCAAGCTGGCAGGAGAGGTCCAGTGAAGTCTTGGACAAAGCTAACTGCCCTGCAGTGTGAGCTCTGTGTGAGATGTGAGTTCATCACAGACCTAGCCAGACTCTGCTGGAGAAAATTAAGTTATTTATCCATTTCAGTCAGGTTTTGGATTATGCCTTTTCTGCATAAATTAGCTGTTACATTTTTCTTGCAGAACAAAGCCATTGACTTGGAGCATATCACTTAACAGAAAATGAATTTACTGTTGTCTGCTGGATGTAGAATGGCTGTCACTGGGACTATATCCAGTGATCCTCATCGATCTCCAGGACACCTGACACAGGCAAATGATGCAGGTCTGCTTTTTGCTCATATGCTCATATTTGGTTCTGTACTCAGGTAGCTAAATTTTCAAGAGAGCCATCCCCACAAGGGTAAATGTGTTCTCAGTTGGGGATATTAAGTGTAAGTCACTACAGGTGACCCCAGCATTCGTTTGTTTAACTGTCAGTATATGTGACGTTCAGTCCTTCGTAAGAGCTGGGATAAATACTCCACGGAATTTTAATTCTAGCTCAGATGTTTAGTTTTTCTGTCCTCTTCTCATTACACAGCAAGTGTGTGTGGAAACTGTTTGGGCAGAGTTAAGTATAAATATGTATTCTAATAATAATAATATGTCCTCTCTACAGGTAGAGCTTATGAAGGACTGAAAGCAATACTGTGTTATTCCAATATGCTTAAGTGGTTTATTTCAGGGGAAGACAACAACAACAAACAAACAGGATTTACTTAAGACAAAAAATAGTTGAAGCAAAGCATCCAGAAATGTGTGTATGAACTAAAATGGCTTGATGATAGACTAACCTGGTTTAAAAGAGGAACAAAAGCTCTATTTTAAGCAACTGCCTATGGCCTAGTCTACTAAATGACATGGAGAGCCTACCTACTCTACTTTCTTTAGGGTCTGGCCTTCGTTATCAAAAAGAATACATTTACAGAGCAAGTCATGCCTTAAGTGTGCTTCAGAGAACAACTACATGCTACATGTTGGCCAAATACATAGGAGTGGATTCCTTAAGAGACCTCTCAGTCTGGAAAAAAAAGTTTACCATGAAGAGGCATGCATACAAGCAGAAAAGGCATGCGTAGCCTTGTCTCAGACACATTCACTCCAGCTACTCTAAATCTTCCTAAAACGCAACAGAAAACATGTTCAGTTTAACACTGATAACTTCTGTTCACAGGAACTTTGCATTAGCAAAGATGAAGCACTGCATTTGAAGGCACTACCTTTGCAAGAGTGAAGGGGAAAATACAGATTCAATGTCAGTTCTCTGCCGAAGCACAGTGTGGAGCTCACCTGAAGAGCCCACGAGTATTAGTTACGCCCACAGAGCAGAGGTATGGCACTTACAAAATTCGCGCTTCCCTTCACACAGAATTAGTCTTCTGGGAATTCATTTCTTCCCTTGCTCCCCAGCAGGCACAACAAATTTTTTAACCTTGAAACACCTTTCTGTCTTTCCTAAGCCTCACTGAAAACAAACCTAGGAGTCCTAGCCCTCATCTGTGAGGCTGAGGAGGTAGTGGTTATACAGTCTGCTTCCACAGAGTAATTCCACCAAGCCTGACTGATGCACAGCCCTGGATGTGCAGGAACAGAGGGGTCAGTCTCCCCTTAAAAGCGATACAGGTTCAAACTGTCCCTCTTGTGTAAGTTATTAATCACATTATTTCTTTTAAACAGTAAAAGTTTATTAACTCTTGTGTCTCTTCACAGGCATGCGCCACTGGAAAAAGCCCTCTTCACGCTGCGTCTGCCATGTGAAGATTTCTAGATGCCTCACTTCTGGTGTGTGGAAAACGAGCACAAAAGCAAAAGGATGCAAGAGAGGATGAATAAAAGTACGTGATGAAACAGCACAGGTAAATTATGGCAGAGCAGGTATCCAGCTTCTCAAAGGCCCTTAAAGTCTCTAAGACATTGCCTTTAAGAGCAGCAGTGGGCGGCAGGGGCAGGCCCTGCCCCGATCGGCTCCCTCTGGCTGGGCCTGCCCAACCTGCCCCAACAGAGCAGCCCAGACCTGCTCGCTCTGTAGACTAAGTGAATTGCATGGGGGCAAAAAATCCACAGGGATTTTTTTTTTGTCCCCACAGAACTCACAGCCTACAAAGCCAGCAGGTCTGGCCTGCTCTGACCAGCTGGGCCTGCCCCATGCCCCCTGAGGGAGAGGCCCACTGCTGCTCTTAAAGGCAACATCTGTCTTAGACACTTTAAGGCGCGCTTAGGCTCTAAGGCTTGCTGTTCTCACAAACGCCTCGGTGCTGAAGCTGAATTTATGAGCAGTCGCTGGTCCCCGAAAATGACTCTTCTAGTTATTTTCAGGGTGGTGCTGGCAAAGGGACAGAAATTCGGCTTCTCGCCCAGGCAGTGGAGAGAAGGTGGCTCTTCTCCAGCTGCTGTGTGCTCGGGTCCCTGGGGTAGGGTTGGGGCTGGGTGCAGGTCCAGGCCCTCCTGATGACTACCTGCTAATGCTTCTGCGGTGCAGCATGTCCTACAAATAAAATAAAACACACACATTCATTTTGCAAACCCGTCCATTGGCGTAGAAATCTGCCCCCACCACGTGCCAGTACAGAGGCCAGGCAGCAGGTTGGGGTGGATTTTGGGAAAGTCCGTTGCTGTTCATGCGCACAATGGAAACGGAGATCTCTTGGAAACCGGGGCATTTATCTAGGTCATTAAATGGAAGCTGTGGGTCACTCGTAGGAAATGGGGTGCTGTGGGTAGTGCCTGGAGAGTAATGAGAGCCAGGTAATGGCATCCAGACAATTACAGTCTTACGTTGGCATTGTCTAAAATGGAAAAACCAACAGTCTAAAAGGCTATAACACTGATTCTGTAGAACATTAAACTATTACTTTATGCTGATGATATCCTACTGTTAATTAAGGACTCGCATGCTTCCCCTCCTGCTTATAATGAATATTGCTCTCTGAGTACAAAGTTATGATTGCACAAAATTAATGACTCTGAGACTGCAGTGATGCAGCTTTCTGGAGTTTGCCCTTCAGCCCTGCTCACCTCATGGAATCTTAAGTGGGCACCCAAAAATATAGCACCAATACTTAGGGGCTGATGTTAACAAAGCCCCAGACAATATAATGAAAGATCATTTAAATCCAATTATCAAGCAGGTAGGAAAAGATTTGGAGGAATAGCCAAAGCTAAATAAAAGCAAATGCGTGTGATTCAGTAGGCCAGATTCTGCCTTCATTTGCCTTCCCATCAGGTTGTTAAAGTAGAAATGAGGACATGGTGTAAGTCAGTCAGCACCCACCGAGTAACTGCCATAAAAGATCTCATGACAGTATTTCCCAGTAGCAGCCACAGTTCTGTGTGCGTTGAGCTTACTTTGAGCGTAAGGGTACATAAATAGCTATAAATACAGTGAGAAATTCTAACAATTGCTAATAATTATATTCCAAACCCACACCTAAAAAAAAAAAAAAAAAAAAAAGACATACAGATAGGAATACTTTACCTACTCCTGAAATTCAGCTGTTTTTTTAAGGGAACATAGGTGGATCACACAGGTACCATATTCAGCACTACAGAATTTAACAAAGCCTAATCTGTACTACCAAGTTCACGTTTGCCCACAGCCTAGCTTCTGATGCTATAAAATAGCAAGCTTCTTTATAAGTCACTGTAAAACTTCCTGAATAGCTATAACAAATACAGTACATTTCAGGTGACAGAAGGATGTGAGGATGAATTAAAGATGCCACAGGAAACATTTGAAAAGTAGTTCTTAGGATGAGAAATGTTAATATTCCCCCTAAATGTCATATAATTGGCCCAATTTCATGCACCAAAATCATGCAGATTTTTATGGTTTTTTTATTCCTAAAAGGGATAATTTTGAATGAAAATGGCTGTATTTTAGGTACGCTTCTCTTTTTTCCACTGCCTCATACCGTAAACTAATATTGCTGTTAAGCAGAGGTTGCATTTCAGCAGTGGCTTGAATGGAAATATCTTTCTGGAAAGCACATGAAATCCTTTGTGATGAAAGGAATTATATAAATATAAATCAATTATTTTTTGAGTGGCTTGAAAAATTAAATCATTACAGACAATCTTATTCAAACACTTTTCTAAACTGCATGATTTTGGGCCATTCAGAATGTTCTGTGGAATTAATTTTATCTCTGGAAAAAGGCAGACAAGATCCGTTCCAACAAATGTGCTCAGATTTTTTCAGTCTATTGTGGGATAAGCCAGGTGGGGCAAGATAGCAGAAATGATCTTGCTGGGGAAATGGTCGATGCTGTTGCGCATGATATCCACCTACCAAAACAGAAAGCCCATAAGTGCTAGAGAGAGCAATGATACATATTTGCGATAGGATGGAAGGTTGCAAATAAAAGGTGTCAGTGAAAGAACAGTCTGGGCAGCTACAGGAAAAAATGAGAAGCTGTTGCTGGTACAAGAGCGTGATCCATACTGTACATTAATGACTATGAAGAAGGCTATAAAACAGCTTTCATAGTAGCTCTACAGCAAACGTATGGAAGACAGCACTGTAAATACGTAACAAATTTTGCAGAAAATGCTCAGCACATGGGACTTTCTCTTCAAAAGTGCAGCCTGAGGGGTGTGCTTTTCTCCTTCCCAGATACCTGCCGAGTTAAATTCTTAGCAAATTTCTGCATGGGAAATGGCCAGCTTTCTGCACATACATTGAAGCTGCACTGACTATGTGCCCAGAGTTAAATTCACGAGAATATCTAAATTGACAGAGACAACTACAGTAATCAAAGATCTCATTAAGATGTTAACATTATTATTTAAGGACTATAGAACAATTTAATTGCCTCAAGGACATTGTAGTTCCTCTTTCTGATCCATGTTTGGTTGTAATAAACAAAAGGTCCTTTCATAGATCAGTGATTAAAGTAACAGAGAAAAGAAGCAGGAATGAATAGAGGCAGGTTAGTGCTAGAGTTCCTCCGGAGCTGATCTGGGGCGAACCAGTTCAGTTTTTTGTTAAGAGATTGTGCACAACAAGGTAGCAGAGTCTGCTTATGTTCCTAAATTACTCAAGGTTTTTAAACAAAAAATTAACTATAAATAGTTGCAGAAAGACCTGTCAGAAAACACCAGATAAAGTGACAGATGAAGGTCAGGGTCAATAAATGCAAAGTAAAGCACATTAAAAAAAAAAAGTAGCGACCATACATGCTCAATGGTATGCTCTAAATCAGTTAAACTTCCTTAAAAGAGACACATCAGTATTGGTCTAAGAAGTCAATCAGTTAGGGGAAAAGAACAAAGAATAGAACAGGAGACATCACTGTGCCATTGCATAACTCTAATATGTGCCTGCACCCTAAACACCAGCTGCAGTTCTGGTCCTGGTCTCAGCGAGGATCCAAGAATAACTGGAGAGGGTTTGGAGATGGATTACGAGAACAATCAAAGGAATTGGGGCAGTTTCCTGTCCAGGAGAGATTATAGACTAGACTTGGGTACTATAGTAAAGAGATGACTGAGGGAGTTACGAGGAAACAGGTCTCAGCTGGCAGAGCAGGGGAATAAAATGGTTATTATTTGGTGTCTCTCAGAATACAAGAACCAGAGGCTATCACATTAAATGTTCAACGTGCAGATTTGAAATGAACAGACCAGTGCTTCTACACATACTGTGTAATTAAACCAAAGAACTACTTGCCACAGGATGTTAAAAAAACCCAGCACGATCCACAGTATACCAACAACTCACATGGGTGCAAAGTGTAATTGTACACACTCGTACAGGACAATAGATCGAGGGCTATGAAAGAAAAATGCTGCAGCTAGCTCAGGAAACCTCCACAATGTGGATCACTGGAAGACGCAAGGATATTGCTGTACACTTGCCTTACACTTACTCTCTTCTTTGCCTGGGTGTTGATCACTTGTGTGAGAGGGAGCTCTGGTCTGACCCAATACAGCTGTTGTCTTGGCAGGTGAGGTACTTGGATATGTTTACCCAAGATGAGCAGAAGTTCTGCTGCAGTACATGTTTAATACTACAGCTCTTGGAGCATTACTGTCTGCATTCATTGTCATGGCATGACGAGCTAAAAACAACGGCAGAAAGTTGTTCAGAGTGGTGTTGTACACCATTTAGGCTGGAAAAGGAGATTAAGAAGCCAGATCTAACAGAAGATAGTAAATTTAAGGGGACAGGAACAGATGGACACTAATTTTTGACAAACAGTTTGACACTGTAGCCAAATTACAAGTACAGCAGAGATAGAATGTTAATCCAGAGATTAAAACAACCAGCCTACATAGGTGCTGTGCTGGATACTAACTGAAGACAGAGCCAGGAGAGAGGTGTTTGGAAGAGAAGAAAAACAGGAGTATGCAGTCTGCATTTCTGCTCTGCTAAGGAAATAATGCAGTGAAACATAGTCTAAACTGATAGAACTGAACTTAAATCAGGAACTAGTTTCTAATCTCAGATAAATCAGGGTGGCAGTAGTGAAGCCAGAGAATCAGCTATCTGAAAGATCTTCACCAAAGTCAATATCCTTTAACACTGATATACCTAAATTGCCTAGTGTTACAGAAATCGGTGTAGCTGTGTTAGGTTTTACCTATCCCAGTCAGTCTGCCTAGGTTTATCTTCTTTCACATAAAACCCCCAACCAACCACCCTGCAAATTGTCTCTAAATAGCCTCATCAGAAACTTGAGTTTTGTTTGTTG
Source organism: Astur gentilis (assembly GCF_929443795.1). Classification (NCBI taxonomy): domain Eukaryota; kingdom Metazoa; phylum Chordata; class Aves; order Accipitriformes; family Accipitridae; genus Astur; species Astur gentilis. The sequence goes on from NC_064891.1 coordinate 30,267,466, forward strand.
CTCTAGTTGTGTATAACAACATTGACAGGAACTAAAGTTACTGAAGATCAGGCTATAGTGTTTTAGAGTACAGAGTATAGTTTAGAGTGAGTATTTTAGAGTGTTTCACCAAATTTCTGTGCTGGAGCAACCTTTGGTAGCCACAACAGCATGGAGCTGTGGCCTTTCAGAGACAGAAGAGGCCAGTGGACCTCTTGGCCCTACTTCTTGAGCTACCTTCAACTTTTCTTGCAGGTTTTGGAAGCTAAACTCTTGCTCTCTAATTTTTGTCCCATCATCTGGCTTGTCGACTTCAACTGCAAGTTCTCCGGGGCAGGGCTCATTTGTCTCTGTACAGTGCCTGTGGTCTTAATCTGGGTCTCTAGGTACTACCATACTAGAAATGATATGTAATAATAATTTTATATTTGATCAGTTGCCTTGTAATGGCTTTTTTTCTTCTGGGCTTTAAATTTTTTTATTTGATTGCATCCTTGCCCTAATTTCAAAGATGGAAAATAATAGATTTTCTAGAGAACAATCCCAAATGCCGTATCTACAGCTGATCTGCAATTCAATATAATAGTTCTTTCCTTTTTGATGATTTTTTTTTCCTTTCAGATTTGAATAATATCATTTGTGTGATGTTACTCAATCTCTCTGTTTTAATTTGAAATCCTATTTTTAATCAATTAAGAAAAAATGACCTAATTAAGGAGTAATTTAGGCCAGCAACTTACACATTGTTTTATAAAGTAGCTGCATTTAATTGGAAATGTGCTCAACTACTGCATTGCATTAGCAAGTAATTTGGAAGAATCAGCCAATGGGATCCCCTGACTGCTAGTTCAGAAGTGATAGTGACAAAGCTGATGTCCAAAGCAGTCTGATGAACTTGGGTTTTATTAATAGCTTTGCTATGAGCCTTAAGGTCCAAGCGACTACAGCCTCTCATTATGCTAGACACAAATGCACGACAAGTGACTGCTGGCTCCCAGGAGCCAGCACTGAATAGTTCTGAAATGGCGTGATGGATAAAAAGCTCAAGAAGCGAGAAGAACACAGAGAGGGTATCCGACTTGCTCACCCACCATCACCAGCTCAGTCAGTGGCAAAGCTAGCAATAGCTCTTGCCTGCCACAGTGCCCCCATCCAGAGAACCAGGCTGTCACTGGCTAATGCACATGCTAGTAAAAATTCCTAAAAACCCCACAACACCTTTCTCTCCCTGTATTCCCCCTTGGCTGGCAGAGATCCTAGCACAAGACTTGTCAGAACTTTGCCTAAAAATGTCCACGTGTCACAAAAGGCAGAAGGCTCTTTGGAAAGCTCACTAGAAGTTTTTAGGAAAGAAATTCAGCTTTGGTACCCAGAGAATATGTTACAGTTCACAGCTCTGCACTGGCTGCCATTAGCACCAGTACAGCTCTCTCCCTTATAGCTGGCCTCGTCTCTCCACTGTTGCTTTCACTGAGCAGCACCACAATACAGATGGTTTCAGCATCAGAAGGAAGGATGTGCACACCCGTCTGACATTTTTGTGCTGTCTATGCCACGTCTCATTCTCATTTATTACTGTTGCTTTTAGCATTGTGTACTTGCAGGAGCAGAGCGGAAGAAACAATTATTACTCTGCTCTGGGCATCAACACACTCTTGAGGGGCCACTGGTTTCCAGCTGATCACCTAAGGTTGCTTTACTGCAGAGTAGGTATTGCTGGACAAACTCATCAGCGCATTATTTATTCATGCTAGCTCAGAGTTTTTCCTCTGATAACAGCTCTCAGGGAAACACTTACAAAGGCCTTCCATACTGACAGAGCCCTTGCTGCATGTTCCTGCTTCATGACTGGGAGCAACAGCATCACATTCCATTAAAAAAAAAATACCCAGAGAATGCTTGCAGGCTCAGATCATTTCAGTTTTACACTAATACTTTTTGTCATTAGATTTCACATCAGGCCATTATTTATTTTCTGAATCTTTTGGGTGAAATCTGAGCTACCAAGGAGGGAAGAGACCTTGCCATCCACTTGGTATCTAAGTGTCTGCAACACCAAGGAAGCCCCAGGAGTCCGAGAGCTGCTGGCCAAGACCCTAGAAGGAACATATGCACCTTTATGATACTGCAGAGGGGACACTTCTGTGGAGGGGACAGAAATTTGGCATTCAGGTGATTTAGTCCACAGCTACTGATGCCTTACTTCAGGCAGTGACCAGTCTCATTTGGCCAAGCAAAGCATGTAAGAGCAGCCACGTAAAACTCACTGAAGTTGATCTGTACACTGAGGCTGGTGCTCTGCATATCACCTCTAAAATCAAGTGTGCCTGGATAAAAGAAGTCACAGCTTTTGTAGTCAAATATTGAGTTCCCCAGGAGATCTATGTGAGGAAAGCACACCTCCTGCTCCTTCCTTTAAGTCAATAGTAGCAATACATTATCAGATTGCCTGTTTTCCCAGATACATTAAATCTAGTTTGACAAAAGTGAAAATGTTAGCTATTTGCAGCCTGACACAGAGTTGGCAAAATCCTGGGCCCTTCAAAAGTATCAGCTTTGATTTTAAATTGTGTCATACTTCAGGAGAGAGGATATGCAGTCACCTAACCTGGTGGGCTCCTTCAGTGACAGCTTCATTTCAGCCTTCAGGCAGCACGAACTCTGGAAACAGCAGTGCAGGATCCCGATCTTGCTGAGCCATATTCACATATGAAACCCACCACTATCAACAGGATCTCTAGATTTTTCAAAGGAATTCAGTGCAAGACACATCTCACCCTAATCCATCCATCTTACATTAATGAGCTAAATTGCCCTGCTGGTGGTGTCGACCTCCCCCACCTTGGTTATTGTGTGGAATAGAGACATCTATTCCAGCATGTACTCTGACAATTTAAATAACTAAAACTTGGTCATCCAAATTCACCAAAAGAGCCTGTAGCAAAGACAGGGCCTGTTTGCATGTGAGGTACAAGTATACAAAGCAAAGCATTTCAACCCCAACACAAACACGCTAACCTGTACGGTGTACAAGTGTTTCATAGCACAGTAACGCTGCCAATAACCAGCAACACGGCAAGCTGCTTTGTAACACAGCTGAGCAGAAGTGTCTAAATTGCATGGAACTGCAAAGGGGGAAAAGGGAGACTTGGATCCTAAAAATAAGATGTAACAATGCTGGGAGATCAGATTCCCACGCCTTCTCTTTCTGGAGAGAGCTGAGGAGCATAAAAAACATGAAAGGGGAATGAGGCAAAACAGGGAAGGAAAAACGTCATGCACTTCTGTTCCAGCTTCCTTCCTGGAAGAGCTCTTGAGCCTGATCACAATGACCTCAGCCACTGAAACCATCAAGAGCTGTAGCCATCAGCATTAGCTACACAGCAACAGCCTCATTCACACTGGCAGCTAATTTGGAATAAGATTGTTAAAGACACTGTTTGAATAAGAGTGTTAATGATTGATAGTGATTAAGAGCTAACCATTGGCAATGTGCATTTGCTAATGACTGTCAATCTAGAAAAGTGCTGTTTTGAAGTTTGAAACTCGCCTGATTTATCAGATGTTTAAACACTCCCATCACGGCAATTGCTAATTCCCTAACTGAAATACATATATGATGCATGTATATTCATTTGCAAGAAGCTGTTAGGTTCCAAATGACCCACAGAGAATTCAGTACACAAACCCATTGAAATTTAGGAAGAATTTCAAGCCCAAACTTCTCCACATTCCATCCAAACACATCAAACCAGAGCATTACTGCTGCTTCAGCAAGCCTGGCAACCTTCAGACGTGCGATCAACTAAAAACCCCATAATTTGATGCATCGATTAAAGATCCAATTGGATCCCTCTGCCAAAAGACACAGCCTCAGGACCAGGATTTCTTCCACCAGGTTTAGAGGCCAAGGTTTTTGATGAAGGGCATGGAGGCAGAGCGCTACCTCAGCAGTGTGACTCCCGGTGCTGGATCATCCACTTTGGAGGATCCTGATTCTTTGGAGGCACCTGATTCTTTCCTGCAGCACAGAGAATCTGTATCTGATCATTCTGTGCTAAAGCAAAGGTTTTCTAACAAAGGAGAAACCCAGACAAAATGACATTATCCCAGCTGAATAACAACTGTCACGTTATGGTACAATGGCTGCTGTACAGTAGAAGTCTTCTGACACAGAATATGAACGGGCTCATGTCTCTGTTTCATAAGAATCTCCACCGAGAGGACTGGGTGCCAGTAACGAAAGATGTAAGATGAAGCATCTGGATGCCAAAGCCAGAGAATATCTATTTAGAAAACAGATTTTTTTTAAAAAAAACCTAAGGATAATTAACTACTTGGCAAAGCCATGACGAGAAGTAGCAAATTAGAAAAATACAATGATCTGTGAGTAATGGAATAGGAAAAGCAAGTCAGTTGTCCCTTCTGCCCCTGAAATCAATGAGTTATCCAAACTCTCAGCAGGTAGGAGAAAGGGTTTGGGTTTTTTTGTTTGTGGTTTTTTTCCCTTAAAAGTAAAAGCAATCTGTTGACTAATCAGCACCAGACTAGACATTTAAGCAGGTCCACAACTGCAACCTGCAAGCACTTACAGATTGCTGTCTTGACTGAGCGTAATGATGTTTTACAAAATAAGAATTATGTACTTGGTACATATAGCGTGATAGTCTGGCTGGGTTTTGTTTGCTTTACATCTGGAAGGGAAGGCTGATTTTTGACATGCCAGCTCTGGCTTTTAAAGTTAATTTGAAATCACTCGTTTTCAACCGGTGGCATCTAAATTGGTGTCAAATCTGATTTTTCATTTGTTCAGATGAAAAACATTAACACAAGAGCTGCTTATAAGCTGTACATAATGTGAACCCTTAACAATTAAAAATCCATTGTACAAGTCTAAACCAATCAAAACATCCAGGAAGAAACAGAAAGAAAAGCTGCATTTGTGTCAGAGGTAAACTTGGCTCTGGGGATGAGCAGCTTTCCCTCCTGTAACAGAGAGGCACTGCTTCTACCCACCCAGGCTAGGGAGAGCAAGCAGTAGTGATGGGCACTGGATCAGAAAGGCTGAGCTGGGGGTGGCGGCATTACAGGTGTCAGGCCAAGTCAGAGAAAAGTGCTCTGAATGCCTGCTGCCCGAATGCGCTAATGTAAAAAGTAAAACAAAACCAACAGGAAATAAACCCAAATGAAAAAGGATTAGATGGAAGGCAAGATTATCCTATAAATAGGCCCTCACTTTTGCTTCCTTTTAATACAGCCAGGGGCCAAGAAGCCCCATGTTTCCAGTGCTAATGGGCCTAGTTGAAGGCATTGAGACATTTTATAAAGAATGAGAGGCTGAGGGATTAGGAGTGATGGGAATTCACTGAGCATTTGTGACTTAGCATCAAAGGATGTCTGACTCCATGGAAAGTTTGAACAGCAGAGCTAAATGGAGATACCATTATAGAAGGAAAATAGCATGAACATTTTTCTAGTTAAAAACAATGTTGTTACTATTTAAATATAGCTCATTATACATGTATGTTAATTTCTCTCCTGAACTTTAAGATATAGAGCAGACTGAGAATTTCTATTCACTCTTGCTTATCATGGAAGCACAGGGGATATTAACTTTGGTAAGAGGATTAGTGGATGCTCAGGGTCTGGGTCGAGAGTGGGACTTCATGGTGTGACTGCAGCCTACACAGCCCATACAAATACTAAATGCTGCAGCTGTGTGTGCTAAAGAAAGGCAGATGGAAAAAAAACCAACCCACCTTTATGTGAGGAAAAATGGCTAAGAAAAGTGGGCCTGTTAGAAGAACAGTGCTGTACTAAGCACAAACAGCTACGGGGGGGCAGGGCTGGAGCCGAAAAGCCCCATGTTCACCAGGTCCAAGTGGCACAATGTCCTGATGGACGTGCAGATGCCGAAAGCAATTTCTGAACCTGTGTGTCCATTGCTCATGCTGCTTCCTGCGCTGATGGTCCCTGACTTGAGAACACGGGAAACCAACCCAAAACTAGTCCTTATTGCCACCAGCTGGGAGTAACAGTCCCAGGAAACAAAGTGCTGGAAACAATGAAGAAGGTATCTCTATCTGCAACTCACTATCTTTCAAGTTACTGAGATTATTCATGGTCCTTCAGCTGCTGCACACCAACAACCAGTAGATGAAAAGCTTTAAGAACTCACACATAGTACTGTCTTTGAGACTGTACTAGCAGCAGTATTTGGCTCATCCAGCTCCCACTGAACCAGGCACGGGGGGAGGGGGGAGAAAAAGTTGGGACTAACTCCCAAAGACCTTCCAGTTTTCTCTTCTGAGTTTCAGACTAAGAGGACTCTGTTACCATCAGTGTGAGGGGATTGGGACCTTTTATTGAAAGAGCTCAAGGGCCTCTGCAGAATGAGGCAGATGATAGTGAGCTTTGATGAAGCGCAGTGCTGTGGTTCATTCTAGTAATCTTTTCGCTGCCCCTAAAAAGCCTATTGGATTTGCCCACCAGTGCAAACTGTTGACTGCTGCCATATTCCATCAGCGTTCTGCTTCCCTCCATTTGTGACTGGTTTGCAGACAAAAGCTGCCGGCATCCCATTTCTGATGTGTGCACATGACCCCAGCGGAGGTTGCTTATGTGACCATACAAACAGCCTGGGGGGGGGGGGGGGGGGAAGGCTCGCTCCGGCCCCGCTCAGCAGCCTGCAGCAGGCTGTCCCTCTGCAGCCATGGCACCATACGTGCCATGGCACCCTGTTGTCAAACAGCAGGTCCCCACGCTGCTGCCTGCCTGTGCCCTCCCCTCCTGAGGAGACCCAGACCCCCATGTCAGGACCCCACACCGTGGGGAGCCCAGGGCAGGGACACTGTTGGGGGCAGTGGCAGGGGGGGACAGACCCTCTCTGCAGGCAGGGAGGGTGCCCCCACCCCAGCTCTGGAGCCATGGAGGGGAACACGGGGCGGCGGGTGGCCCCCCTCCCTGTCCCCAGAGATCCCACGTGGGACCTGGGATGGGGCACAAGCAGGGCCAAGTCCTGTGGGTTCGGGTGCAGAAACGGGGCCGGTGCCCGAAAAGCGGGATGGAGGATGGCACTCACCGGGACAGGCAAACGCAGGAGAGGATCGTCCCTGGGGCAAAAGGCGATTTTCGGAGCTCGGGCACCACCTCTGGGTCCAGCCCTTTATTTGGTCTCTATGTGTTACTTTCAATATTTGTTAACTAATTAGCCAATACTTGTGAAATGACAACTCTGCACTCCTGCTCGGCACCCCTCCCCCTCAGGCTGGAGCAAGGCCCCACCCCAGCCCCGCCCAGTCAGGGCTGAGGGGGCCAGGTCTGTGCCCGGCAGGGCGGAGTGCGAGGGTGTGGCCGGGGGGGGCTGGGCCTCGGGCTGCCAGGGCGGGGCAGTCCCGCCCCCCAGGACCCCCAGCTGGTTCCCAAGGGCCACCTGATGCTGCCAGGCCTGTCCCCGACACCCCAGGTGGGGTTTGGGGCCCAGCCCCGGGGCTGCTTGGGGGGCTGGGGGCTCAAGACCAGGCACGTGCAGCTGGTTTTGGGGCTCCGGAGCAGAGACCGAGTCCTGGTTTGGGGGTTCAAACCCTGGGTCGTTTGGCGGGGTTGGGTCTCAAACATGGCCTGGGGTGTGTGGTTTGGGGGCTCAAAAACAAGCTCCATGGGCTGGTTTCGAGGCTCAGAAGCAGGGGTTGAGTGGTGTGTTTTTCAGGCCTTGAAAGGTGCTCGGGGCTGTTCTGGGGGGGCTGAAAACCAGGCTCGTTTGGCTGGTTTTAGGGTCAAAAATGGGCTCAAATTCTGCATTTTCAAGTACTTGACAACAGAGACCGAGTCCTGTGTTTTCCAGACTGGGACATACGCTCGGGGGTCCTGTTTTAGGGGTACAAAACCCTGGCTCATTTGACTTCAGGAAGGAAAGACAAGTCATGGGCTTCGGGCCTCAAAGGGAGACATGTGTCCTTGGTGGTCAAGACCCGGCCCACGCAGCTGCTTTTGGGGCTCAGAAACAGAGACCAAGACCTGTGTTTTCCGTATTTTCTGTACTTGAAGATGTAAGTAAGTCCTGTGTTTTCTAGGCTTGAAAACAGGCTCCTGGGATTGTTGGGGGGGGGGCTTGAAAACAAAAAGTCCTGCGTTTTTGGGACTGGAAAATGGGCTTCCAGGGCTGGGCTGGGGGCACTGGAGAAAAGACCGAGACCTACATGTTCAGGCTCGGGAACGGAGACCGTGTTGGCTGTTTCTGGGGTCACACCTAGGGGCCGGGTTGGCCGCTGGTGCAGGGAGGTGGGAGGGCGCTGGGGGCTGGGCAGGGTGCCTGGACCCCTGCCGGAGGTAGAGGGTCCAGTCATGTTGGTCCCCAAAGCTTGGGAGGCCGGCGTGCACCAGGCCGAACTCAATGACCGAGACGGTCTCTGGGGGAAAAGGTGCTTTTCACACTGTCTTCGCGTGTCCAGCTCTATTCAAGGTGTGTACAACAGCTGGAATGGTCATTAACTCATTAGTCCATATTTAGACAATGTACAATTCTGACAGTTCATATTCATGTTGTGACAGTGATTGATTTATGACCCTGTCAAAGCCCACACTGCTATAATGAGCAGAAGCTGTAATTAGCTGAAGGATGGGCAGGGCTGTCCCCAGCCAGGAGCAGGGCAGGCAGCAGCAGCATCCTCAGCGCAGGCAGCCTGGCTTCTTCCTCGGATTCAGTAAACCCGGGGCAGGTCTCTCCCTGTCTCCGTTCAAGGGCAGAAACGATGTGTCCCAGCACACGTGCAGTTCCTGCTTGGTAATTTGTGGGGGCAGTGCCACCAGTTGCCCTCACTCGCCGCTGACGAACCCAGGACTGAACCGGCTCCTTCACCCCTGGCGAGGAAGGCACTTCTCAGCAAGAAAACAGCCAAACAGGATCTTCGATTTCACCTCTTATGCTTATACCATACTTTCTGTATTTATTAACTAATTATTAAGTGGTTAATAATCAGGCAGTATTTGTAAACTAACAGTTATTAAATACTTGTAAATTGATTATTCAACACCTACTTGATATTAACTGTGATATTCACAATCAAGTGACAGCAGCGATTTATTTACCACCATGTCAGGAGCCCCCCCAGTGCCACAGTGAGCAGAAGCTGTGCTCCCCACGCCACGACGGTGCCAGGAGCCAGGCAGGATCAGGCAGCACCCCGGCAGCCGCCTAGCCCAGCACAGGCCTTTCCCCTCGGCACCGGGCAGGGGGTGGCCTCAGGGGAGCGGGAGCAGCCGTGGGCTCATCCCCAGGGAGTCAGGCCCCAGGGGCTGCTCTGGAGCAGTGGCAGGTCCCTCCGGCTCTCGGTCCCGCCAGTGGCCGTGCCACAGCCCGGTGCCAAAGGCAAGTCTTGCCTGAGCAACCTAGTGGCCTTCTATGGTGCAGTGACTATATCAGCAGACAAGGGAAGAGCTACAGATGTCATCTATCTGGACTTCTGGAAGGCCTTTGACACAGTCCTCCACAACATCCTTCTCTCTAAAGTGGTGACATATGGATTTGATGATTAGATTGTTTGGTGGATAAGGAATTGGCTGGATAGTCACATCCAGAGGGTAGTGGTCAATGGCTTAATGTCCAGATGGATATCGGTGACAAGTGGTGTCCCTCAGGCGTCCGTACTGGGACCAGTACTGTTTATTATCTTCATCAATGACACAGACAGTGGGATCGAGCGCACCCTCAGCAAGTTTGCAGAGAACACCAAGCTGAGTGGTGCAGTTGACACGCCTGAGGGATGGGATGCCACCCAGAGGGACCTGCACAAGCCCAAGAAGTGGGCCCATGTGAACCTCATGAGGTTCAACGAGGCCAAGTGCAAGGTCCTGCACCTGGTTGGGGCAACCCCCTGTATCAATACAGGCTGGGGGATGAAGGGATTGAGAGCAGCCCTGTGGAGAAGGACTTGGGGGTACTGGTGGGTGAAAAGCTGGACACGAGCCGGCAATGTGCACTCGCAGCCCAGAAGGCCAACTGTGTACTGGGCTGCGTCAAAAGAAGCGTGGCCAGCAGGTCGAGGGAGGGGATTCTGCCCCTCTGCTCTGCTCTGGTGAGACCCCACCTGGAGTACTGCCTTCAGCTCTGGAGGCCCTCAACATAAGAAAGACGTGGACCTGTCAGAGCAGGGCCAGAGGAGGGCCACAGAAATGGTCAGCGAGATGGAACACCTCTCCTCTGAAGACAGGCGGAGAGAGTTGGGGTTGTTCAGCCTGGAGAAGAGAAGGCTCTGGGGAGACCTTATTGCAGCCTTTCAATACTTAAAGGGAGCTTATAAGAAAGATGGGGACAGGCTTTTTAGTAGGGCCTGTTGCAATAAGACAAGGGGTAATGGTTTTGAACTAAAAGAGGGTATATTCAGACTAGATGTAAGGAAGAAATTCTTTTATGATGCGGGTGGTGAAACACTGGGACAGGTTGCCCAGAGAGGCGGTAGATGCCCCATCCCTGGAAACATTCAAGGTCAGGCTGGACGGGGCTCTGAGCAGCCTGATCTAGTTGAAGATTTCCCTGCTCATTGCAGGGGGGTTGGACTAGATGATCTTTAATGGTCCCTTCCAACCCAAACTATTCTATGATTCTATGATTATTAAAAATTTGATACTGTGCACCAGGAACAAGCAAATGACAGGAGATGAGGTGATGTGAAGGTTACAAATCTACCTGAAATGAAGCATTACAAGTGGGTTTGATCAGTAAAATCCATGACACAGATAAAGCATTAAGAGTGAATAATATGACTGATGGACAGATAAGACTTTGAAACACTCTGTTTAAGTGTGTATCGGGCACAACACATACTGGTCAAGTGGGGTAAACAAATACACCAAGTTTTGCAGGGATTTCAGTTCTCCATAGGCAAGTCACAGTTGTGAGATCATTGTCACCAAGAAGAAATGAGTGGCTCCTGCACTTACTTTGTGGGCACTGCATTTTGGGTACCTCAGGATTGCCTCATACATGGCTTTGGGAACAGGGTCAATGTGGTTCAACTTCCCCACCTGAGTTTCATAAAATTCTGGGTAAGTCCAGTTTTACACTCTTGTATACCTTGATTCTTGACTGATGAACTTGATATTTTAAGGACTCACAATGAGGATGTTCCATGCCTGCTCTGCGGAGCGAACTGTCTCAGGGACTCAGTAATGGGAGCATTACTGTACTGTGCGGAAAAGAATCCACTGTAAATATCAATGCTCAATAACCAAACCAAACCTCCATCAGTAACTGTATGTTATATATTGTATTTATATATGCCATCCATTCACCACTAAGTCTGAAAAAAGAAAAGGGGAAAAAAAAAAAATTCTTCAGGCCAAGAACATACTGCAAATACAGGAGAAATACCAAATCATTGATGCTTTCTTTTTCTTCTTTTTTTCATTCTCCCTAAGGTAAATATGTGAAAGTAAAAGAAGATCCTGAGCTACTGGAAAAGGAATCCCAATGGGATGTATCCATCAGGTGCCACATAAGGAAAAGTAAAGATGGGTATGGACAGGTAAAGGACATAGGCAACTGTTTCCTGGTGTGTGAGACCTGAACAAGATGTTGAGCTTTGATGAGAGGTTGTTGCAAAAAGTGTATGACTTGTAGGGTGTCACGGCAGTTTAATTCTCGAAGTTGAGGGGATTTTCTTGCTAGCAAAACCTGCCTGGTTGTCTGACATGTGGGTTCTACGGACTTGCTGCCAAAGACATGGAGTTGTACTCTCAAGAGGGCTTAAGCATTACTGGTAGGAATTTTTTCTTCTAATGACTGAAGTGCCTAAATTCTGTTTTTGAAGTGACTTGGGCCAGAGTCAGGGAAGTATTTTGGAACCCAGAGTTATAAAGTAGCTCAGTAGAGGGATTATCAAAACAGCTCATAAATGCTTCCAAATCTGTACCATGGGACCATTTTGGAGAAATACACTTGCCAACACCCTTGAGTTCTCTTTAGTTTTCAAAAATTTAAGAGTTCCTGAGTGAGGAAGGGGTTATTTGAATATAAGGTTAATTTCAAAGCACTGAAAAAAAATGCAAACTTCCTCTAGAAGCAGTGGAATATGGTTGTGTTTTCAAAAGGGGAGGGGGAAAGAGGTTTGTATTTTACAAAAATATGAAAACTTTCATGTAAAATATAAATGAATCTCTTTGAAATAAATAATACAGTCTCTATTCCTCACTTCCTATGGACTCTTGCAGGGAAAAAATTACTGATGCAGCTAGGCAGGGAGCAATCGCCCCTGACGGCTGGGTAGCCAAGGAAGCAGGATGGCCTCCAAAACCAGGCAGCATGCAACCATGGCATGTAATTGCCCAGACCGGACCCCAGCAAACATCCCTGCAGCTTCTAGACGTGTGATACACCTCGCTTCCCCATGAGAGTGAAACAGCCCAGGCAGGCACTGACTAGCTGTCTTAGCCTGGGGTCATGTGGTGGCATGACCCTCCAGTGCCATTTAATGTTCCCTGCACTGAGTGCTTCACCAGCACCACCACATGCAAGCATTTGGACATGACTTCTATTCTTTTACTCTAGCCTCAGTTGCTCATTACAGAAAGCCATGTCAGCAGCAATGCTTCCTCCCCATCCTTCGCTTTTTAAGCCTCTGACTAGCTAGTGCACTACTTTCATTTTCTCCTGCCCCATCTCTACAGGCAGATGGGGTGATAGAGAGAAGTCACCATGCGCACCAATAGAAGGAGATAAAAACAGAAAGAATACTCAGCAACTTTCATTCTCCCAATTTACAGACAATTTTGCTCCTTGCCAGTCATTGGTAGGTGGGATGAATGCAGCACGGCTACTCCCCCGCTCATATTTCTAACTAACAATTACAGTGTCGACCACTCAAGCCTTGAATTGCTGGGAAGGGATATCCTTCCTCTCAAAAACAGGGAAAGCTGTGTGCCTCCCTACCTAACAGTACAGGGGAGGGATGTAGCAGTGTTGTGTCTCTATGCTGCCTCTGTCTTTAAGCCATCTGCTTTTAGCCACTGTCAAATGGAGAAGGCTGCTTGTTAACCGCATTTCTGGACCATAAACTACCTGTCTCCTTGGGAGACAACTACTTTAGCATGGGTTTCCTTTGCTAATTTCCCCACCACACTGTTGATACCAGCTACCTGTTACTGTAGAGATGTTTAATTGCTTGCAGAGCTCAGCAATGGGTTGCTCCCACTCACCTTACATTTAGCTTTGGAATCTGCTGCTCCTGCTGCAGACCACAAAAAGGCAGCCTTTTGTGCCCAAAGGCATGGCTGCTTTTTTCCAAATACTGACTGGCTTGGCTTACAGAAGATGAGAGTTAAACCTGCATGTCTAACATTGAATAGTTAAGTGTCATGGTTTAAGCCCCCCCAGCAACAAAGCACCAGGAAACTGCTCACTCACTCCTCCCCCGACAAGGTGGGATGAGGAGAAAATATAAAGAAAAGCTCATGGGTTGAGACAAGGACAGGGAGGGACCACTCAGCACTTATAGTCATGGGCAAAAGATGGGCTCAACTTGGGGAAGAAACAAAATCAATTTAGTTTACTACCAATCAAATCAAAACAAGGATATTAGCAAGTAAAACCCAAACCTTAGAACACCTTCCCGCACCCCTCCCTCCTTCCCGGCTCAACCCCACTCCCAGTTCTCTCTACCTCCTCCCCCCGGTGGCGCAGGAAAACAGGGGATGGGGGTTGGGGTCAGCTCCCCAAACCTTGTCTCTGCCGCTCCTTCCTCCTCAGGGGGAGGACTGGTCACACTCTTCCCCTGCTCCAGCCTGGGGTCCCTCCCATGGGAGACAGTCCTTCACAAACTTCTCCATCATGGGTCCTTCCCATGGGCTGCAGTTCTTCACGAACTGCTCCAGCGTGGGTCCTTTCCACAGGCTGTGGTCCATCAGGAACAGGCTGCTCCAGCGCAGGCTTTCCCATGGAGTCACGGCCATCTTTGGGGGACATCCCCCTACTCCGACATGGGCCCCTCCCCGGGCTGCAGGTGGGCATCTGCTCCCCCGCTCCCCTCCGTGGGCTGGGGGGACACAGCCTGCCGTCTCACCACGGGCTGCAGGGGCATCCCCTCCTCCCCCGCTCCTCCTCCCCTCCTTCTGCACTCACCTCAGAGGGGTTCCTCTCACATTCCAATCCCCCCACTCCCTACTGGTTCCCCTTCTTAAGTCTGTTCTCCCAGAGGTGCTACCACCGTCAATGATGGGCTCGGCCTGGGCCAGAGGTGGGTCCGACTTGGAGCCGGGGAAGCTTCGAGCAGCTTCTTACAGGAGCCACCCCTGCGGCCACCTCCCCCACTACCAAAACTCTGCCACACAAACCCAGAACAGTTAGGCTCTCTACATACTCTATAAACACTTTATATACAGGGCACTCTGTATACTGGGAGATCCCTTAGCAGTCTGACATGGACGCACTTCAACAATGACACAGCTGACCTCAATAAAATAAATGCATGTTATATTAGTTTAATGCACATACAAGACCAACTTGCACGACAGCAGTTTTAAATCATCATAGCTTTATAGTGTTTACTTGTTTAATGCTTTTTAAAACATAATGATGCAATCAGTAAACTTCAGCTTTTGTTTGTTAGTACACCAAGGAAAACATCAAAGATGCTAACAAGTATGTAAGAGTTAAGTGGATGATCGAAGGGTCCTGACAGTAAAAGCCATACACTGAAATGTGTGAGAAATGAAATTTGTTTTTTATGGTCTTTCTATGAATCATATGGATAGCAAAATGAGAGGAAAAAAATATATGTGCGTTATCACACTGCAGGGATTATCAGTCCTCTCTGAGGCCACCTCTGCCAGTCAAGTACACTGTTTTACAAGAATTAAAACATTATTATAGCCACATGGTACTGATACTGTTTTGTAGTTTCTTAACAGCCATCCTCTTCCTAACCTGCTTATTTCATATGCTGGAAATGAGCACTGCTGCCAGCACACACCAAGTGCATCGGCATTAGCCAGGTTGGGAATAAAGAGCTCCCCAATGGGGCAGCCAGCGCAGAAGCTCCTTTCTGGCTGAAATGAACCTCTGGGAAAGGCAGATGTCTGCACCAGAGGGAGCGACTCACAGAAAAGGGCTTTGGTACCTGGCAGGGTTGGGCACGCTCCACTATCTGGCATCACCACTGTTGCCAGGAATGTTGCTTCAGCATTTCTCCTGTCTAGACATACCATCATTTTGCCTGCACAGCGCTGCCCGAGCCATCTCCTGCCCATCAATCCCCTGAGAGGCCTCTGCCAGACATGCTGGGAAGCCGCCGTACGCACACTTGCTGCTTTTGACAGCGCCCTTCAGAGGAGGGAGTTTTAGCAACTCCTTGCATAACAGCAAAAAAAAAAAAAAAAAGAAGATACTTAAATCACTTGTGCAGGGTCCCAGAGGAGTGAGGGGTAAAAGCCAGCTGATTTCACAGGCAGAAATAAAAGCTGAGTGTATGCAGGAGCCAGGATAAAAGCACAGAAACGCTAACTAGGTGACAACCCGTTTGCAGGGCTCCTGTGCACATGGACTTGCTATCCTGCCCCCTCTTCTGCAGGGGAAGGCCAATTTAGTTTCAAACACAGCAAATTTAGATTCAAATACGGCTCTGTTCCTCCTCCCTGCCTTTGGCGTGACAAAGGGAGAAGCTGCTGAGCACGAAGCAGAGCTTCCCGTGTTTTGATCCAACTCTACATCCATATATTTGATGCTGTTTCTTCTGACTCTTTCTGCATACCAGGTTTCCTCCTCAGGAACTGAGGCCGACAGACCTATTTAATCTTTTATATTGGCCACAGTGATAACTTCTTATTAAATATTTCATATTGTTTTACTGATAAAGAACATAAGACAAAACTTGGCATGAATGCGGTCCAGAGGAGCATCTGCTTAAAAATAAAACGCTTGGGAGAATGTGGAAGGAAACAAGTGGCCATGTGGCTGGAAACAAAAATAAATTTAAGGTAAGCAGGTCAAGCCTATAATTAAGTGCTTGTAAACAAAGAAAATCCAAACATTTCTACTAATCACCAGCTCTGGTTATTTCACAAGCACCCCCTCGATATACTTACTTTGCGGTTTGCAACTATTTTGCTTTCTAAATTCATGTGCTGTCATCTTTTTTAAGAAAGCACGTGGCTCCAGAGGGCTGAAATGTAGACAAACACAAGCATTAATTTAGCAGCCTGAGCAGCCACGGCACAGGTGGGTTGGGTGATAGCTGTTGTCCTTTGCAGTGTGTCTGCCATGGTGGCAAAGTGGAAATTGGGAGCAATATGCTGCTGTTACCAAGCACGTGCCCTCGTTTAACATGTCACGATAATCCACGACCGGTACGGACACTAGAAATTACCTCTGTGCCTCCAACATTAATAGGAACCCAACATGCAAACAGCTGCCCCATAGCAAGGGGGACCCACAGTTGAGCTAAAGCAAAGCTTCGGACACAGAAACCTATTGCGGCAGCTTGTTGCTGCCATCCTGTTTCACGGAGGGATTGCCTATAAACTAAGTCCAGGGACTTGCATTCGGCAGCCCCGTCTCAAACACTCCATAACATCCAAGGCTACAGCTGGCCCCTGAGCCTTTATGATTTATCCCAGCCCCCTAGGCCCGAGTGTGTCACCTGCCAGACACAGACTTGGTGTTCCGAACACAGCCCTGCCATGCTGCATTGCCCCTTGCAGGCTCCAGTTCCCATGAGGGGTAAACCTGGGAACGTACCCCAAAGCACCGCTGGCTCACAGCCTTCACGTGGCCAGCCCTGCCTGCCTGCCTGCTCTCCTGGATGCTTTCCCTGAAGTCCAACACCACAGGCTTCAGATCCCTCAGCATAAAAAAGCACAGTTGCAAAGTTTAAAAAACAGAAAAAGTCAGATGGAGAGCTTAAAGACCTCATATTCACTGGCATAGACTAAGAGCAAAGAAAAAGCAACCACTAAGCAATTAATTGAAAAATTATTGGCAGGCCAGGCCAGAGTGTTGCCGCTGCCTTTAATGATAAATGATAATAGGACCAGTCAATGCTGTACAGCAGGATAATACAAACACACCCTCTAGAGTGAAAGCACAAAATGAGACATACTATTATCATAAATAGATTAATTAACTAGAAAGAGAACATTAAAGAACAGGGGGTTATTAGTGTGCAGCCAATAGCCTATTCCAAGTGTGAAGTTGATGAATACAGGTAGCCAGAAATGTAGTGCACAAACACGGAAGCAGATAGCAGAAAAATGTTTTGGTAACTACACAGCAATTATCTCCTCCTGTGGCTCCTCACTCCAGCTGTGGGGGAGCTGCCGGCTCTGGGAACCTCAGAGCTCCAGAGCTCAGCTGGGAGCTTTCTGTTTGCATGCAGCTGAAGGTCAAAGGCAGAACTTGGCCAAAATACAGCGAGACTTTTCTACCTGCCAGCAAAACGCAGCTGCCTGGTAGGAAGCTTCACAGTTCGCACTGAGGAATGACTTAGGATATGTAGCAGGAATTTTCAGAGAGAAACACTTTGAAAAATGAGTAAATGTCATAGTTTATTCCTATTAAGAGTTTTCCTGGTGAAAATAATGCTGCTTCTCACAACAGCAGTTCGTCAATTGTACATTTCCCATCAAGAAAAATGTTTGCCATTTAGAAATATCGAACAAAGCTCCATGCTAGACACAGGTAACAAATAATGCACACAAATACAGAATTTACTTAAAGAAATCTCAGTCATGTTGTGTTCACAGCTGACATGACAGAAATACCTAGAAATAAATGCATAAGTTTAGTGGAGTTACCCATCCTTCTCCCCCAGTCCTCTACAAACTCACGGGATGCTCTACAACAGGGAAAGATAGATATATTTTCTCCTACAGAGAAAACAGAAAAAACATGCATTTCATTCCCAGATGAAACAAGGTTTTTTGGTTCACACATTCCTTCATTTGGGGAAACTCTCAAGATGCAGTTGGTTGTCCCCAAAAGGCCTAATCCTTCACACTAAGGTGAACTGCGAATAGGGCCGTGGACCTCCAGAGGTGTTCACAGCTGGGACAGAGCAGAATTTAACCCCAAACCCTCTGACTCCAGCATGCCTGGATGGGAGGGAAAGGGCCATCTGAGTGCGTAACCCTGGCAAGGTCCATGCAAGTTTTATTCCTGATTTAGGAGGAGTTGCACCAATGCAGGATACTCGTCAGGCTCCTGCGTGGTCCTACAGAAACCAGGGACTTTATTCTATGAATAAACTTGGTGTAGCAGGCGTGATCTATGTTGACAGCAGAATAATGTAGTTATAATGCTGGGAATAATATTAATATTTGTCCTGGAATATGGCAGGCTCTTGGCGATTCCACTTATATTAATGGAGATTGGGCAGTTTCTTTCCACCGTCTTTTCTCACCTAGTGCTTCTCACTAACTGTGAATAAGGGCTCAGCATCCTTTCATGACAGAACTGGACTCTGCAATGCAGAGCCAGAGAGAAAAGATGCATTACATTTCCCAAAAATGTAAGGAAAAAAAGACTTCCAATCCCCATACAGCTGGTTATTTCCTAAAGCAGATTCAGACCAAAATGAAGTGAAAAAATACTCATATGGAACAGGGATGCTTTAAAAACAGTAAGCTGCCTCAGCCTATTGCTATTATTATTACAACAATTCTAGCAGAAATCAGGACCCTTCTTGACAGCAGACAGCCTGCATGGCCTTTATGGAGAGAGCGATATATAGACATACACATGCTTTTTAATATAGATGTAACTTGTAACATAGATGGCACAGAATAAATACCTAGAGATTTTACCACATGCCAGAGAAGTACATCACCCAGGCTGTTTTAATCTCATCTCTAATTCTCTTTTTACCTTCCACAGAATTTATGAAAAGTTTGCAGAGTTCCACGGTATCTCATCAGATATTTATTTATTCATTTAAAATATTAATATGGGAGAATCCCATTACAGTATTGCCAAGCAGGAAGCACCAGACAGAAGCAGAAATGTACTGCAAACTGGTAGATGCGGCTGTACATAACACCTCCCTAACGTCTTTCTGGGTTTTATTTCCCCACTTCTTTGAAGTCAGCTGTGGGGAAACCTTCAAGTGCTTTCTGGTCTTGCAAGGCAAATTGATTTGTGGTGATGTTTGGAGGGGTTTTTGCAAAGGTTTCTGTCTAGCAGGGATTCAGAATGGGACTAAGACCTCTGGTTTCAGCCTCTTCAGGTATTGAGTGCTCACCTGGAGAAGTCTCCAAGGAAGAAAGCTTTGCTGAGCATATTGAATATTTACCCTCTAACCACCCGACCCCTTTCTCTATCTCATATGTCGAGAAGTATGCAGGTGTTTTTAAAGAGATGGCGAAAAGTGAGACATTTCACCAGGGAGAGGATCTCTAATCCCAAATTTCTGAAGAGGATGCTACTCACTTAGTCTATGTTCTTTGAGCCGTTAAGGCATTTAAATCTGATTTCCCCCAGATCAAAACTCTGATTCAGCAGGTTCACTCAAAAACATCACTTGCAAAATTTAGGAAAAATGTGATATTTACTCTGCCTTGTGGCTTGCCCTGGAAAGCCCTTTCCTCCCAGGCCAGCTGTGGTACCCATATCCCCTATTTGTACAAATTCATCCTGTTGTGATTTAGCCTCAGCCGGCAACTAAGCACCATGCAGCTGCTGACTCACTCCCCCCGGTGGGATGGGGGACAGAATCGGAAGGGTAAAAGTGAGAAAACTTGTGGGTTGAGATAAAGACCATTTAATAGGTAAAGCAAAAGCCGCTCATGCAAGCAAAGCAAAACAAAGAATTCACTCCCCACTTCCCATGGGCAGGCAGGTGTTCAGCCATCTCCAGGAAAGCAGGGCTCCATCACGCTTAACAGTTACTTGGGAAGACAAACACCGTAACTCTGAATGTCCCCCCCCTTCCTCTTCTTCCCCCAGCTTTACAGGCTGAGCATGACATCATATGGTCTGGAATATCCCTTTGGTCTGTTGGGATCAGCTGTCCCGGCTGTGTCCCCCCCCAAATTCTCGTGCCCCCCCCAGCCCCCTCGCTGGTGGGGTGGGGTGAGAAGCAGAAAAGGCCTTGGAGATGTGTGAGCACTGCTCAGCAATAACGAAAACACCTCTGTGTTATCAACACCGTTTTCAGCACAAATCCAAAACATAGCCCCATACTAGCTACTGTGAAGAAAATTACCTCAACCAAAACCAGCGCACATCCATAGGAGCCTGCTGGTTTCTGCTCAAGGCCCTTCCCCAGCAGCACGTCCAGCACCACTTTGCCAACGGTCAACACAGACCTGCAGCTTGCAAAGGTTAATTCACCTGCAGGAGAAGCGGGTTGGGGATCATTCATGGGGCTGGTTCCTGTTGTGCCAACAAACTCGGGACGCAACCGTGATGACGGTGAAAGCTCTCGTGGCTGGGGTTGGAAAATTCAGACTCATTTTGGGACCCAACAAAACATGCCTCTCTCCACCTTGGCAATGAGGAAGGCTGCTTATTTTCATAGATAGCAGGCTCTTGCCTTCCCCCAGGTTTAATCCCCAAGGGGGTTTGGTGCGATCCTGGTGTGTCAGCTGGGGACCCCTCAGACACCTTTGCCTCTGCCTCCCACCAAAGGCAGCAGTGCCGCTGGTGTTAATGCCAGCAGAGCCCCTCTGAAAAGCTGACCCTTGCAGCAGAGCAAAAGCCAGCAGGAGGGGGAGAAATCTGTACATACTCCACTTGAGCCCGAAAGCCTTCACCTAATTCAGTAAGCATGAAAGCAAATGTCTTTCACTCAGAAGGGGGATAGAAAACGTAGCTTTAAGCAATTAACACAATAGCAAATGTCCCTAGCATTGCCCCATATGGCGTGTAATTTAAATCATCTATCTTGTTCTCTATAAACGCTGCTGAAATTGATACATGACAATTTTAAAGCCAACTGAAGTTTAATTAATGTAAATTGTCTCAACATCTGAGATTTAAAATATTAAAAAAAAAAAATTAGGATCAAATCAAACATGTTCCACACATGCTGAGCCATGCAAGGTAAAATTAGGGAAAAAACCTAATAAATTATGACATATGTTGGAAGTGCAGCTTTTCCCCTCTCTTAAGCAGCCATGTCTGGGAGATGGTTCTCCTTTCTCTGTGAAGAACACGAGGGGTGTCCTTGAAAGGTGTACCCTCCTTGTGCAAACACAGCTTGCGCAGGGAAATCAATATTAGCCAGGGAAAATGGAGCGCTGAGGGTATCTACACATGCAACTCAAACACTGGAAAGTCTCTCTGATTCTGTTCCTAGAGTTATGTGACAGGTTTCAGTGAAATCCTAGGGAAAACAGAAGCCCTGAGCAGCGTTTCCAACAGGTTCCAGCTCTGTATGAAATCCTTACTGAAATGCTATATATGCGGTTTTGTAGTTGGCAGAGCAGGCTGAGAGGCTTCAGGCGTGTGTGTGTGTGTGGAGAGGGAAGAAAAATAATCCTGGCAAATCCCTGCTTCTCAATGTCTGACCAACAAATGGCCTGGACACTGATGTGTCCAAGGGCAGCAGCTCCACCCTTACAGCCAGCTGGCTGGAGGGCTGGGACCTCTCTCTGCAGTTGTATTATTATTATTATTAACATTAACATTTACTACCCGCTGTCCCTACTGTGAGAATATTGCATATAAGTGAACAAATGAAAGAGTTTAGCCAAGGCAATTCACATCACTGAAATCTGCAGCCTATAAATGAAACGGGAAAGGCAGGAATTGCACAGGATGCCTCACCTGCTCCCTTAGATAGCAGCAGATTATTTACCAGCAGCATGGCTTCCTCAGGCTCTCTTTCACCCTTTTTCTTAAATATTTGTTCAATAATCCCCTGTTGTGAAAGGACACCCCCTTCAAGGTGTAGTCAGCCCCAGGGGTCTTCTGACGGTTGGGATATAACTGACCTGAGGGATTTCTAAATCCAAACACCAGACCAAAGAGAAAACAAGCAAAACTGAGAAAGTGGATCTGCTATCGCAAGAGTGCATCTGCAATTACAAGAGCATACTGGAAACCCTGCATTTGCCTGTCTGGTTATGACATTTTAAATTGAGCCTTTCCTCTGTTTCAGAATGCACGTTTGCCACCTATTCTCTAAAACTATACATATTTATTTCTTAGGCTTTTGAGGATGGATACAGTTGTCTGAAATAAAGATTGCTGTGAATGACTGAAATGTCCCTTAATGACTGTGTCGGTCCTCCCACATGTACTCTAAACTATGAGCTGGTTTAATTTCCAAGGTACAACAATATGGCCTGTAACTCTTGTTCGCAGGAGCAATAAATACCATCACAATTGGTTTCCTTTAAGAGTTTGAATTTATGGAAGGAAAAATAACAGCAGAATCAGGCCAATCTACCAAAGAAATAGTGACTTTGTAATCCTTGTTCAGTTTTCATTCCTTCATGCAACATATTTCTGCATCTCTTATTAATGAAGGTTTTGCTGCTGCAATGTGCCTTATGTGGGGCAGACTGTATTTAAATCAGTATGTAATTATTATTATTAATGCAACTAAGCTTAGTGTAACAGTTTCCCTTATCTCCAAGGTAAAATACGGTTCTCAGGTGAAACGCGTGGCTCTTTAAATCTGTCTTGCATCAGGATTGCTATTGATTTGAAGAGGGTTTCGTTTGAGTGCATTATGTTATTGCTAATGATTAATCAGTGTGTGCTACAACCCCCCACCCCCCTGAATGGCTGCAAGTTCTTAAAATTGAAATTCAAATTAAAATAGTTGCCAGGTTTGGGTTTGGTTGGTTTTTTGTTTGGGGTTGGTTTGGTTTTAAGTAAAACACAGCTAGGAGCTGCAGAGAAACATTTCCTTTAAAAACTAAAATGTTCATATGTGCATGAGCAGCAAAAACAGAGCTTCATTTTTTTGCCAGTATTGGCTGAGTTTTTCAAGTCCACTGCTGCAATCCTAGAAGATTCAGCTCAAATGCACCTGCTGTATGGGTGAAGCAGCTTTTCTAGAAAGCTATTTAAAGCCTCAGAATGATTTCAAGACAGATTGTGCTTTTGCTGTGAGCATGGACATCACAAATGTACACACATAAAGGTACAAATTATTGTATGCTGTTCTCTTTCATTAATGACCAGGTTTGCTCTAGCAAAATGTAGGTCATTTCGTTCCTTCTTGCTTCTCTTTCTGTCAAGTTCACGTGCAGCCTTTTTCTCAAGCCGTCTCCTCTGTGGCCATTTGCATTTTGCTCCAGTCCCCAGATCTTCAGCTGTAGAATATTAAGCCTGCCTATCAAGTGCAAGGGAGAACGGTATATTCCCTACTTCAGCGTTAATTTCAAAGCATCCGTTTTTGACAACGTAAATAGTCCTGCTTAATATTGACTAGCAAATACTGACGGTTACTTACAAGGGGGAGCAAAAAAAAGCAACGTGACTGTCTGTGCAGAAAGGGCTAGCACTTACACATGAACTCATCTTAAATATCAAAACCGGCACTCCTGAAGGCCCTTGGAAACACACTCTGGCAATAAAAAGTTCAGGGTGCTAGTCTTCACTTTAAGAATATTGTTTTCCAAAAGTGCATGTACACATATTAGAGGTAGCTAAACCCCGCAAAATGCCTATCACACCCTCTATTTCTTTTGAAACGAGCACATCGCTCACTGCTTTGTATAGCTGCTTTTTATTGCGCCTGGCACAAGAGAATAAGGTGCAGTCGCATGTGGTGAAGCCAGATTTTTTCCTCTTCCTCCCCCCAATCAAAACAAATTTCCAAAGACAAAAGGAAGGCATCTAGTGCTTGGTATTCACCCTTCACCACCCATGTATCACACGTAATTAGCAAGTTAAACCGACAAATTAGATGTCGTAATTTTCTAATTATGCCACAATCTGGTACTTTTTAACCTCTTTTTGCCCGAACATGAACATTCCACGTTATCTTTTGCTATCGCAAAACACAGTCTAGTTATCTGCCCTTACTGCTGATTTTTCACTTACAAGTGAGAACTTAGAGGAAAGTTGAAAGTATGCAAGTTTGAAGTTTTTGCTGTTAGTGTTCCGCTTCGCTTAACATCTACAGCTGAGACTCTCATCAAAAGCTGCATTTAACATGCCCACAAAATACAGTCAGCATACATTCTACCTCACTTCGCACACAATATAAGATGCAAATGCTTTTTGTAAACACTTTTCAAAATATAAAATGCAAAGAGGTTTTGCTTACAGACGATAGTGGTTATAAATGTCTAGAAGAAACCCACTCCTTTTATTCTACTAGTGAAATATCCAGATTCTTTCTGTGCAGTGACACCAAAGTTATATTTACTTACAACTATCAAAGTGGAGCTCTAAAATATTTGCTCGTGTTAAGCATGCAGGGAACGACTCAAAAAACACCTCTAAGCTCTCAAAGGAGCTTTCCCAGAGTAAGCAGCCAGTTCAGCGAGTCCCTCAGAAAAAAAATGCACAAAGCTGTTACGGGCATGGTCCAGAGTTGCAAGAAAAGCACACCAGCACAAACAGCAGCAGACGAGAAGCCCCGTTTGGAGAATCTCTCATTTTCCCTGACTTTGTAATCAGTCCTTTGTGGGCACCTCTTGAGCCTCTCCAATTCCTAATCAGTGAGCGTGATGGAGAAGCGGATGCTAGATGTATTTATTTTTTTTTTCCTGCCTTTAAAAATCACCCCATACACTGGAATGATTACTTAGGGGAAAGGAAAGGAGGATTCTGCCCAAAGCTTTCATGTGGAGGGGGGATGCGGGGAGCAGGAGGAAGTCTTAAAAATTATGTGCAAATGCCCGGTAATGCGGGAAGCCACGGGGTGCCGAACACTCCTGATCTTCAGCTTATTTCCTGCTGCATTTGTTATCAACATCATTGTTATTCCTTGGCCGTGGCTCTGACTGGGGAAGGTACTCAAGCAGGCACCTCATTTTAAGGACATGAGAATTCCCAAAGGGATTAATAGGGCAAAGAAATATTTGGCAGCAGCACTCGCCCTCCCAGACCCCAAGTGGTGATTCCCACCGCATCCTGCAGAGCTTCCCATTGGGATAGTTTATTTAAATACAGGTTTGAAAACAAAATAATTGCCTTTTCATTTCGTTCCCCCCACACACCTTTTCTCACTGCACCAGGCTCTGAGCATCTCTCCATTCCTGTTGCTGGTTATGCGGTTTGGACAGTGCTATATGGGAAAGAAGTCATGCAGTGGAGCTTTTTTAAATACTGGTGTTAATGAGCAAGTATTAATTAAGGACGGCAAGGCATTTAAAATCGCTCTGGATCTATCAATATAATCAACAATCCAATTAATATTTTTGCCTATTTTTTCAAGTATGCTAACTGGAAAAAGTGACCGAGAGGCTTTGCTTGTTTTACTTAATGGTGCTATAGAAAAATGTTCATTCATTCCTTTGATGAAGTCTCTAATGGCACAAGTAAATCAAGGTCAGTTTTCCCAAATCATGACATAAAACCTGATAAATAACTGACAGCGCTTTCTTTGAAACACTTTAAATGAGCGATTTCCCAAAATGTCAGGAACCACAGTAGGAATCAAAGAAAGTCAAATGATAAAGGAAGCTTTTGCCTGATTAAACTGCTCGACAAAATGTGTATGGAAAGGTGAAAAAAAGGCTTCAAGGAAACATTCCACTATTTTGCAGTGGACTTTTTTAATTCTAGGTTAATGAAAATGTGCTGCTGGAAGTTATTGGTTTTTTCCTTCCGCACTTCAGTCTGATATCTTAGGATGGCTTTTAATGCCAAGTGTTGACTTTATGGAGGAGATTTTGGAAAACAGAAAGCAAACACAGTCATAAATACTACTGCATTTAGCACAGCTCTGGCTTTCCCCTTGAAAGCTACCTTTTTAATCTACAGAATTACCCAAAGCCGCGGTGATCAACATTAGCTAGCACACCTAAATACAAAACCAGATAATATTTGCTGTTTCTTTTAAAATGGTTATTGTCAGTCCCCTGGTAACAAGGAAGAAGAGAAATATCCACCCTGAAGTCAGTGTGAAAATGAAAACCAATACAGAAGAGAAGCTGTCATATTTGATTTAAGGATTACAGAAGCCTGAGCTACCTGCTGGGGAGTCTGCGATAACGAGGGGGGAGACACTTTCAATAATTTTTCAACAGCTCCTGAGTGACTGAATAAACTTGCCTGAAACTCGGTGGGTCCTGGGACTCCAAGGAGCCACCTGCTTTTGAAAAGTTTCCCCTCTATCAACTCCCATTTTCAGCAGCAGCATTTTCCCACGTGCTTTGCTGCCGTGCAGACAGCCGTGGAAGGATAAGCTGCTAAAGAAAAATTAAATATTTGGCTGAGAAGATGCTGTAAAAGTCAATCCTCCTGCAAATATACTGCAAAACTAATCACCTCCCCTTTAGCTAAATAGTTGCAGCCTCTTTGCTGTGAGTGTCCCTCTTCCCTCCTGTGGTTCCCTTGCCCTGCAGTGTCCTAAAACTCTCCAGGTCTCAGTTCCTGAAAATTTCCAGCTTTTCTCCTTTGGTGACCTGCTTCAGCATCAGCTTCAAATGCATCCCCCAGGTTTGCCTTCCCCAGGCCTTCCCCTGCAGATGGCTGCATGGCACAGAGAAACAAGCGAGACAGACCTTGGAAATGATGATCCAGCCAAGCTCCCCCCACCTGGGCTTGGGGGACAATCTCAGCCTGTTTTTGAAATTCCCAGAAAGCAGGTGTAGAAAGCGTAAGAACTAAGAGGCGCATAGATATAATTACTCCCCATTTTGGGTGCATCAGTACAGAAATACCTTGAGTGTAGTTCCGCCAAGTTCACGGGACTTTGCCATGACAGTGGCTTTTCTCTCTGCTATGCTTTTTTTCAGACGCATCTCTGCCCTGAGCCTGCTGTGGAGCCTTCTCATCTGTCCTCCTCACTTCCATAAAGGCTTCCCATAAAACACACTTGGGTGAAGCCAGAAGGTGTGTTTTCATGACATGCAGGATCCCCATCAATTCACCTGGATATTACACACTCTGGGCAAAAATCCATGTGCTGGCGGGAGCTGCAGCACCCCAGGGATATTTCCAGCACTTAATCTGTGCGCTACTGCGGATCAGGGGTGGCCCTGAAGCAACGAGGAGTTCCCCAACCCATAATTAAGGGCAGCGAGATGGAAGCATTAGCCTCATGAATAAAAGAAACTCAGGAGGTTTCAGCAGGTGCAAAAACTAACCTGATTTATTATTCCTCCCATCATTTCGGTATTTCCTATGGACGTTCAGTCATTCCAGCTTCAGAAGGAGAAGAACAGTTTGAGTTACCCACAGACCTTCTGCACCTCCCAGGCTGCAGAAGAGCACTGGTTTTATTTGCATTTTATTTCTTCATAGCTGGAGCAAGTGAGGGTGGGAGCTCAGGAGGTTAAAGGAGGGGGACAGGGCCTCCATGGCGTTTCTGCAGAGAGCAAGGTTTGCATGTATCAAACCTTTAACAAATGCTCCCACAGCTAAGCAGAACTTTGTTGTGGCGATGTGCCCCTCACCAGAAATCACGGGCAACCTGCTCCCAGTGCCTTTGAGCAAACCTGCCACGCTCCCCAGCCAGGGGCGAGGTGGGAGGGAAGGGACCCCCATCCCTCATGACTAAAACATGAGCCACCGCCAAACCACTGGCAGAGTTACCCACCAGAGACCCCGTGTAATGCTGCATTTTGCTGGTGCGGGAAGTGCTTTCGCCTGAGGTGGCTTTTGTGGAGGCCATGTTTGCGTGCAAACCTTCACTTACAGCAACACGGGGCAGCCGAGCCGATGTTCATACAAGTGTAAACTTACAGTGAAAGGCAGGAGCCGCCGGAGACGTTACAGCGCTCGAACCAGTCAGCGTGGCGAGAGGCCTCATCTTTTATTGAAGTCCTCTCCTCAGAGGAGAGCTAAAAATTCACTCGACGCCATCGGGAAAGTGTCTGTTTTGGCTGCAGAGAATGGTTCCCGATCACGGAAAGATAAAAACATCAAAATAAGCTAATAGGGATATGCCTTGAAATTTGGTCCCAGTGGGCGGGGGGCCAGGTTTCCTGGGGACACATTAAGCACGGCTCAGGGCATCGCAGCACGCAGGCGCATTGGAGCTGAGCAGGGCTGAGGCAGGCAGGGAGGAGATGCTCCAAAAAGGATATCCAGCAGGAGAAGGAAAAAAAAAGAAGGAAAAAAAAGAAGGAAAAAAAGAAGGAAAAAAAAGAAGGAAAAAAGAAAAGAAAAAAGGAAAAAAAAGGAGGGAAAAAAGGAGAAAAAAAAAAAGGAAAAAAAAAGAAGAAAAAAAGGAAAAAAAAAAAGAAGGAAAAAAAAAAGAAGGAAAAAAAGAAGGAAAAAATCCCCTCTTCTCCAATCCCTCAGCCAAGGGGCAGAGTGCAGTTGCCAAGCTGGATTTAAAGCCTGGCTAGGGATGAGGGATGGGCATCAGCACCTATAAGGAGCCCAGATGAAGTCGCTCCTGCAACCTCTCCAAACCCTGCCTTGCACCCCTACTCACATAGTTACTCTGTTTGCCCTGATGAATCTCTTAACGTACATCTTAACATTGGGTTTTATCCTTCCTCACGGTCTTCCTCCTTTTAGATACCTTTTCAGCTGAGAGGTTGACATCTAATGAATTTGAGTTTTCAGGGAAACAAAGCTTATGTGTGTGCAGTGATGAAGTATTGAGCCCGCTGCCCCATTTCAGCCAGTTTGTCCTTTCTGTTATGCACTTCCTACAAGTTTCCTGCAAACAGGTGTTGAGAGGAAAGCTGTCAGAAGTGCTCACCACTTATTAGACATGACAAAACCCATGTAAAAGTGAGCTGGACTTGACCAGGCTCTGCTAGTTCTGGGCTGATGCAACTTGTTTTTCCAAACCTGGTGCCTATTTCTCCAGTTCCACTCCAGATCCATACACCAGTGACCATTTTTAAGCACCCAGCTTTCTCTCCAACACTAGGTTTCTTAGTGTAGTAGTACAACAGTGGTGCTTGATGTCATGCAGGCAAGCAAGAAGATCAAGTCCTTCCTCAGAGAAGCTTCCTATCTAAGTAGATATAATCCCATTAATGTCTGTGCTACGGTGGTTAAAATTAAAATGGGGGAAAAAAAGAGTAAGATCAGACTTCTAACCATAGGTGAGTGACTTGCTAGCATGGGGTAAGACTCAGGCAGAGACTCTGCAGAGGTCCTTCCATTCCACACAATCCTACGCAACAGGTTTATCTTCTTTTTCATCTCTAACCCTGCCAGCCATTAATGGTTTGAACACTGCAGTGCTTTTTTTAAAGCCAATCTAACTCACGAGCAGACTTCTTGATTATATTTAGCCAACTGACCTATTTTAAAAGATCATATAATAAAATACCCTGCCAGAACCAAGTACAAGAGGTTAAGAAAACATACATTACAGCGGCACGGCTTTCTTAGTTCAGTACTCACTGTGCAGCAGCCCAAGCTCTCCCTAGCACTTATGGAGCGTCTCAGCATTTTCTTTTTTCAATGTCAAAAATCATGCAACAGTATGATGATACTTCAAGGTGATATCCATGATCACAAAGAAGAGTTGGATCAGATAGCCCCAAAGCAGACCTTAGCGAGTGAGTCTGCCCACTATAAACCCAATGGTACTCATTTTTAAAAGTAAATTGACTGTAATTCTTTGTGCCTGTCAATCTGCCTGATTTTGAAAGAGAAAAGCCCCATCTCCTTGCAATGCCTATGCTTGCTTTTAAGGCCTCCTCACAGTGAGTTCTGAAATGAATGTTTTCAAGCTTTTATTCCATTGATTATCCTTTTTCTTTACTAATTAGCCATGTAAAAACAGACTGAAAACACTGAGACTGGCAACATCACCTATATTGCCACCTTTATCTTTCACTAACATTGCTGCATTGATCAACAGCGGGATTTAAAGGACAGCATTTTATGTTCCCAGTTGTGCCATATTAGGGCTGCACATCATCCCACGTTTTTTTTATTATTATCACAAAAAGATTCATGATACTGAACTAACTGTCACCTCCAGTAATAATCTCCTTTGCAGACACATGCCATGATGATTCCATGGGCTTCCCTGTCTGCTTTCTGATCCTCAGGTGGAAAGTGCTCTCTATGTCGTTATGATTATTTTCCTGGCTTCTAAAGCAGTATAACTTGGCTCAGCCTCTGTGAAGCCTGCTGAGCTCTGCCAGCTTACACCAGCCAAGGGCCTGGACCAGATTATCCTGACAGCTCCTATGAAAGCCAACTATGGATGATGAAAGAGAAGTATAAATAGAGCTGTTTCTCCCCTTGGCCATAAAGCAGTACTTCCAATCCTGAAAACACATCACTATGAGGTTTTTAATAAAAAAAAAAAGTATTTCAAATTATTTTAATTGCCTTTTGATTTATTTGCACTGCGTCATATTTTCAAGGCTTCTCTCAGAGGACCTGGGCAAAAATTTGCTTTATGGTCATGAAAGCTGGGGTTCTGCAGGACGTGGAATTCACCAAGTCCCACGACTTACAAGAAGATCTCCAGAATCAGCCGCAGGCTGACGCTTACCAACACAAAAAAGGAAACAATGCCAACACAGCCCACTAGCCAAAAGTCCGGTGGTAAGAAGCCCTGCCAAAATATGCAGTGCCCAAGGGCTTGCAAACCCAGCCTGAGCCGGCAGTGAGGACTAAGCTCCTTGGGGTGGGATTGGATGATGACATTTGCTATTTCCTTAAGATGAGATTCTTCCTTTTATTTATTTTAGAAGACTAACTTCTGCAGAAATCTCCATCACAGAAAATGAAAGTTTTAAAGTACTGCTGACACCTCCTGGAAAACTTTGAAAAACCTCCTAGATCACTTGAAAATAAAACAATGCCTCTATCACACTTTTGCCTGTTCTTTTAATTCTTGCTAAAGGACATTTGTGTAGGTACGGCAGCCAAGGCTAAAAAAAAGCATATAACTAAGAGAAAAATTATTATTACTACAGTTAGCAATTTGTTTCAGATCTTGTTCTTCTATGCTACATTCTCTGTGTTTCCTTTAAATAAGAAGAAAATTAATTAAAAATTAATTTTTCCATGCTTGTCAAACTCTCCTCTGCCAAGGCAGCATTTTACAGGCCTCCCTGTGGGCACTGGGGCAGCCGGCTACTGAGCACAGGGGTGAAGGGGAGGAAAACCAAGGATCTGCCTTGCCCCATTGGGCTACGGCTACACCAAGCATGACCTAAGGCCCCTTTATATATGTATATAATTTTTTTTTAAACTTACATATATATACACACACACATTTTTGGGGAGGTGTCCCTCCTGTCTTACCTCTAGAAATACATGCTGCTCAGTCCGCAGCAAAGCACCATCTCGAGTATAGTTGAGAATAAGCTATTTTGAAACACGCAAAGATGCTCAATGGACAAATAGAAGTCACCCAAGTCCCTGATGCATCTGAGCTGCCTTTTTCTGTCAGCCTTTGCCAGTTCTCTCAGTTTTTTAACAGAATATTGATACTACCACATATTTAAAACATTATCAGGCAAGCCCCCACATCCACTCCCCAAATCCAAGAGTAAAACTTAGAGCATTTTGTTGAAAGTATAAGAAGCTGGTTTTCTCATTCATTTTCTCATTTCAGATAATTTTCCATTTTCAAGCTTGTGTCCACAGCTGCATGTAGAAGAAACATCAAGTTATGTGTGAAAGTTGAGACTTATCTTGAAGAAACGTGCACATTTTGGAGAGGAGCTTTTTCAGAAGCACCAACTATTTAGGAGACATTTGCTGAAATTAGGAAATAAAAAAGCAGCTATTGTACTGATGAATGTGAACTGCCCAACTTTTTTTTTTTTTTGAGAAGGTCTTACTAAAAGCTAACCCATATTAAAGAGCCTCCTGCTGAATAGGTGTGTGCTGGCTTGTACCCCTGGCTCAGCCAGCCAGGGAAAATCCTGCTCCATTTTCCTTTCTATCTCCATCACCATCAAATCAACTCTTTGGGTTTCCCTTTCATCCTGTTAGTTCTTGGCTGCTGCTGAGCCTCCCAAGGCTCAATTCACCCCCTGAGGAGAGAAAATGTTAGCTGGAAATCTCAGAGCAGAGATCAGAGGATGAGAAATGTGACCCTGGCCCGTTTCATAGCCTTTTAGCCCAGGCATGAATGACTCCTCAAGAAACAGAAGGATTGAGCCCACAAACTGATGCATTCATCACGTAACCAGAAGCTCTGCTAAATAGATCCATTTTTAATTTCTGTTTTGCTGATTTTATTTCTTTCGCTTCAGAAAAATGTTCTTGTCCTTCCCTGTGAGTGCATACACATAATTTATTTATCACCCTATGAATATCCATTTGATTCTTGTCCATAATTAAACTCTGCCGCTCTATATCAAATAAACCCTGTCCCATTGCTTCGAATATCTGTCACCGCCCTGCTAGGGCTGTGTTGACAACAGTCCTGCAAAAAGGATGCTCGTTTTTGGGCACCCCTTGGGACAAGGGCTGCCACTGTGGCTCCTGACGCAGCTGGATTTTCCCTGCCAGGCTCTCAACACATCTTCCCCTCCTGATTTTCAAATACATGCAGAGCCAGGTATTTCAAGAAGGATTCGCACCTGCAAGTTTGTCAACTCCACCTTCTTTCCAGCAATCTCAAAGGGGAGGAGCCCACAGCCCAGGCCTGAAACTGTAGGGGATAGTTTTTGTTTCATCTGGAAAACAACAACATTAGACAACTGATCAAACACTGATACGGGAGGCCTAACAGCGGAATTGGTAGCCTTGCCCAAATAAATATTTAATCAGAAGGATGAGTTGGTTCCATTAATGTTACAAACTACTAAAGGGGAAAAGTCAGAGGGGAGCTAATTTGTGCAACTAAACTTTTTAGAGAAAGAAAACAAAAAACAAGAAAAAAGAGAGGGGAAGAACTTCCTTTGTCCCAGTGCATTTGCAGGAGCAGAAGAGACCCGAGTGGGGAATGTGGTTTTGCTTTTTGGGGTGTTTTGTGGGGCTGCCCACTGATCCTGTTTGATTAATGTTGCCAGCGAAGGAAAAGGGATGTAACAGCTCTTTGTGGGGGTACTCACCACATCTGAAAAGAACCTGTTTGTTCCCTCCTCATCAGTGTTGATTTACAAGCTCTTGCCTGTATGTTATCCCTCAAAATCAAAAGCACAGAATAAATGGTTTTGGCGGAGTTTGTGCTCAACATTTTGTTGCTCATGCTTTGACATATGATCAGAGTGGGTAAGCAGAAAAAAGCAAAGCAGCAGCACCTGTTTATTGTGAGCGAGCTGTCCTCTCCGCTTCAGCTTTTCTATTTATGTCCCAGCATACAACATGGCAACCCACATGGATTAGAAATTAAACTGTAAATGAGCCTTTTCCATTTCCTGCCTAAGTAAGGATTAGCATATTTTAAAACACGCTGAGGGGGTTTACACTTTCTGTAATGAAACCTGTTCAAACAGATAATTGATACGCAGCCACTAAATAAACATCTGACTGGAGGAACAATGTTCTCTCTCTTTCTTTCTTTTTTTTTTTTTTTTTTAAATAAATTATACTCCTCTCCATAAACATTTCCTACCAGTGACACTCTCCACTGCAGTGGGCAGTCTCCACAACAAAGTTGGAGCAGGTAGAAAAGCAGACCAAGCATCCGAGCCCAA
This sequence comes from Astur gentilis, assembly GCF_929443795.1. Lineage (NCBI taxonomy): Eukaryota > Metazoa > Chordata > Aves > Accipitriformes > Accipitridae > Astur > Astur gentilis. The sequence continues at coordinate 30,301,084 of NC_064891.1, forward strand.
GTAAGAAATATTGAAATCCTCCCAGAGGACAGTAGAGAGGGAAAAGAGGGTCCGAGTAGCACCTCCTGCCCTTTTATCACACTGAAATAACCCCATTTGTCCTCCATGCCACAGCATGGAGGAAAAGTCACTGCGTCTCCTTGCCAAAGGTACAGGAGCTCTGTACCAAACAGGCACGGCAGTGCAGAGAAACACAAGCCAAGGACATATCTTCTTGAGTTTTGTCACTATTATGCTCCCGGTTGGATTAACACCCTTCAACCAAACAACTTTTGCAGCCCCCCAGCCTGCCAGATCCCAATGCCACCCCTGCAAGTGTCTTCTGCACACAAGCTCACCCAAACAATGCAACAGCAATTACCCAAATAACACTTCGTACCAAATAACTCAGGTTGAGCCTAATGAGTTTGTGAGTGCATGAACAAACACAGTCTATTGCATGGGGAACGGGGCACCTGCTAGGCCACCGTGTCCTCTGCTTGGCCGAACTCCAATAGTTAATTAATCTGTCATCTTTCGTTACATCGCTACGAGGCATGTAAATATATTCCAAGTCCCACATCTAACAAAACAATGTCATCGCACCAACAGAAGCCTTGGTGGTTTGGTCCTGATGGTCTCTAAATATCCATTTTGATTCAAAGGCACTTCAGCCTCCAATTAAAATGGGACAGCCAGCCAAGATTATTAATTTGAATACAGCAATGAAGCATTTATTCCTCTGGTTTTTTAGGTGACGAAGCACAGAAACAGATGAATTACCATCTGACTGTAGTTTAGAGTAGAAATAGAAGCATTACGCACTTAGTTCAAAAGTAAGTAGCTATAAGAGCTCCCTTAAAAAATGAAATAACTCCAAAATTAAAACCAGGCATCTCTGAAGTCCCTAATAGCAGATGCAGAATATGAACCTTCCTGGGAAAGTCTTAAATTTCCCCCGCAGGCTGAACCTGTGTGCAGCATGGCCAGCAAGCAAGGCAAGAGCTTTTTGGAGAAGGGAAAAAGCTGGCTCTGTGTGGAAGCAGCAGCACAGATCACGAATTTGCAGATGCAGCTTGGTTAGAGATAGCACACACCAGCTGACAGTCATGGCAGGTGAAAAAACACATATTGCCTTTCAAAATGCAAAGAAGGGCTTAACATAATTTCCAGAGGAGCGTTTTTTTGGTTTTAATCAGAAAGCGTCTGCCATTCTGTCACCAGCACTAATGGCCCTAGCTGCCATGGTCACATCATTTAAATGTGTAGCCGTGCTACCTTCATCCCCAAAGTAATGGTGTGGGAACCAAAAGAGTAGGTTTGGATGTACTTGTTGATGTTTCCAACTCTTCACCTTAAGCTACACAGGTAGAGGTTTGTCCCTTTGAAAAAGAATACATGAAAGGACAAGTTTCTTGTTGGAAGTGGAAAGTTGAAGAGAAAGCCGTGACAGATTCAGTGTCTCGCAAGTTGGGCATTACCAAGTCCCACATGCCCCAGAAAATTTCTGTTTGCTAATGGGGCACTAGACAGACCTGAAATACAGTTAAATATTCATGTTGTATATAAACAGCTTTTGAACACTTCTATTAACAATGATCTCATTTATTCTTTCAGGAAGGAAAACATCTCCAATGTATCTCTTTGGGGTACACGCAACAAGGACACATTTTCTGCTCAGACAACATGATCCTGTCCTTCACACCAACGATGTACCCTAAAAGTTTGCCCTTCAGCAATACTTGTTACTTCACTCTGAAATATCTTTCTCTCAGTTGTCCCTATGCACCATAAATAGTGCATACTCTGCATCCAGCAAAGCACAATTTGCAATTGAGGACTGAATTACCATTTGTGGTGGCGAAGCAGCTTCAGGAGCGTACTTTCATACACCACTGACCAAGCAGCCAGCTGGAAACCCATCGGCATGAAGAGGAGCTGAGCTACAGGAAATCCAGCTGTGGTGCTTCAGGGATTTGTGCAGCTCAAGCCATGACCAAAACTCCTTAAGGAGCCACCACGCTCTCCTGCAGCATGAGCGAGCACCTTGCAGGCTCACCTCTGCACCAATTATTCCCTTGTCAATGCTTGGACTCTTCTTCCCCTCCTCAAAAAACAAAACAAATTTTAAAGTAAACTGTAGATTGCATCTTAAAACACATGGCAGGTACACCTGCTAGGACTGGCATCAAAATCCTATTACTTAACAAGAATATTTTCTATTTTATTATAAGCCCATGCAGCTATGCTTACTGGGCTTATAACATTCAGGACAAAAGAAGTACCTGCCACCGGTGTGCAGCAATGATGTTTTTTCCCTTATTTCCTGCTCCAGACAGAGTCCTGGAAAATGAACACTTTGGTTTTAACCCAAGGTCAAGTGAGTATTTAAACAAGGACATAATTTTTATTTCATACTTCTAATCAACTTTCAACTTGCCTCTCTGGAGGACATCAGGTAGGCACCTGTAGGATTTAGTTGAAACCAGCAGCAGCCCAGAAGGAGTTAATAAAAGATGCAGAGGTTAAAACCTGGCTTGCTGACAGATCACGCAAAGGCCATTTGGTATGTCATGCTTTCAATGGTTACTTAAAGGAAATTATATGTAATTAATTCACCATAGCTATCTTGCTTTATGCTAATTAAATGTCTGAACACTTATTTTAATATGTTTTTTTAAAAATTAACACAAGTTCAGGGTACTTTTTTTTAGAAGGCAGCAATACCATGTTTATTACTTACGTAAATTCCCTTAATTATACCCTAACTAGGTTATCTTCTTTATTGCATTTCAATCCTTCTAAGAGTCAGTAGCTTTTTAATTAAGTTGAGAGAGTAAGAGGTGTCTTGTTAATTGTAAATTAAATAGATTTAAATAGACGATAGATTGCAAATGGTAGATTTACTTTTAAGTGCTATCGAGGAGTCACTGGAAGTCTTCAGCATACCATCTGCCTTGGTTTCTCGGCAAAAAGGAAACCATTCAAACCCTCCTACCTTTGCTCCAGAGAGATTCCAGCATGCTAGTGGTCCATCAGCCTTGAAACAGCTTCTCAATGAAAATTTTAAGAAAGAATAATAAAAAAAAAAAATCCCTCCTATCAATCCACAACTGTGACGATGCTGTGAGCAGTGCAAGCAGCCTCACTAAAAGTGAAGCTCAACTTTGAACATTAATTCATTAAATTTTTCTGCAGGACATTTGCAGGTAGCCATCGCATAGACTGCCACAGCTCACCCGTCACTGGTAAACCAGACCATGGGCAAGTTCACCTTTTTGTGCACAACTAACTTCCTATGCCTTAAAAAGATGTCAGGGATGCTCTGAATTACAGACGTATTGAAAGATGCACATTCTTACATGCTTACATGGTATTGTTGGCATTAGCTCAGAGACCAATGAATGAGATGCATTTACATACCTAGAAATAAATTATTGTTAAAAGCCATTATGGCTAATCATTACTGCTAATGTCCCAATGTTGCCACAAAGATGAGCAGGACTATTATTCTGCACTAGGGCAAAGTGTATACCGTGTATGTGCTTTTTCTTCCAAATTAGAAGTCAAATTGATCATCTCTGCCATTAGGAGTTATGGCTCATGGAATTTTATCATTCCTATAATACGCTGTGAAAATGCAATAAGGGAATAAAACAGAACAGCAACTTACAGTAATTCGTTATGAAACGCAACAATATTGAATGTGTCTAGAGTGTATTGATAAACAGATCTATTGTAACAACCAGTGGATATTACGATCGCACTAGCGTTAATCTTCGTACGACCAATTTTCCTCATGGTACATTGGGGAAGCTGGATGCACAAATCCCATTAACGTAAATGGGAAGTGAGGGCAGACCCGTGACCGGTATAAATCAGTGTACCTTCTCAAAGTCACCAGACCTACAGCAACTTATACAGGTTCATACACATCCCTTGGCATCTCTTCCTCCACATCATGTCTCGGCATAACGCAGCAAGAGGGTAGCACTGGTGTGAATTGGAAATGTCTTAGATTTTTACCAAACGGCATTAAAATTAATGAACACGTACATTAAAATATCACAGTTTAAAATATTCCTAAACGTGTTCACTTGATTTAAAGAAACACTGCTTGACAGGGATAAATAAGCCTAAGAGAAATAATCCTATTTTTGCATATCTAGATAAAACCAACCCCATACCTCAGGAAGCACAGAGAGCATACGCAGTCATGTATGTGAAGGGCTTATATACCCTCTCTCAAGGAAGACATGGCCAAGCAAAAGTAGTCAAGAGAAGTCAGACACTGTGCACAAATCTGTTCCTCAGCATTTATAGCACAGGGGATTTTTCACCTTGGGCACACATGGAGATGGGGGCAAGGGGGAGCAAAAGTCAGTGTTTTACAAATTATTTTCCAAATAATTGCTGACTTTTCCTAGCTCACCAGCAGCTACTAGTGAACAATTAGCTTGCATCCCATTGGGCTACTCATTGTAGAGATTTTCTAGTTCATTCAGAAGCCTCTATAAATGGAAAATTCAAGTTTTCTCTGTAGCATTGCAAGGAGAAGAAAACTAGGGATGACTTACTCACAGCCACACAAATAAATGGGCTACTTGTAGCAGACAAACAAGAACTCAACAACCTGGAGGCCAAGTCTTAATTCAGCAGTGAATGCACCATCTGCCTTGTGAAGGAAAGGAGCTGTTCATACTTCATTGACATTTATATAGCTTCTAACACAGTAAAAATTTTCAGGATGAGAAGCAGAGGTGCCTGGGACTGTCGCTGATGAAAGACCCATGTGAAATGACACTGCACCGTCAGCACTAATGAAAGTTGAGGTATTTTTCTGGGACTTCTGGAGGGAAAATGCTCACAGCTAGGGAAAGCAGCTCTGTCCACACTTGTCCTTCTCATCCCAAGACTCCCCAAAATCCAGCCTTTGCCCTTCCCAAAGACACTGCCACGGCTGGCAGTGCCACAACAACATCCAGACCTACCTACCCCTGTGTAGGGACACTGTGGAGCAGGGCTGGGTCAACATTTATGGATCCGTCTCACCACAACTCTGACCTGGACAATGTTTTCTACATCTCCATAAAAGGTGAGATTGCATTTTCTAGCCTTTTTTTCAGCTAGTGTTTGAGCTCTTATTTGAGGAGGATTGTGAAAAAGAAAAGATGACAGCTCTGTTAGACATGTGATTTTCAAGCTGACAGTTTCCCTTTCATTTTAAGGAGCTGAAAAACATTTCCAGTGTCAGACAGATTGAGTTTTAACAACATGACAAACAGGCCCATTTGTTGATCTCAAGTCCTTGCTATCCGTCTTCAATTAACATGGTAAAAAGGTGGCTTGCATCCAGTGTCAGACATTTGTATAAGCAGCACATGCCCTCACAGTTGGAATCAATGTTTGCCATTGATAAATCAGGAAGGATAATTTATGGTATGACACTGGGCTCACATAATCAGAAGAAATCAGGTACACTGTGAAAATATCACACTTTTTCAAAATCCAAAAGTCCCTCTAAGATTTATAGTGAGGAAAGTAATCATGATATTATAAGGACACAGGAAAAAATTTGTAATGAATAACCATAAAAAAGTGCAGCTGATTTTGGAGCCAGCATACAGTGTCACAGCGATGCTACTAACGTAGATGTGCCAAGGCCATTTCTGTCCAGGACCTGTTCACGATGGGCATTCTGATTTAATTTCTCTCCTATTTCCTGATAAAATTAGGATTGGCTAGTCCTAATTTAAAACGTCCTCACAACATGGGAATTTTTACATAACAAGAAAAGACAAAGAGAAAAATTAAGTGCATTTCAGAAGAAAGAAAGAAAATAGCTCTAACTGGGAAGATTTCAGGATTAGTGCAGCGGAAGCCTGTGCAGAAGTTACTTGGGTAACTGTGTGCAAACCAGACGTGCAACATGCAAACACTAGAAGAATGCAATACCATAATCTAGATAGTGATATTGCAGATAATTTATTCTGATTTCAGCCATCTAAACATTTGTCATATCAAATGAGAGTGTTTCTTACTACATCAAGGTGTTTAACGAGATGAAATGTGGTCAGTGGGGGCTGAGGTCCCATAAAAGTCCAACTCTTTAGCTCTACTGCACATTGAAAATGCTTCTCAAGGGAGGACGTCTTCTCATCCTGGTGTGACTACCCATGTAGACCAAAACAGCAAGGAGAAAAATTAAGCTATTTTCTTACTGGAAAGATGATTTTAATGGTACTATTGACTCCAATATGACAACAGCAACTTAAATGCTATTTAAGATTAAGGCGCATATTTGATAGTTAAAACTAAAAATGGCCAAACTTTCCTGATGGAGTCAGCAAATCCTGAGATCTTATTTATTTTAAAAGACCTGAGGGCTGCTTGGATAATTGGAAAGAATGCAGTAGTCTAGTAACATCTAGCAGCACAGAAGTGACAAATGCATACTCTAAATCCAGATTTTCTGGAGAAAATAGTAACTGTTTCTCCCTCTCTGAGCTCAGACAATACAGGAAGGGTTTATAGTTAGTAAAAAATGTCCTCTTTTTTGTACAATAGTGGTGACTTAACAGACATTTTGAAATCAAAAAGAAAATCAAATCCAAATGGTGTTTGGCATCTACAGTTGCCAACTGTCTTATACAGCATATTGAGCCATCCGAATATTCAAATAACCCTGGTTTTCTCTGTATGCAGAAAATAAAATTTCAGACCAAAACATTTTGAGCAGAAACCCAAGAGATGCTCATTAAACCAGCGCTCCCAGTCATCAGTGTCTGAACTGATGGCTGCCCTCTCGAATCCCAGCCCACTCTAACCTGCCACACAGAGCTACCCCACGGTCCCCGAGGATGACATCCCCCACGGTCAGGGGCTGTCTGTCTCCTTCCCATGCAGCACCAGCACTGTGCAAGCCCCTCTTGGTGCTGGTCCATGGGGCAGGGCTGAGTTGAGCAACGCTCTGGCAGGGGAGCCACATCATTTCATGGTGACACCACTAGCAGCATCCACCAACATCCTTGGGTCAAGTTTACTCTGCTTGACATTACTATTCTGCAACGGATGGCTACGACCGGTGGAGGCCAGATAAACCTATTGCACAGCCCTATGTAGACTTGTACCTTGTGATGCTCAAGCTTAAATATTACTGTCAGAACATAAAATAGACCACGGGTCCATCTGACCCTGCAACCCGTCTCCAAGGGTGGCCACGAGCAAACACCCAGAGAAAACGAAGAACAGGATGAGTATAGAAGAACCTTTCCCCAGGTACCCTCTCTTCCTCTATTTTCAGCCAAAGGGATCTCCTGAACCAGTTAATGTTCCTGGCTATTCAGCGGCACCCAAATGATCTCTCATCCAAACACTTAGTCTCTTCTGAAACAAATTCTGGACAAAATTCAAGAAAGCAGATACTAGGCAGGCAGGCTGAAGTGAAGCTTGGCTTCAGCAGAGCTGAGCACAGACTAGTACTGACTGAGACCCATGTGGATACGTGGGAAAAACACGAAACGCAGAATTTGTATAAATGGGAAGTCTGCAGTCTGGGTTCCTCACGACACAACAAGCTGGCTCATCTTCAGAATGTGGGGTATTTTTAGACCAAAATGAAATGTAAATAAAAGTATTAACCCTATTCAAAGCAGCACACTGTCAATAGTATCAAAACCAATACCAAAATAACTAGTTCAAGCTACAGCAAAATTATAAAATTTAACTTCTGTTTGTATTTAACTAATAAAGACTTCAACATACATAAAAGTAAAACCAAAGGAACATTAGCTCAGCACGATGGAGAAAAGCTCCTTCCAGTGTACCATTGAACTTCTCTCCAACCAGTTCCTCACTATCCTGGTTTTCCATTGCAATAGCTGGTGTAAATAATACTGTTATTGCTTTTCTCTCCCAGTTTAAGTCTTAACTGCATTGCCTGAACTTATCCTTCCATCAGAAGTTATTAATAAAAATGTGCTAGGGAAAATCTTGTTTCTACCATATCTTACGTATTTAACATAGCTCAGCTGAATGCTTAATCTGAACTGTGGTATGAAGCCATGCTTCACCACCATATAATAAATTCTTATAAAATGCTTGTTTAAAATAAACAACAAACTATACATCACACAGACAGGACAAACTCTTCAAAGTCATTTTACTGGTATTATGCACCTAATCCCCAATTTCTCTTGTCCCAGTGGTTTGATTTAACATTCAAGGGTGCAGATTATCAGCTTGCTCTCACTGAATTTAGCAGTAGTCCTTACAGTAGAGTATTTAAGTTAGTTTTGGATAACTCCATTTAAAAACTCAGGCCTCACAAATTAATTTTGGATACAAACAAATGTTACCTAGTATTTCCTCTCTGCAGAAGGGAACTCATATGGTTGGCAGCTTTAATTATCCTGAAGTAATTAGTTAAAGCTCCTTTTTCCAAAGATGCTACCTTTCAGGAAACTCAGAATTTCAGATTGATGAAAACATGCTGTGTAGAAGTTGCTTCATCATCATCACCGTTCCTCCTATTTTAGATGCATAAATTCCTTTCCTCTTACTGCTGTAATTCTCTGTCCTTCACTATTGACACTGAGCCCTGTAGCTGCGATTTCCTATGACTCTGAGGGTTTCCAAAGCACCAAGAGAGTTGCAAACTGCACATCAACATGTCTCCTCACCCATTGCACCTACTGCTAGGTCTGGGCTCATGCTGAGCCTGCTCCTGTCCCCCTTTTCTTGTGTGGCCGCTAGGTGGGAAAGCAACCTGGCTCATGACTCAGCCTTGTGTCTGAAACGCCCCAGCAAAGTTGGTTCCCCGCAGGTCCATCCCGCTGGACAACTTTCATGAGAGCTGACACTCATAAGGCAGCTTAAAGTACAGTTGGGGAAGTTCACTTGTTGGATTCAGGTCAAGGCCAGGAGAGCAAGTGGGAGATGGAGAGGGAGGCTGAATGAGTGCCAAGAAGCAAGCGCGCTCATTATCCTACAAAAGTGGGGTATTCACCGCCGGCTTTTGTAACATCACTGAGGTTGAGTCAAGCTTTGTCTCCTTCTTCTGAGATTTACAATCCACAAACCATGAATAGGCCAAGGAGCTCAGTGTCCTGGGTGACTATGTTGCCCCGAGCGAGGAAGAGGCACGTCACAAATGAATGAGGCACAAAGTCCAAACTCGGGGGAAAGTCAGGGCTCACATCACGTTACTTGCTCCCGTGATAAAAATTATAGGTGAAGCGCCAGAGTGTTTTTGCATATCCCTGGTGCTAGCTTGCTCATTAAGCACAGATAGAAATAAAAGTCTTTTTCAAACCCTGGAGGCTGAGGGGGGAACTTCAAAGTCCTCTATGAAGCTGACTGAATCATTCTGATAACTTCACCTTGCATTTTTGACAGGAAAATAGCAAAAATACATGACACACGAATTTGCTTTCCCTTAAGAAGCAGCTCACAGATTCAATTTTTAGTTCAATCTTTTAAAGCTACTTTTTCTCCTCAATTGTGGCAGGGATGGCTTCCTGCTAGATACAACAAGGACCCAAACAAAATAGATCTTTAAGTCCTTTTCTTCTGCTGCTAACAAAAAGCTCCCATTTAAGGAAGATAAATGCAACGCCTCCCTTTGTAAGCTCTCATCCCCTGTATGCAGAAATCTCCAGTAATTATACAGTTTATTACTGCTTAGCTTCATCTTTAAAGCCCACCTGCCACCTGGACAAACAAAGACCTAGCATGATGATTCGTGTTCTGTGGGCAGCTGGGGAAGCAAGGGGAGATTGGGTCCTGCATGGAAACACGAATGCTAACTCATCACGAACCAAGCAAAGTCTTGGTGAGAAACACTAAGCATTCAGGATGGGTGCACAGGGTGGGAGACCAGGCAGGGATTGATCGGAAAAAGCCCCCTTGTCCCATTCAGGTGGATAACAGGAGTAGGCAGTTTTACAGGGAGCAGTAGATACATGGGAAAGATGTTTTGTCGGAAGTTGATTTCCAGGACATTAAAGTTAATAAAGAAACCCTTTAAGGGTTCTTAGGATCCGCATTCTACATTCCCAAATGGGCCACATCTCATGCAGCAAGGAGGGTGGAGAGACTGCATTGGTGGCATCACTGTGCCAAACCACAGCTCCACGACCAGCAAGGGGAGCCCACTCGTGCACCCTCTGGCTGAGTGGCAAGAGCTCCTGTCCTGCCTGCTCACATCCAGCTCAGCATTTTCTATCTGGGCACTGACACTATGGTGAAACTCAATGACCTTGTTTCCCAAGGACACGGGCACCTATTTCCCTTGACTCAGGGAAGAGTCCCTGGGTGCTCCCTCCCCACAAAGCAAGGGGGTATCACAGCACAGGTGTGGTTTGTGTTGCATGGCACGACACGAGAATGCAGCACTATGTCTGCGTGAGCAAGGAGATACAGGGAGCAGCAGAGACCAGCTGTGTTAAAACATACGACTGTCTAAATATGAGAGCAAAATGTTTCGATTACATGTCTAACACCGGGCATTTAAACCAGATCCAGGCAAACCAAAAGCAAACAAAAAAAAAAAATCAAACCAACAAATTAAGGCAAACTGACCATGCAAATCACATTTACTCACCGGACTGCCTTTTGCAGTTTTTACGGATATGGAGAGACTTTAAGAAAGGTCAGCTTAGACTCTTAGGCACAGCACACAGAATAAATATGCACTTGATCAAATATAAAAGGCATCAATAAAACTTCATTAGTAGTACTTAAACATTAACAGGAGATTGAAGACCTCAAAGTTTAGGGCTAAGTGGCACTTAGGAACGAACTCCTCTTCATCTCTGTCATGGGCAGAAGATGTCACACAGTGGTTCTCCCATCTTGTCTTAAAACTTGTACAGACCTAGGCCAATTATTTGCAAAGTAACAAGTTATCTCAATCTGAAGCTTTGAAGTCCATAAAGATCCACCACAACTTCTGGGAAACTGTTCTGATGATTAATGTGTGCCTGGTTTTAAAATAAATAAAGAAAGAAAGCATACTTTGTTTCCAGGATGAACTCTTCTAGCTTCAGCTTCCAGCTCCTGGGTCTTGGTATATGGTTCCTGGCAATTAAAAAACCTCCTATTATCAGGTAGCTTCTCCTCCAGTGAAGTGCACATAAAGGAGACGCAGCCCAGTATCATGCTGGCTTTTACCTTTCTCTTACTGGTTTAAATTCCCAGCACACCCAAAGCCCCACACCCAAGGGGATTCATAAAGAGCCCTACTGACTTATGTGAAGAATAGGACTTCAGTAAAAATGACTGGATACCAGCTACCTTCTTTCTCCACCAGGAGAGATGGCCTGTCTCAGAGTCTCATTTCCACTTAATAGATAACATGTCATTGGAGGATTTGGAAGAAGGGGTTCTGGGGAGAAGAGTCTAGGCCAATGTCCTAGGCCACCCTGAGCTATGGGCTGTGGGAGACGTGGTTTGGGGAAGGGACAAAACAGAGGAAAACAAAAAGTGTCAGTGTAGAGAGGAGAAGCAGCAGCAGACTAAATTGAGGAAAGACTGTTTTTTAGCACAAGCAGCCAGGCAGTCTGAATGCTGCGTCCCCCAAACACACAGCTGGTGACTGCTCTGGGGTGTAATGGGGGTCACATGCTTTCATTTCATCTGGCATCTGGAGGTACCTTTGCAGTGAACATTATATCTAACCAATACATTTCAGCAAAAAAAGTTGTTTTGACAAATCACTACTTTGCAGTGGAAAAATACCACCATTCAGAAAAGTTTCCCCACCAGCTCTTATCTAAGCATGGTTAGCAAAAGCTAGCTACTCAGGACTTGAAAATGACAAAAAAATGTTTGATGTTACACTTTTTCTCTTCCAACCATGCCTGGCAAAACATGCCTTTACATAAATTAGCACACAATCCACACTTGCCAAGGCAAAAATATTCTATTCTTTTTGAGAGCAGGGTGAAGAAAATACAAAAAAAAAAATCCTGAAGATTTTTGTTGCTGAAATAATGCTGATTCTAGGTAGGGTTGTCTCGGGGGCATTGGCTAATCAGTTGATGGGGGAGGTGCAATGTGGTTTTCGAGTGATCACCACAGAGCTGACAGAGTGTGCTATACGTAGTCCAGAAAAAACAATACAAGACAAAAAAGCCTTGAGAATTAAGCACCTCTGTGCTTTCCAGTCTGCAGTAGCCCGACTTACAGACTTTAACAAGTGGGCAGTGGTGTCTACAATTGTTGTCAAAGCCTTCAGGATGGTGCAGGATGCCATATATTTAGGTGCCCAAACATGGATTTGGAAGCTCAGTGATCCTCACCTGCTCTGCAAATGTCAGCCATGAAATCCAAATCACATTCTGGTAATCCTGCACGGAAAATAAAAAAAAATCACATTGAGTTGATGAGCGACTCTGTCCATCACTAAGCCTGACACTTCTGTGCAGTATCATTTGTCGCAGTCCTCTTTCATTCATACCCTGTGTGCTCTCAGGCTCTCACCCACACAGCATCTTAAGCAAATGTTGTTTCCTAGTCACAGCAAATACAACCAACGCTACTGCCATTTTTCTGTGCTTGCACAACCTACTGATACTGGGATTTCCTAAAAACTAGGAGGAAATCAGGCACTAGGATCTCCTTGAAATACTACCTGATTAGGGAATGTCTTCCATTATATATCAAATTGACCTTCTGACACTTTCTTCTCTTTCATGCCCATGCTGGCATAGGCAAGACATTAACCAAGAAACACTTGAATTTTGCTGTTTCCCAAGCACTAATTTTCTGTGGGATGGACTTTCAAAACCCTTCCCCACATTAGAAGCCTATTATCATTTTTGGATGTGGCTTAGCACCACTGGACTTTGGTTCCTCACAGAGCAAGTTAGAGAGTTGGTATGTGGTCATTTAAAGATGCTCACAGGGGCCAAACTCAATTTGCAAAAGCAAGGAAGAAAATTAAGTCACATTAATTTTTACTGACATAGGTTAATTTACAGAGTTTTAAATCATGAATCTGAAAAAGAAAAGGGATAAAGGGATACAGAATTAAAGTACAAGATCACTATAGATAAATCAGTGTACCAAACTGGAAGTCATGGTTACTGGGCTCTGTTTTCATTTGTGCCCCATGCAGGGTTGCAGGGCCACCTTTGGCGAGATACCTTCTGCTCTCCTTTTCTGAGCACGATCCATAAATCCTTTCTCCCACTACCTCTCCTTAGACTAGAAACCCCTCAGAGCAGGAATCACCTGAGCACAGCGGCATCCTGCCCTCCCTAGACAACAGCGGAACATAATTATAAACAACGGTAAAATACCCAACGTGGTGTCTCACAGGTCCTCCCAAGAACATCAACAAACACAAAGACCCCATGATTGCTTGTAAAAGCATAATTTCCAGCACAAAGTATTCCTTAAGGGCAGGAAATATCTGCAGTTTAGAAGTCTGCATCCCTTTGAACCTTGCCAACCCGGCTGCAAGGAGATATTTGCGGTAGCGTGAAACATGGCATTTGGCCGACTGCAACGCAGGGATGGCCCGTGGGCAGCCTGGCTGCTGGCCCCTGCGGGTAGCTTTGCCCAGATGTGGAAGAGGGCCCACCACGGTGCAAAGACACTTTGGTCTTTGCCAGAGGAGATACTGTTTTTTTCTCTCCCAAAAGTGGGCACCTTTTATCTATTCTCAGTGAATTTATGTACTTCCAGTATCAAAAAGGAAAAGAGCCTGAATCGACTGGTCCTCCCCTGAGGACTTCCAAACACTAAAGAAAGATATCCTCAAGTGGTAGATGCAGGGGGAAGGGATTTGTTTCTAAGCTCGAGGAGTGTAAACCCTCTTTCTTGACCTCTTTTGGCTCTATCTCCTTTGCCACTATGAGCTTGCCCTCTACCTTCAGTGCCTTTTTATGTTTTTTAAACAAATCTCATGAGAACACTAAGCTAATAGAAAGGATTTTTATTAAATCTGGCAACTCATAGTAGTGTCGTAAGAGTAAAAAATATCAATCTACTGAGCATGGAAGTGAGGAAGAAGTGTGAGCTGGAGGCAATTACAAAATGTTAATTTGACAGCAAAGGCACAACTTTTGAAGGAAAGAACAATATAAGGCAGACAAACAGAAAAAGAAGGAAATGCATAGCGTGAGCTTACCAAAGAGATATCATACGAGATTTAGTTGGTAGCTTTCTCTAATAAGATAACTCATTTTCTAGATAAAGGACATGCAAGAATGAAGACTATTCAAACTTCAATAAAGCACTGGTTTAATGTAACAGGGGAAATATTCAAAATGGAGAAAGTGGGGATTATCAGAGGCATTGAAAGCAGCTATGAAACCAACTAAGAGGCAACAGATTGCACTGGGGAGGGATGAACCAGTCTGGAAAGTAAAAATTGGTTTGGGGAATAATTTTCTGTATTATTTAAATTAATAGCCTCTGCATGACTTCTGGAGCATACCAATGTGATTTGCTGATGATATGATGTTGGAATGAACTGCCATCCCATGGCAAAGTTGGCATATTTTGCAGCCAAAATTAGCTGGGGGGAAGCCGGGGGGATGGAAGTGAGCAGGGTCCTGGGCAGTAATTTGGGATCACTGATGAGAAAACCTGCTGTGAGTTGACTGCTTGAAATGATGGCAGGAAAAGAGTCAGGAGGACAGGCTGATTGTAAAATGGTTTCAAACCATTTCACACCATGAAGGTGGTGTGAGAAAGTCAAACCTGCGGAGCTGACAGTGAATGATGGACAGGACTCCCATGGGATGGGCACAGCCTGGAAAGCAGGAGGGAGCTCAAGTGCCACCGCAGTCTCCTGTGCTCAAGACAGAAAAAGTTATGGACTAGGGCTACTTGAATAAGGCTAGTGGCCAGCCCAGTTTAGAAGAAACTAAAATAACTTGCTATGTTTTGCCTTGCTCTTCATCTCTCAGAAAAACCCAAAGGTGGCTATTTAAACCAGTGTTAACGTAAACGTGGCTAGGTCTGTCTCCATCATAAATAAGTCTAGCCTGAAAGCATGATGGTTTCTAACAGGAGAGGTAGCAGACCCTTGCAGTAGGAATAAATAGGGACGTAATAGATGCAGATTGGGAAAGCAAGAATTACATCTTCTTTACCCGACTGCAGCTGCTCATTTTCCTTAAGCTGTGGAACCAGCAGTACTGCTTCAGGTTTTTGAAATACAGTGAAATTGTGACATGATTTACTCCAAATATTTTTAAACACCGAAATTATTGCCCATTTTAAACTCATGCTCTTGAAGACTGAGAAAGCTTTTCTCCTGCAATTAAACTTGGATATTTAAGCCAAAAAAAAAAAGTATCAGAGTGAAGACACTCTTATGCTTCTATAAAAATGACTATATTGATACCATTAAGGCCATTAACCTGCACTAGAAATTGCTTACACAACCACTCAAAGATGAGGAATACACTACTAACGGGGGAAAACTCCCACAAAAGCATCACTCCCTTGCTGATCCCTCAGTCCTGAGCCACCTGGGAGCCCTGCAAAACACCATCCAACAGCAAATGTGAGAACAAGACTGATAGCTCAACTAAGAACTGGAAAACCATTCAGATGGGACAGAGTTAATTGTCTTCCTAGTAGCTGGTACAGTGCTATGTTTTTGAGTTTGGTATGAGAAGAATGTTGATAACACTGATGTTTTTTCACCTGTTGCTAAGTAGTGTTTAGACTAAAACAAGGATTCTTCAACTTTTGATGCCCAGCCAGCAAGAAGGCTGGAGGGGCACAAGAAGTTGGGAGGGGACACGGCCAGGGCAGCTGACACAAACTGGCCAAAGGGGTATTCCAGACCATGGGACGTCATGTCCAGTATATAAACTGGGGAGAGTGGGGGTGGGGTGGATCGCCACTCAGGGACTAACTGGGCATCAATCGGCAGGTGGTGAGCAATTGCACTGTGCATCACTTGTATGTTCCAATCCTTTTATTATTACTATTGTCATTTTATTATTGTTATTATTATCATTATTAGTTTCTTCTTTTCTGTTCTATTAAACCGTTCTTATCTCAACCTACAAGTTTTACTTCTTTTCCCGATTCTCTCCCACATCCCACTGGGTGAGGGAGAAAGTGAGTAAGCAGCTATATGGTGCTGGCTGGGGTTAAACCACAATATCAATACAGGTGTTAGTCTGGTGGAACAATATCATCTCTGCCCTCTCTAACCTTGTTGTGTTTCAGAAGGTATAAAGGATCCCTTGTTTTCCTCCAGGAGATAAGAAACTTATCACCTGTCTATCCCTTTGCCAATGCTCCTGCTATGCTACAGGCACCAGCCTGTAGTATAATATTTTCTGTCAAAGGTACTTTAACTGGTACACATATAAGTGAACTTTCAGCAAATGCTTTTAGCTTATATCTAACTTTGCAAAGGGCTTTTGCACCCAGAAACATACTACTATTTTTCAACTATATTAGCTGGTTTTAACAAAAAATGCTACTTCTGTTGTCAGCATCCTTTGACCATCAGACAGGATCACCAACAAGACTTTCAGGCTGCAGAAGGTGATCTCTTGGGGTATTCAAATTGAAAAAGTTGTAAGGTCATCCAGACAAAGATGTAGAATATAACTGGAGTTTCCTCATTTCTCAAAAAATGCACAACTACTCACTGGAGAAGTTTTGAAGTTCTAATCATCAGTTTTCCAGTAGTTTGGGTAGGCTTTCACAGCAAAAATTGCTTCTTCCCATTACACAGCACAGTAACTCCTCTAATGCTGCCTGCATAAACAGAATTTAAAATAAACCAATAACAAGTTAGACGGCTAACAAAAAAACTTAAATCTAGTGTTTTGAACTTCATCTCTTGTGAGAGGTTTGGGTTGCTTTCCAACTTACAGGAATAAAACACATTAATAATCCTCCTAGGATGTCTAAGGCACAGCAGAAGCTTCAGATGCCAGCACTCATTTCCTGCTTCATCGCAGAGGAGTTGCTTCATTTCTTGTTATTTATGAAATTCCGCCCCCCCCCCCCCCCCCCCCCATACATTTTGATGGTTTCCTCATGACCAAGTCTTCAGAGGAGCTGGTAAAAATGTTCCAACTCAACAAAGCATCCTCATGAAAAAATGGAACTTCTAAATAAATAAAGAAATAAATTGCCATCCAAGAAAATGTCACTTTTGACAGGATGATCAGATTTTCTGTTGATTAATGAAAAAATACTTCTAAATAAATTCTGAGGATTTTCTGGCTTTAAAAACATACCCTGAAAAATAGAAATTTGGGGTTGTTTCCCTTTTACACACTTGTATCTGTACAGAATTGAGGAAGGCCAAGAGGAGAAGGGGAAGCACAGACTAACTCTCTCCC
The DNA here is from genome assembly GCF_929443795.1 of Astur gentilis. NCBI lineage: Eukaryota > Metazoa > Chordata > Aves > Accipitriformes > Accipitridae > Astur > Astur gentilis. The sequence continues at coordinate 30,318,396 of NC_064891.1, forward strand.
TTTTTCACACTGTGTTTCAAGCTGTTCTTGACAGGAGTTAGAGGAGGAAAATTAATTATTAGTAACTTGTAATGCTCTGAAATTTCCACCATTAAAAACTATGAAAGCACAGAATTAAACGGATCCCACTTACTACACTGTCCATTTTCCAAGTAATGAAAAGGTGTGTGAAAAGGTAAGCAGCAAAACAAAAGACACCTAGGAATGCCTATTCATTTCAATAACAGCAAAGAGAAAAGAGGAGAGGGTGACCAACTCTAAAATGGACGGACACAGCAGACAACAGGAAAGGGATGTCTGGAGAGAGGGAAAACTCCAGTCCCTCCATTTCTCCTTCCCTTTCTGCATACACACTCGTACGCATTTAAATAAGATTAATCTAAGAGTGCAGCAGTAGATGTGAATGTTAAGCTACAACATAGTCCCCATGTCCTGGCTTAATTCAAAACACTACGACCCCGCATGGTCCCTTGGAGATTCACATATATGTACTACATTGCTATATACAGGGCAGAGGTACCTGCTGGTGCTAAGTCCTGGGAACAGCTAGAAGAAATTTGCTTTTCTCCATGGCATACGCTAGGATTTTGTGACACGTCATTTCCAAGTATGCTGTTTCACAAGGTTAAATCTGCTCAGTCACCCACTGGTTAAACCTGGGATCGATACTAAGAGGGATTTACTACCTGCCTCAGTGCATACATCTGCAGGGATCAAAGCTTGTATTGGAAAATCTGGCACTTTGAGCAGAGTTTTTCTTCTTTCCATTAAGGAAAGGAAATGCATTTATTTCAAGGATACAGCCTAGATGTGAACATATGTGAACCACAGCTATTAATATCTACGTCTTCACGTAAACATAAACAGCAATGAATACAACCAATGGATATTTTCAATTTCCAGTTGGATAGAATTAGTAAACTATAGAATAAACACCTATTTTTGTCTTCCTCCAAAATATCAAGTGTCAGTTCAAGTAAATATTTTCCCAGAAAATACCTTTTCTAGAAAATTTAGCCTGCTTTTCTTAAGCTTATTATGCAAGTGTATATATATATTTAAATTTTGAAAGGTTTTGTTAGTTCGCTTTGGGTGCAGAGATTGTTTGCAAGCAGCTGGAGATATCTGATAGGGAAAATAATCAAAGCAAGGCAGATCAGTCACTGCTCATCGCACAAGGATTGCCACCACCTTATAACTTCTCTTATTTGACAGCTGACATGGACTCCTGTTCCCCGCAAGGCTGGACCAAGTGGCAAAGCCTGCTCAGGAAACCCACATTGTTGCCAATACAACCCTTCACGCAACCAGGCTGCAAATCACAGGACTAACCTATGCTTCTCAAAAATAATGGGAAAAAATAGGGAGGGCTTAGTAAGCAAGCGTCCCTGCAGCCAGAATATTGTGCACCCAAGCTCTTAGGCTCCGTGTTCGGCACTGGGATTTGGAAGTGAACGTTTTCTTTTTGCAAACGTGCTGTTACATTTGCTTACTTCCCACTCTTTCAGAGAGAATTCCTGCTACTCAAAGTGCTCGCTAGAGTATGGAAGGCAAACACAAAGAACAGATGTGAAGGGAAAGGAGTATGTGTCTGACATGGATGCTGTATGAAATTCGTGCTTTCAAAAGAGCTCAGCGGCTCTTCTCAGGAGGAATTGCAGGGAGCTGAGTCCTTTTGGAAATTTGGCTCCTGAAGCTACAGTAATATAAAAAAAAGAAGCATATCTTCTGCTGTGCTACAGTTTCATTACTGATTTCATGGGAAACACATTTAGGCCAATTTGGACCGTTACCCCCCACCCCAATTCCTACCCTTTCTCTTGCCATCTAAAGATCTGTGGCACCAGCAGGTATTTTTCCATTGACGGCAACTTGGGTCTGGATCGGGCTTTCCATTTTCATCTCTCTGCTATTCTTCTCCTGGAGAAATAGAGCACCTTGAATTTTCAGTTAAGTCAGGCATATAAGCAAGGATATAAACAAGGGAATGAACAAATTCCCCCTACTTTTCTACCAAGAGAAGATTATGTAGGTCTCCATCCCCTTGCCTGGAAAAGGCAGTTCACTACCTCTAACAGGTCTCAGTGGACTGATGACGGAAAGTCAGGAAAAGACCCTAAAGTGACTGACCAAAGCCTCCCTACAGTTAGTTTAACCAGTGAGGTCCTCTGCAGATGGAGGAGAAGGTCTTCACTGAGACTTTAACTTCCTTCCTGCTCCAAATCACTCTTAAGAGTTAAATTTCTCTGCCCAAAGTACAAATTAACATGCTGAAAAGACTGACTGATGGGATGGAAACACCAGGTTTATCTACCAAGCTCCAAACACTCTTTCCCAACATGTATTTGCAAACTGGCAGTTGCCTAAGTGCAAAAGGAGCCCTGAGAAGTGCGTGTGTGATAATCACAGCGTAATCACTGCTGATGAAATTTGATGTTCTTCTATAATCGCTGTAATTTTAAGTGCACTGAGTGCCATTTAAGTGACAAGAGTGTTATGATGGATGAAATATATGCTTCCAAAGTTATATCAGCTTCTTTGACATTCATGGCATGGAATGCTTAGTGGCATTTAATGTTTGTAAATCTTTAGCAATAAGTTAAATATGTTAATTACCACTGGAAAAATCTCTCAAGCTGAAGTACTCAATGACTGTATCATAGTTGTCGTTAGTGCTATATTCTCTTCTTCCTATCCACTAAGTAAGCATGACATATCAGGTCAGTGATTACACTCCGGATTTGCATTTATTTTGATCTGTTAGTCCTTCTAGGTAAGTCAGCAAGCTGGCACTCAGCTCGCACTGGCTGCTTTCCCCTCACCCATATATTGGGTGCCTCGACCTGCTGGCACCGCTCCTGCTTTAATCGGAGCAGGCTGGCGTCTGCAAGGTGCCATGTGCTCCCACCCTTGTCCTCTTGCACATGTAGGCTGAGCATGGCAGACAGCAGGTTTCAGCAGAGACCCACAGAAAAGCAGCCCCAGCTTTGCCACTGTGCCAGCATGCCCATCAAACAGGGCACGAAGCAAGCCCAGTGTTTCCATTCCCTCTCCTAGATAGATCAGATCATCTCCAGCTGTCATATGGGACAAGGATCCAGGACCAAACCCAGAGACATGGCTACATGGCTTTAATCCAAGCCTAACAAACTGGGATCAAGACTGGGGGGGCATTGAGTGTTATCTGATGGCAGCCTGCAACATATCGTAGTCAATACGGGTCACAAGACAAGGCTGGTATTACCGATGGCATCATTTTTTCGCATACGGGCCACAAAGCAGCTTGCTGGAGAGAAATCATCTGCGAGCCATCCCTCAAAGGAAGCGCTCCCCATTTCTGCACCCCTCCCACTGCAAACTCTAGACAACAGATTTTACACCCCAAAACCATTTCCTGTCTAGAAATAAAAATCAAATTTGTTCAAATGTAATGTGAGATAGATGCTTCGAACCAGGAACAGAAGTTATCAGAACAGAGAAGCGATTAGGGTATGAAATAACTCAGCAACATATTCATTTCTTGGCATCTCAGCAACAATTTCAAAAATTATCCAGGTGAGATTCCTGTAAGAATTGCAGGCAATGAACAACAGCAATGGTAGGTCAAGGCAATTGACTTCTTTACAACTTAAAAAATCCTGTCTGAAAATGACTTGGGATATTATTTAAGCATTTTAAAAACAGGTAAGATATCAAAATGAAGCAGAACGTTTTGTAGATTAAGCCTTTGCAGACCCTCAGTGATTACTTTCCCTTCTCTCATTACTGACTTCTTTAGAAGGCAAAATTACCTCATTTTACAAAACTGGCACCCCCAACTTCTTATTTTCAAGTAAAGGCAAAGAGAGTTAAGGGTGCATATGCATGACTAGTCTGCAAGAAGCACATGGTATCTGACTGGCAGGTCAGGCTGCTAATTCAACTCTTCCTTTCCTCGAGCTTTCAAGAAATTGTCCTCAACAATAAGGCCCCAAAGAGCCCCACTCTGCTAACAGGGTGAGGAAAACCAGGATAGAAAACCATAATCCATTTTGAGCAGCTCATCAGGCACTGACCAGAAACACGGCTTGCCAAAGCCAGCCCTTAGCACTGTCACACAAAGTGACGTGAAACTGATGAAATGAGCTATTAACAAGTTAATGCACTTATTATTTGCTCCATTGTCAAAACTGTCATCAGTTGTTAATTGCAAATTACGAGCTGCGATTCCGATTTTTACAATTTGAGCTTAAAGCCCTACTTGCCAGCAGCCTCATTAAATTTAAGCAGGCTCCAGGCAGGTAGAAAAGCCCAGCTACCTGGCCTAAATCGGGGATGAGACCTCTGATACAAGAAAGGGACTAAAAAGCATCCTGGTTTGGCAATGAAAAGCATGTGCTTCACCTGGAACACAAGCCTATTCCTAACTTTAAGCACATGCTCAAGTGCTATGCTGAATAAAAGCTTAAAACCCCATCCTGCAAATGTTTAGGCATGTTACATTAAAGCAGCTTCATCGACATTGGGAGGAATTTTGTAACTTGAGGTAAACTATTCATGAGGATGCTTGCAGGATTGGGTCCTACTCAATTCCAGACCAATGAGAGATTCGTAATGCTGATATTGCCTTCAGAATATTTCCCTTGTAGACTGAGCCCATTTCCATCACATATAGACTATATTTTATGAGGAAAGTATTGGCAACTTTGATATGAAGAAAAATCCTCTGGGCTGTATCATTCCCTGGAATAAAATAAACTAAGATAAAAGCAAAATGGAAACCTGGAATAAGTAAAGTAACCAAGCTGCATCATAAAAGCTATTTACAGGCTTGAAATAATCAGATCAGCGTGCAAGTCAAAAAGTTTTGCGGTTAAAGGCACAAATTTCTAAACCAGCTCAACATAGGAGCCGGAGAGAGGGTCATAAATGAGCTCAGTCCCCATCTGAAGCTCGTGTAGCTTGATACCATGTCCTTGCAGTTCCTGGTGCTCGGCATGGCAGCTGCTCAATGCCAAGTGCTTCTGAAGACCCAAAGGGATCTCAACTGGCAGTCTACTAATCTTTTCCCCTCCATCCTTCAGGTACAGTATCGCCCTGCACAGCAGGCAGGCAGGCACATTTGCCTGTGTTGGAGCTAATAGGAAAGAATAATGTTCCCGTTGAAGGTTGTCACCACTAATGCAACCCTGTCTTCATTTGTACTCCTAACCCCAATCTATGGACTATTCTGTCTGCCCTTTCTAAGGCTGAAGCGGCAACTTCATTTGCTCCATCCAGCAAGCAATAAACCACCAGCTCAGAAATGGGTTTAATAACATTAACAGGAATACCAGCTGAATAACCAGCCATTTGATTATTATTATTTGAACACACACTCCTGATGCCAACATTTCTCTGAGATAGCAGTGAAGAAATTGTTTCCACATCTCATACTGTTTAGTAGTTACACTAAAAATGATAGAAGTACTTGCAAGACAGGGGGTTCATAAAACTGCTTATGTGATCCCAGTCACCCCAAAAGTTAAGCATGTACTTCATTCAAAGTATTCGAATTGGCCTATTGCTCTCAACGCAATAACGCAAAAACTTACAGCTATGTAACGCATAAAGGATTGCCAGATCTGGTTTTCTCACGGAAAGCTGTATTTTTTTGAGAAGAGAGGAAGCACAGGGAGATGAGATATGAGCTCATGAGACACACTGCTTAAAAAAAAAGGGGGGTGGGGGGGTGGTGGTGGTGGTGGAAACTGAGAAAACTTTAATACAATGTGTCATTTTCCATAAGGATTTATCATAACTTTACTGAAATCAGTGGGGACTTTGACATTGACTTCAAGAGGGATAATATTTCACTCTGAGTTCTCAGGCACTGATCTGATCAGGTTAAAGTTCCAACACGTCATTTTCCTGGTTTTAAAAAGAAAAAAAAAGAAAAAAAACCAACAAGCCATTCCATTCTCACAGATGTAACTTGCCAAGACAATTTTCTAACTTCAAAGATTTTTCATTTTAATTCTTTTCAGAAGCTAATGGCTTCATTTGATAATGTCCAAACACTTATAAAAGATGTCTCAGTAGTAGATTTTAAAATGTATTTATTCCCAAGTTGCATCACAATGTCTCCCCCCTACCTGTACTTGCTCCAGAGATAAGGCTAAGCACTCAAAAGCAGAAAAAGAGATGATGGAAAATATTTTTCCCCAAGACAATCTGCAGAACATGAAAGCTTAAAGAAAATGAGCATTTGTGGAAAATTAAAATGTTAGTGGTTTTCACTGAAAATTGAAAGTGTTAAACTATTGACTTGGTGAGTTTTTTAGTAGTAGCTTGCCCTGTTTCAGCCAACAGTGCAGTGGCAACAGTCTGCAATGGGAGCAGAAATCACGGCCACTGCTAGCTGGGCTCTCCACACTGCTCCTAGGAGTACCTCCCATGCTATTTCCTTAGAAAAAAGTCACCAAAATAACTGAATTAAACATAAAATGAAGTCTGAATAGTTGGGCCAGCAACCAGTGAGGGTCTTAGGAGGAAAGCCGACTAGGATGCAAAGGGAGGAAAACATAATGGTTTATGTACACCCTCTATAAGCAGAAAGAGAAATGCTATTGCTTCTGCTTGCTTGTGATACAGCCATATTTCAGAAGTGTTACTGCAACCATAGAGGGGATGAAGGGCTTTTTTGTATAACTTAGTGGCGCTCAGTAGCCAGATGTCATAGACATACTACTCGTAAGCTCTTTGAAAAATCCAAACTGACACAACAGTGGTTGTAAGTACAGGCACACGGCCACCAAATTTCTAGTGCCCTATGCTCCACGTAGATTTTGCCTCCCTGATCCAGCTGCGGTATGGGTTTGTTATCCTTACTACAGGCAGGCCTTTCGCGCCCAGAGAAGGAGCTGCTATCATTTATTTCACTGAGGTGTTCAGGTACTGCTTCCCAGGAAATAGCAGAAGTTTTGAGAAAAATCAAGGGGATACAAATCTGAAATCTCTAATGAGAAAATACACAGTAATGCCCATACCTATTCTCTTTTTGATCTTGTGACCAGCTGGCGTATGTTCATACTGTACCATTTTAGGTAAGGCATCATCTTTGTTAAACATGAAAATGGCTTCAGGCAAAATAACCCTCTTTTCCCACTCCAGTCTCATTCATCAGAGATCACCATTAGGATAATAATGTGGGGAAGCCCACAAGAAACCTGTAAATAGTCCCAATAAAACTCAAAATGGCATCATACGGCAGAAAATTCCCAGGTGAGAAGGTGCATTAAAACTGCACCAGTATCCTGACTGTGCCACACAGTTTTCACCAGAAATGGAAGGAAGAATCTCACTAGGGTAACAGGAACAGAAATTATCCTTTTCAAAGACAACCAAACTGGCTGAAGTACAGGTAAAGCTACACATTACACATGAAACACAGCAATGTGTGCCTGCACTGGAGTCAGGAAAATTCCTTTTAGAACTGGAAGTCTTGGGCTTTACCCTCCAAACCACACCATGAGCCCTTCCTATTCAAATCCAGCAAACTGGGAAATCAGAAGAAAATATTTGAAGCAAAGTACCAGATACACACACAGTCAACCTGTGCACATTAAAGTAGCCCCACTTCTGCAGGTGCAGACCTGCCCCATACATGTTACACTGCTTGAAGTTTGAGCATTTTCCAGCTTGTCTTGTGAGTGAGGCTGGCTTGCACCACATTCCAGCTGGAGAAAAACCTGCGCTTTCATTTAGTGAAAAAATACCACAGTTGTGAAATTTACATTTGTGGCAGAAAAAAAAAAAAAAAAAAAAAAAAAAGGAGAGTCCATTTGAAAGCTGAAAGCTTTCATTACAAGATGTGAGGTAGAGCCCCCTGAGCTGGCACCAGCCTCCTAATTAATCAGTGTAAGGATTGTGGAAATCCTGGCAGAAGTCACCGCTCTGCCTGGCTTACCCCTGGACATTTTGACCTGGAAATGGAAAAAAGTCTGAATTTTGTTTGTTTCCCCTCCAGTCTGGTGGACTTAGAATAACCAAGCCTTTTTTAAAGTCTATTTAAAAATTTTGCACACAAACCATCTACACACACACAATATAGTTTCTACCTCAAAACCACACAGACTAGTTTTCAGGATAGTGCTTTGGGGCTGAATCGTGTAAAATCAAGCAAGGAAAGAGAGAGAGGGGAAGAAAGTGGGAGTCATGGCTTGTAAAGAAAGCATTTTCTGAGCAGGAAATCAGGACTCCATCCTGGGTGTGTTGTGTATCGGTCTCCTGTGTCCAGCCAGCTGATGAAGAGCTTTCTGGAAGCAGCAGAGCCCTGAAACATCACAGGCACGCAAAACTTTAATTTTGCATCTAAAAGCTTTCCTGAAATAGGCCGTCATTGTTTATACCAAAGTAATTTCTTTCAAATGGGAATTTTCTTCTGGAATTCCTATGCTATTTACAAAAAAAAGACATATTTTTCAAAGCTGGCTCGAATATTTTCTGGTTTTGGGATAAAGCCACACTAAAGCAACCATTTATATATATCCACTCATATAACTGCTCTCTGGAATTCAATTTAATTTCTCCCCTCACTTTTAATAACTCTTTAGGTAACAAGCACTTTCTCATTTCAACTGCACCTCACTTCAGAGTTGCATTATTTCCTCCTGGTCACAAGACTGGTTTGTTTTTAATATACTGCTACTTTTCAACTGCCTTCCTGGGCCTCAGGCTTTGGCAAAATTTGGCTGTGACTAACAATATGCCCTCCACCCTCGGATGTGTCAAGCTCAGATTTTTTTGTTTCCACTCTTCACTGTGTTTTGGGGTTGGTTTTTTTTAAGTTTATTTAGCAAGTCATCTAACTCTGCTCCAAATGCTAGAATACTTTACAAACCTAGAAAGCAGTTGGTTTATTTTTCACCATGAGGTACATTTCAACCTTTGGGATTATTAAGCATGGTGGCTGTCATGTGTTTAGCTAGTGTTCAGTATTCAACAAAGTCAAAAGATTTTTCCAAGACAAACCGAAATCATAATGGCCAGCTCTCGCAGCCTCTGGCACTTCTTGTGAAAATCAGCAATGGCGATTCTTGCCACCTCCAAGAAAACATATTTTTATCGGCGTTTTCAAAGGCAGATCCATAACACTAGCCCCATAATTTCAGGGAGAAAAAATTAATCAAAGGAAAGGGGCATGCAAACCAGGAGGCTGGGGCCATGGACACCATCAGGGGAAATCCAGATTGCCAAAACCAAAGTAGGGGCTTTGCTTAGGGCATAGTTTTTGGGGAGAGAAGCTGCTGCATTTGGACCTTTCCACCTCTACGGCACACCCCGGGGGGATGCCGCTGCTGCTCATTTCGCTTCTCAGCTGAGCAGAGCTCAGCTTTCAATAAACCCATATGACTTCAAGTGACATCCAGTACAAACCTCTCTTTCCTCCTCTTTTTTTTTTCTCTCCCCTTTATCCTTTGCCCATATATCAAAGAAGAAAGGATCAAATGGACAAAACAACAAAGTGGTAAAGTGCTCACTTCAGGGTTGTAGCCAATCTAATTAATTTTTCATTTAGGTCTGATGTATTAGAGGCCAATCAATCAAGGATTATGTTTACAGAGTTGTAGAAAGAGAGGAGACCAAGTCCTCATTTGTTGTCTGGGCTGTCCAAATTAGTCAGTTAAACGATCCTGGGGGAGATCATAAAGGATATGAATAGGTTCTTGTAAGTACCTTTCTTTTAATTACAGACCAAACAGCCAACAGTTCCCGCAGTCCTTGACTTCCCGCCTGAAGGGCAGAGCTGGCTTCTTGGAAGCCAGATGGACGGTGGTGATTTCTGCCACCCACCTTTGGGACAGTGCAGAGTTTCTTCATCTCTGAGAGCATCAAAGCAGCCCATTGGGCTCAGGATACCTATCCAGCAGGAGCATGCAGCAGCTGGTGCCCAGCAGGTTCCCCCAGACACAACAGACTCCAATCTTTCTTAAGTCTTAAGGAGCAGAAAAAGGAGTATAAAACTGCAGTCAGACCTCATTTTCAGGACCGTGTATATTTCCAGAAGGGTACAAAGGGGTTTTGGGGAAATCAGATTCAAATCTGGCTGTGCAGAATTTTTGCTTTTGACTTAAAAGCCCTTTTTGGGGGTGATTTAGCAGATTGTGCCCACAACAGTCACACGAGTGCTTTGCTATTGCAGCTTTCACTGCTTCACTTTAAATTACAGCATCGACAGAAGTCTTCTGCGTTTATTCCCCCAAAAGCCCGTGACTTTTGCGAGGTACCCGTTTTGTCTTTTATAATTAGCTGGGCTACACGGTGTATGGCTCTTACAATATTAATGGTCCTTAACAGCAAAGAGTCAATGTGGTGACAAATAAGTAGATAGATGGCTTCAAATGACCTGATAAACACAAGAGGAAGATGTGAGGAGGAGAGTCAGTCTCTCGGTCTGACACAACCTTTTCCTACAGTCATTTCACATGGCAAGTTCCCAAGGTCCTTTTTAGCCATGAGATGGCCAGCACTGACAAGTCATCTTCCATGTTCAAGAGCTAATTGGGATACAGGGCTCCTGCTGACATACACTGCTTGAGTAGGGTCAATACAGAGTAAGTCCAAAAGCAGCTCCTCTGCTCTGCAACGCGAGTGCTGAAATGCAGACCTAGCATCTACGACGTCCACTTTGCACAACAGATGCCAGACACAATAACTAGAGCTTTTTGCTGTAATTGTTCAGGACAGAAGCAGTTCTGATGATAGCTCCAAATATTTCAAACTCTTTATAACATCATGGCTTTGAAATTTCAGCACTTTACTCCATAAAAATCTCAAATTAGCAAAAAGCTCAATACAGTAATGCAACAGTGGCCCAGAATGCCATTCCTTAAGCTTTCTCTTCACCTGCCACAGCAAAGTACTTGCTTGCTACACAATGCGTTTGCATTTCTGTAAGTTCACAGGAGGCTATGGTTTTATGTATGAGATATGTTCAGCATCTCAGGGAATTGAGGGCACAAGGAACAATAAATAACACAAAACCAAAGAGGAGATTGGGCCTTTTTTGTACAATGGATTTCTATATTTGAGAACAGAGCTTGAGAGCACTCAGATTCCGCTTTTAATACAAGCTCGCTGACTAGCCATGTTAAAAATGCAAAAAGCAAATAGCCCCAAATAGCTGCATCACCATGCCACCCAAAACGTGCACAGATATATTTCAGATATACTGGCACAGACTGCCATCCCGACAGCCATCCTGTCCCAGCCTTGTCAGACTGAAGCCCTGCCTCCTTTTGCAAGGCAGAGTCTAATTTGAATCAGTTCACACTGATACAGAGCAGCTTTCACGTAGATAAACCCTGGCTTGAGAGGAACTAAACCTCTTACAGAAAATGTCTGGGTGCCTAATTGCTCTAAGTAATGTGGAAAATGAGGAAACTGGTGACATTTTCTCAAATGACCATTTTTATTGTATCCAAATCAGCTTTTCCAGTGAGGTAACTGTACATGCTGTAAAAAAAAGACTGTTTACACGCTTTGAAAATATGGTGGACTATAATCATTGAAGTCAAGCTGCCTTGAAAACCCAGTGCCTACAGACACACAAAACCATACAATTCTCAACAAAACTGAGCTGTCAAAACCAGACTTAAGCCAGAAAAATCCATTTAAGAATGTCCCTACTCACACGCTACAGCAATGTGTGGCACCAACATCACAGGTTAAAACACACATCTTAATTTTCTAAAAAAATTGCTTTGGATCAGAGACATGTTCCTGTGTTTTGTGCCACTAGTTATTTCCATGTCTAGTAAATAAAAATCGAGTTTAGGCAAAGCCTGCCTCTGTTGCTCTTGTGGAGGATGTCAGCTGGCCTTTACTGACAATTAGCCCAGGGAGGCAGATGAGGGATAGCTGTAACTATTGCAGCAGGGCAAGGTAGGAAGGGTTAGGGCCTGAGTCCACTCAGAAGGGAATTGGTAAAAATGACTTCTTGTTCTCAAGGGATGGCGATATGGTGGCAGAAGGCATTTACCCAGGGCTTGCAATATTTTTGCTGTCAGTTTTTTCTGTTTTGTTGATTTTTACATTTTTTTTCTTTCATACAAAGGTACCTTGCCTCTTTAGATAAAGGTGCAGTAAACATACTGCTCTCAGAGCCAAGTTTTATTTGTGCCCTAAAACTGGACCTTGTGTGACATGAGTGGTTGCTGGCAGACTCTTACTAGGCAAACACAATATATATCTAAAGCTTCTATTGCTTTAATGTGAATATTACAAACTAGAGATGCATGAGAGCCTCTGGTACCATATTTCTGCAAACCACAGGAGACCTAGCCTCATAAATCACACCCAGTGAACTCCTGAGATGTTTAAGCAAGAAAATGGAAGAGAAGCTCCTTTCCCTTGCCTCCTAGGCGCTAGCCACCAGCAAGAGCCTGTTGGTAGTTAGCTTTCCTGGGTGGCCTGTGCTGGGAAATGAGGAGTCAGGTAATTCAACCCCACTCCAGGGGCTGTCATGAACCGTGGTGTGGTTTTCCTCCACTAAATGCATGTGATGAACCTGATCCACAGGGCAGGAATAATGGCTCTGTGGCAGATGGGGATGTCTTTTGGGCTTACACAGGTGCATCAGCACGAGCATTTCTCTGGCATGGGAAAAATGTGAATCTGCAGTTCCTCTGTGCAAGGCGGTGGCTGCCAACGGAGAGCTATAACACAAGGCTGTGTGGTTTGGTGTCTGCCGTAATAGGATTCACAACAAGATGGGTGGCTATCAGTCCCCAAAGCCATAATAGAAATCCCTGTGGGCTTTAATAAGCAATCCTCTTCCAGTTACATTAGAGTTGTAATGCTGTATATGGGATTTAGCTTTTTAATTACCAGTATGGAATAAAGCTTTAATCCAGTGTTCATGTTGCTCAAAGGAAAAGGCTTTTGAAGTGACATAAATCCAAATTATTGGGCTGAGAAAGTTACTTTAATCCTTGAGCACTTATACTACCCTCTTTTGTAATAAGACAAAAAAAATTGATTAAAATAGAGCACTTAAAAAAAAACCCAACAAGATGGCAGAGTATTAACTCCCTCCCATTTGTGAAGTTATTGATCAAAAACACTAAGGTGCCAGTAAAAAGTCAATCCAGCCATTCCTGGCAAGAGCTGTCAGCAATGTCTTGAAAAACAGTGGTTTCTTATCTTTGCACTTGGGACCATGCAGGATGGGAACTAAATGCAGTTGTCAAGCTAAGTGCTTTGTTCTCCTTGCTTTACTCAGTCCCACACACACCCTCTCTTCTGGAAGAACATTAGGGTATTTCCCACCAAATCCTTCTAGCAACTACCTAGGTACCCAGTCACTTTTCCTGGGAGGAACATCAGTGCAACAGAAGCAGGCTTTGCCTATAGTCAATTCTTATTTACTAGACACTGAAATAATTAGCTGCACAAGACACAGGAGCATGTCGTCTACTGATCCAAAGCAATGTTTTCTGCCTCACTCCCTTGCAAATTTTTTGCAGGCTGGCCTGCAATATACCAAGTCTTTTGCTCCTGGTGTGCCAAGAAGACCTGGAGCAGGCCTGGTGGAGGGAAGCATAGGCAGGGATGGTGCATCAGGTGTGCTCAAACATCAGGTGGTGTGCCACAAAGCCTGAAGAATGGGCTAAATGATGTGGCAGTTGTCATGTGAAAGATGACAACAAGCTGATGGAAGTGGACCCTCCAGAAGATAAGTTTGAACATATGGAGGTTGATTGACCTCCAACAAAGATGGCAGGGCACACAAGGGAGGTATTAGAACAGCAGGCCTGCACATGTCTTCCAGCCGTCAGTAAAACAACTGTGGAGTTCCAAGTGTTGCTCGAGTCCTTCTTCCCAATCCTGAACTGTTCCCTTCCCTGGCCCTGGAGCCTCCAGAGGTGGTTTCTCTTCTGCATGGAATCCCAAGAGAGAGGGGAGGTAAGGGCCTGACCTCCCTGGGGCTATTTCACGGGGGTGAGAGTGCAAGCCCATCACAGGACCACCAAGACCATTGGGGACCTGGAGGTAGGTTTTATGCAGTCTGAAGCCAAGAAGCCTCATGGAAGATTGCTGCCTTCAGCTACCAAATGCGTGGCTGACAGACTCAGATCCCCTCGCTGCCCCGTGACGGTGCACAAAGAATGATGCCAGCTCAATCAAAGAAGCTATATAGCAATGAAAGACAAACAGGAGAAGACAACACAATAAACTGTCTCTGCTACATGTTCATGGCCGCAAGCCCCAACAGCACCCTGTTATGGGTTTGTGTGGCAGGGTTTTTTGGTAGCAGGGGAGGTGCCGCAGGGGTAGCTCCTGTGAGAAGCTGCTAGAAGCTTCTCAAGCTCCAACTCAGACCTGCCTCTGGCCAAGGCCAACCCAATCAGCGATGGTGGTAGCACCTCAGGGGTAACAGATTTAAGAAGGGGAACAGGCAGTGAGTAGGGGGATTGGAATGTGAGATGAACCCCTCTGCAGACCCCGAGGTGAATGCAGAAGGAGGGGAGGAGGAGCGGGGGAGGAGGGGATGCCCCTGCAGCCCGTGGTGGGACGGCAGGCTGTGTCCCCCCAGCCCACGGAGGGGAGCGGGGGAGCAGATGCCCACCTGCAGCCTGGGGAGGACCCCACACCGGAGCAGGGGGATGTCCCCGAAGATAGCCGTGACTCCATGGAAAAGCCCACACTGGAGCAGCCTGTGACTGAAGATCGGCCCATGGAAAGGACCCACACCAGGGAAGTTCGGAAAGAACTGCAGCCCATGTAAAGGATTCATGTTGGAGAAGTTTGTGAAGGACTGTCTCCCGTGGGAGGGCTCCCATGGTGGAGCAGGGGACGAGTGAGGAGTCCTCCCCCTGAGGAGGAAGGAGCGGCAGAGACAAGGTTTGGGGAGCTGACCCCAACCCCCATCCCCTGTTCCCCTGCGCTGCCGGGGGGAGGAGGTGGAGAAAACCAGGAGTGAGGTTGAGCCGGGAAGGAAGTAGAGGTCGGGGGAAGGTGTTCTAAGGTTGGGGTTTACTTCCTAATATCCTTGTTTTGATTTGATTGGTAGTAAACTAAATTGATTTTGTTTCTTCCCCAAGTTGAGCCCGTCTTTTGCCCATGACTATAAGTGCTGAGTGATCCCTCCCTGTCCTTGTCTCGACCCACGAGCATTTCTTTATATTTTCTCCTCATCCCACCGTGGCTGGGGGGGAGGAGTGAGCAAGCGGCTGCATGGTGCTTTGTTACCGGCTAGGCTTAAACCACAACACACTCCCACCCTTGGCATACACAGCCTTCCTAAGCTCCTTAACAACAAGTACAGAATTAGCACTAATGCTGCAATGAGACAGGCATACAAATCTTGCTGATTTTTAAAATTCAATTTAAAGTATAATCATCAGCTTTGGGCCCTCCAAGGAGCAGAGGAGGGGGCTTGCTATGAGAGACATCCTTTACTCTTGGTCCACATCTGAAAGGCACTCCTTGCAATCATGAGGCCCAGGAACTTACTCTTCTTGAGAATAAACAAACGTTAAAGGCTCATTTCTGAAAAATCTGAATTTTTCATGCTGGCCATATCAGCATGTCAAGCAGGCCATGTGCATCTGGGAGGACAGCTGAATGACATTTCTGACAGAGAACCTTATGCAGCTGCCCAGACTTGGCACGTCAGAGTTCCTTAGTTATGATTTTAAGTAGAAACCTGCAAAACTTTATTTCTCATAACAGCATCTGACACCATACAAAGCTAAATTGTTTCTGTACGCATTTGCCTACTGCTCTTTCATCATGACTGTTCAATCCGTATGAAATCGGAACAGGAAGGAAAAAATGCCACAGAGATGAAAGGACAAAGGAAACCCATTCCACGGTATGATACCCACTTCTATATTCAATATAGAAAAGAAATTGCTACCCACCAAGAGCAGATGTTCCTTACAGTTCATAAGCACCCATCAAACGCTAAGTCCCTGGTCATACACACACTTCCTTAGAGCTTTGATCTCTAATGTTACCCATGTGAGTAATTTCAGTTACTTATAATACAACCTATAAACAGGCACCTGTTGTTACTTGAATTACAGCAGCACATACAGATTCCAGGTAGGGATTGGGGCTTAGCTCTACTAAGGTACATATAAGGCACCTGCACATACTCAGAAAAATGGACTGACTTCCAAGAGCTGTGAGCTACAGGTTTTTTCCTTCAGTTCCCACAGCAAAATGGACTTTGTCTCATATGTCACAGGCTCACCCACCCTAAACAAGTTCAAGCATCCCCAATGCTACTTGAAATAGTCAAGTAAACTGACAGGCCTTAAAAACACCTTTGAGACCCTGCATAGGATTTCTCAAAGAACGTGGTTCACACACATCCTACTGTGTCATCTGGCTGTGGTTCTCTATTACTAATGCCTGTTTGAAAAAAAAGTCCTGATTTTAATTAAACTGGATATCACATAACATATCTGGGTGCTAGCCACTGTATACTTCATGACTGAATGAGTACTCATTGAGCAAGGTAACAAAAGCTGAGTTTTTGCAACTGCTCAGCAGCACCACTACCTCCAGGGAAGTCCAAAGGACCAAAAGTGCAGCAGCCCCCAATATCTGGTGTGTGTCTAAATGAGAGCTGAGCTCCCAAATGGCCAGATCCTGTTAGGACCACTAAATTTATCTTGAATTCTGACCCAGAGTATATGAGGAAAGCTGAACTCCATTAAGCTAAACACATGTATTTCATAGACTTGTGCTTTATACATTTTTTTCAATAGCAGAAGAAGCCTCTTCTATTACTAATACAGTTTTCAAAGCCAGCTTTTAAGGAATGAGAATTTGGACAAAGGAAGCACATTTCAGCAGTTCACCATATGCAACCTGTCATCAGAAGTGATGGATTAACCAAAACATGCATTTCTTTGACAGCATAGCTTGAAGGGCTTGGTGAGCCTAAGTTCTTTTCCCCTCAATCATGACGGCCTCCATGAGAGATTTCTTTCTTCTTCCCTCAGCCACATTTACAACAAGACTCACAAACTCCAGTGCAACTCCCGTGTACCCAATGAATTGTTGTTGTCCTCCCAGTCTGAAATCCATCCACTCCCAATGGCCAAAATGATCGTGCCACCCACCTAAATGAAGCAGATCATTCATCTGGGTTTTGTGGCATCAACACACCATTTTTCTGTCTGATGTCTTAAAGGATATGGTAGAAGGATGTCACTGTAAGACTATACCTCTATCTACATCCCATGTCAGAAAGCTTTCCTGCTGCTGGACAGCAAGAAAGTTTCAGATATAATTAACCATCTGAGGTCATCCATTATTTTAATGAGTCTGCTGAAGAGCACTCTTCCCTGATAAAAGGCACGTGGAAGACAGTAGCCCTCATTATCTCCCAAACAGAAGCAAACCGCAAAAGTAGGGGGGTATCCTTGCACAAAAACTAGAGAGAAGATGTAGACTGTGTCTGGTGTTATGTTTTAATCCTGGGAAGACAGAGGTGGTGGTAAAGTTGCCATTTTCCCAGTGATGACAGATGGTGGAGACTCCTCTCACTGCAATTTTAAAGGTGGCATAGTATCTGAAGCTACAGGCTTTGACAATCTCCATCCATTTGCAAAAGTCATCTTCAGAGGAGGGAAAGTTAGAACAAGGAGCACACAGGCTCACTGTCAGCAGCAGAATTAATTGCCCTTAATAAGACTAACACCCTCCTCCTCACTCCTGCTCTGTATCAAAGACACATGTCAAGCTTCGCCCTCTGAAAACACTTTTGCAAAGAGTTGAAGGAATTGCTCTTACCTAGGGCAGCATGAGGGGCAGGTCTTTAGGGAAAAGGGGCCTAAACCACAGCCAGGCACATTGCAGGGCACCGCAGCACCGCTCACCATCCCCAGCTGCCTAGCAAGGCTCCCGCTAAGCGTCTGCTGCCCAAAATGTAGGGCGGGCAAAGCTCTGCCAAAAAATAACGAAAATGCTGACTGTGACTGTGTAACTTCAGATCACCTATGCAGAAGAGGAGGAGATAAGGCAGGCTGTGTGAAACAACCTTGGGAAAACAAAGAAAGGAGGGAATTGAGGGAGGAAAAACAAAGATGGAAGCAAACAACAGTATTAATAAACTCAAAGAGCTGGAAAGACTACAGATGGTGGCCAGAAGAAAGGCACCAGAAATCTGTGAACATGCAGCATTTAAACAAGTGGATTCTGTGTGGAACTCTGGAGTTTAACACCTCTGGCCTCCCAATACCATCAGACATCTGGCCATAGGATTAGAGAGATTACAGAGCTATGTAAAACTCAGCAGCAACACATATGGATGCAGTAGAACTAGTCTGTTAGCAACAAAGATAAATACAGGCTATCCTCCCCACATGGCCCATGCTGGTAGAAACCCTTCAACAACCCTGTAAGGTGGGTTTAAATGCTTTGGCAGCCAAGAAGGGTCTCTATCAACCTTACCTACTGAGCCCCCAGATGTCATATGCTGCATCCTAAACAAAGCAGTTGGGAAGGAGCTGAGGGGTAAGGGCTAAAGAAGGCTCTTGAGTTGGTTGCAGCTGCAATGAAAGAAATTAATAAGTCAAAATTAATAAGCTCAAATGCCTGTTTTGTTTGCAGCAGATTTGCAGTGGGACTTAACCCAAGAGAGTCCTCGAAATGGCTGCCAGCGTGCCCAGCGTAATTGTGCTGGACTGATTACTGGCTGACAGGTTAGCTAAGCAAGAGTAGTTCTGAGTGGAAGCACAAAAAGAACATGTTACAGAGGTCATAAAAGCACTAAACCTATTATCTCACTATGTAATAAACATCATCCAAAGCAAAGAGATTATAATGCGTAAGAAGAGCAGAAAATCCTGATCTGCCAAGTTATTTTCAGCTAATCTGCATTAATGCGGTAAACCAGCACATTAGCACGTAGGATTAAAGTGGAACCCCAAAGCCAGGCAGTTGGAAATGTTTTGTTTCGAGAGCAAAGATGATTGTGTCCAGCATCAGAAGAGCAAACATAGCACAGCCTACTGAGGTAGCATCCTGCACTCCTAGATCTGAGGCAACAAATCGTCTAAAATAGCTCAGCTACTCTTCTCAGCTGTGTGTTGAGTAAAGCAGGATAAGCACGGAAAATAATTATATGAACCATCTAGACAGAGAGGCTTGCAAATAAACTCCTTTACAGTCCCGACCTCTCTTGTTCACTTCAAAAGCTTTCACACTGTCAGCACGGCTTGCTCGAGGTCCTGCCCCTCACCATGCCTAGCCCTAACACTTCTCTGTTTTGGCAGCCAAAACACAGGGAAAAGACATGGAAGGGACATGGTGAAGCTGGATTAGGAAACGGCACAGTGAGATCCACCCTGGTTTCCATTCCTAACGAATGGGAGTCAGTGCCAGAGCACTGCAAAGTGCCCTTTTCTCAGCTTGCAAGCTATGCACCAAGGTACCAAAGTATAGCAGAAAGCATCCAACGCACCTCCTGCCCCCAACGTCTACCGAATGACACAGCATCTCCAGCAGTAACCTCCAGCAAGGAACGGGCAAATTAACAGCCAAGAATCCCCTGGATTATTGACTGTGGATCCAACTCTTCCTCCTACTAAGTCCCACATGAAATTTAGGCTCTCTAAAGAAAAAACAAGTACTAAAATATTTGTTATGCAAACAAGATTAACAGAGAATATGACAGGTCTGACAAGAATGCTCTGGCTGCGTGAAGCTAGAAAAATTTCCCGAATTCATTTATGGTTTCACCATTCAAGTGTGTTATTTTGATTTCACTCCTATTAGGCATTTAGAAAACTTGACAACATTGGTATCTGTTCATCCATCCTCCTTAAGTATATGAAGAACTGAAGTTACTCCTGCTATAAAGACAGGAAAACAAGCCTATCACAGACAGTTTTGCACTAGACCCTATGGATTGCAGCCCAAGTAGTTTATGAACCAGCTCTGGGCTTTGTAATCATTGTCTGGATGCATCTGTTACCACTTAGAGTTTGTACGCTGGGATTGTATAGATTCCCTTCTGCTCTTTTGGACTCACCTGCTGCTATCTAAGCTTACAATATTTATTTTTTATGCTGCCTCAAGGGGACGTGCATGATGTCAAGAAGTCTGCTCTTTGATGGTTATTCGATAGGCATGCAGGAACTTAGGTCAATAGCCAATATATTATTTCATTCAGCCTGGTATACAAAGGAAATACCATTTGTACTATGCATTATATTAAGCAGATGTTCCTTTTAATTAACTAAGATATACAGCCTGGCCATAGCTCCTGTTCCACATGTGACAATAAATAACTGGTGAAGCTGTAAGTTGGAGTGGAATTCTGATAAAGATGAGGACCACTTCAAAGCTCCTAAATCTCATCCTATATAAAATCTAAAAGGAAAGACGTGCAAAACTGCAACGTAAAGTCCCCTGAGTCTTCACTCCAAAAATCACTTGGTGGAGTTTTCGTTCCAGTAAGCAAATGAAGTGCTGTTCATTGGGCTGGTTTAAGTTTTGGGTTGTTCCTGGGACTCTGTCAGACTTCTTCCTCAAAGGGAGTGCTGAAGCTTTTCAAAACAGCTGGGAGGATTTTATTATCAGAATACCCCTGTGGCAGGAGGACCTGAAACAAATCAGCTCCTTCCTCCTTGCTTGTTTTGAACCCTTTGCACAGGACACAGTCTGGAATAACAAAAACAGATCTCCAGCAGATAGAGACAGAGACTGCAAAGGTTTTCTCTGACGTTAAAAAAAAAAAAAAAGGGGGAAGAAGAAAACAGTAAAAACTCCTACGTGCCTGTGGATGAGCCTCAATGTGGCACAAGGCCCTGGAAAGGTAAATGGTAGATAATGTAGGTATCCACCACGTCCCAGGGAAAATCCCATTCCCCTGCAATTAGATGGGATCTCAGTGCCACACAGAGGTTTTGGCGCTATTTTTCTTGCTCTGTGCTGAAATAAATGTGTTTGTCTACAGAGAGATGCAAGAAACGGGAAAAGGAGGTCTCTGAATGCGGCCTTTGTGACATTCTGCCTAATGATTCACCTGTCTATTAGTTACCTAATTTCACAGTTCATAAACTTCAAAGGTTTCAGTTATGAACGGGTCCAGTGGCCCTGGGATAAGAAAGTACTCGTCTTCCATAAAGAACAAGAAAATAGGTTTATGTGATGCTGCTCTCAGCTGGTTTTAATTCTCAAATGTAGGTATGTGTGAGAAGAGAGAAAACCCATTCAAGAAACCCCATCAGCCCCAACACTCTGGCATCTGAAACGGCAAGATACCTGCCTGCTTGCTAAGAGGCCCAATGTGTCCATTTTCATACACTTTCATAATAAAGTTGTCTTTTCTCACAGATAACAGCCTATAGCTGCAGGCTGAGCACCAGACCCAATGCAGAGCTGGATATTTATGTCACCACTCCCATCACTATGGAAGTTTTTCCATCACCGGAAAATGACTAAGTCTGTCTCCTTGCTCTTTACATATCTAGTTACGGGATTTGAGCTGCACATTTAAAAGCTATGTTGCAAGAGCAATGTAACTGGAAAAATTAAATCCTTACATTATTAGTAGACTGCGATCCCATGTCACAGATGAGGTGCCCATGGCACAAGGCTTTATATAACCAGAGAACATAGAAAAAGTCACAATAGGAACTCACCAAGTTCACTACTATTTCTCAGGAGGATTCCTGCTCTTCTGTAATCAGTAGCTTTATGCAAGCAATGACTTAAACAGGAAAAGTTAAAAGAAATTTTATTCCAGAAATGCTTTTTAAACCCCAGTAACAGTTCACTGTTAATTTCCCTGGGCACATGAACAAAATTACTTTGAAAATGCAAGAATTGGCTGGCAAATGTCAATGGCACGGTAATGGATACATCCTGGAATTTGCCCTATAGGCAGAAATTAATTTGCCGTCACCCCTCAAGCAAAAGCCTGAGTAAGCAGATGGATTAGTAAGGTAAAGGTCAACATCTGTGTTCTGCTTTGGGATCAACGGGAAAAAATGAATGCCCGGATGTCCCCAGACGTGTTAGGTATATTCTTACCTTCAGTCTCATATCAGCTGCCATGACTAGGGCTAGCAAATACCTGCTCTTGGTTTGCATGACCTGCCACCAGCCAAGCTTTAGCTCATGAATAAGGAGCAGTCACTCTGTAAAAGATGAGGAACGGCGGGGAGTGTTAAAACCTGTGGTGGCAAGATGTAGGCCCAACTGGAAAGGAAGAATTTGGAGGCTGAAGGAATCAGTTGTGCTGAGGATTACAAAAAAGAAGCTGTGCAAAAAGAGAGAGGAGAATTACTTGTTGAATTGGTCGGAAGAGCAGAGGCCTAAGGTATTTAAGAAAACCAAGCAGGAACCACAGAGGGCAAGTGAGTTCCTACATAGCTCCATTTCCAGCACTATCTTCCCCGTTGACCAGGAATTCATGCCTGGAGCTCTTATGTATTTGACAGCAGAGCCCCTCCATGACTGGACAATACAAACCAGAAAACAAATCATTACAGCCATAAACTTTTATCCTCAAAAAGTATTTTTCCAACACTTGAAAGAACAAGACTAGGAATAACACCCAGCAACAGAAATATATTTCAAAAAGCTAGCTGGTGCACTGTTGGTGTTTGTTGCTCAGACCTGGGGCCTTCAAAAGTCTACTCTTCAGGAAGAGACTACCTGAGTTTGGGAATATGCCAAAAATCAGAGTCTTCCATGGATGAACTGCATAACACCTGATAAGCAAATGGTGAGCCACAGATCTTCACTCTTTTTGATCCCAATTTTTTTGAGATATTGCAGTGACATTTTGGAGATGTACCACCACCACTTGGAAGGGAGGGAGAAATTATATTTCTTCTTTCTTTCTTTCATAATGAATGATGAATATGCTTTGCTGACTACTGCTCAGGAAAAGAATAATTGCCATTTAGAGTCTTAGTCAAAATGTAGGCTTCAAAACAAGCAGCCTGATTTTTAAAAACAGTCAACCATTTAGTATGACAGACAAGTTCCATTTTTCTAAATTAAGCATGTTAGGTTGGACTCATAAAGCACTATTTTGATTTTTGAGAAACGCTGGAAATCTGATGGAAGCTATATTTCCAGTCCACCAATAGCTGCTGAGTTCTAATCATCTTCGTAGATGGGCTAAGTCATTTAGCACTGCAATGGAAAACAAATCTTTTCAAAGTTGAGCCCTTAAAGGTTAAAGGAGATGCAACATTTCAGTAATGTCACAAGCAATTTCCTGAAAACACATGCAAAAATATCAGAATAGATGCCATTTCTGAGAAGAAAATAAACTATAGGAAAGAATGCAAATTGACAAGTGTCATTATTCTTTCCTTGACCAGTCCTTGGTATCTCTCAGTTGTCCTACTTTTTTTTTTAAAGGATGTTGCCATAGTGATATTACAGAACCTGCAAAACTGTCCCAGCTGTTCATCACTGAAGATTAAAATATATTATGAAATGGGTTTTAATATATTATAAATTATACATACTGTAATACCAAATTCTATTATAAAACAGGATTTAAATAACACATTGTGGAGCTAGAGTAGCTGTCCTGCAGTTCAGGTGGAAGATTGCTTTGTATTATAAAGTCTGATTTTTCAGTCTCACTAATGGCCCTGAGAAGGAATCATCCACTATGAAATTTTATCTACAGGCTTTTATTCATTGCCATGATTCTTCCGAGCAGCTGGGGCTGGATGGACACACGGGGTTAGATTCAGTGCTGCTGCCTGGGCACCCAGTGCCATTCAAGATGTTGTAGCGGAGCCAAGACTTTCATGTGGGGCCAACAGAGGCAACAAAGGAGCTATGGGAGAACTTTGCTTTTCTGGACAGCAGCTGGAGGCCAGGATTGATGCCCCAGGGCATCTCCAATGGCACCAGATGCTTATTTTAGACTGAAATGAGCCAACGAAATGCATTTTACTTTACTCCAGGGAAAGCGAGGTTAGAAAGAAAACAACCAGATTTGTTTTTAAAAAGGGTCCTGCCATAGCATTTCTTTTCCCCATGTTTAGGAGGGCAATGGGGAGTCACACAGGGAAAGAAGCCTGAAATTCCCCCCTGAAGACTTCCTTCCATCCCATATAGTGGCACATTTTGTAACTACAAAGTCAGTTTTACTTTCTGGGCTGGAGAGAGCCTCTTCAGAGCTAAAGCCTGACAAGGAAGATCTCCAATTCCAGGTCCCAGCCACAAATCACCCCATCCTAAAGTACCGGGACACCTTGCTATGCACCAAAACAAGGAAGGAGCCTGCTGTGTCACCTTAGAGATAGCTGGTGTTGCACCCCAGTGCTACAGTCTGCTGTGAGTATTCATTCCTCCAAGACTTTATTCCTACAAGCAATAGGAAGAGCAAAGAGGTATAGTGGCAAAAAAAGCTCCCCAAGTCCCCTAACTAGCAGAGGGCCGCAGTCGCTGGTATAGAGATGCTTGCAACAGCAACAAAGACCTTAGCTTGCACATTGGTGATAAACAGCTCATTCAGCATAATTTGCACACAATTTGCACAACGCCACTGAAGCATATAGGCTGCAAAGCACCTGCTGCTCCCTTACAGACACAGGCTGTGAGCTCTGGGGGAGGAAAATCCTTTTGCCTTTTAGAGGAACATCTAGCTGCTTGCATGGCTGCAGAGCCAACACCTCGGCACTACCACAGAGCAAGTAATCCAACAAATAACAATCATTCGTAACAACAAAGAGTTTCTTTTGTCGAGCACTAACTTTGAAGTGCCTAGCCAATTTAAAACCCACTTTACATTAATATTCTGAGCTTAAAAAAGGCTGCTTGCAAGAATTTGGGTTGTTAAAGTACAAACACTTGCATGATCCCAGGAAATGCAAACAGGGACCCAAGTGTCTTATCAGTTCAGTGCCAGCTCCAAGGTGTTTTCATTAACAGCCAACTCTTCTGGGTGCTCCTCAGCGGCTGGATGACTAGTGGCCAGCCTAACATAACTGTAAGTGCTTCACACTGGAGGATTTATGCCATTCTTCAACATGCCATGTCAAACACAGTTTTCTGACTGCACTTCAGGATTGTGGCTTTGAAGCCAGCAAGCAATAAGCTCAAGAACACTAAATGGACCATGTCTCTTAGCAAGCAAGTCACAATCATTATGACTATTTTTATCTGTCACCCTGAGACATCAGGGACTGTGAGCATCACTAGAGCCAAGTGGTGACTTCTTTTCCCCACAGAAATTCAATATCTTACGTACAGACGGCTCACATGACTCTGGAGTTACACTAGAGCTCTGCATAAATCTCTGTGGCATTTACTGTTTTCCGAGCAGCAGACAAGTTTTTTTCCTGACTTGCTAGTGGAGCAATGCATTTCATTAACCTGGCTTTTATTCATGTCAACTCGAAAGGTCAGAACCAGTAGCCTGAAATAGTTTCCTCATTTTAACAATGAGGTTTTCCTGCTGATGAGCATCAGGCACTGCTGAAACCTAAAAAAAAAAAAAAAAACACAAACCCACAACATTATGCTTATAGGTCCCTTAAGCATGGTAAACTCTCCATCTATCTTGCAGCTGCCAAGCAGGAGAATTTCGCAGAGTCCTCCACTTGCTGCTACAGATACACCACTTTAGAGCTAAGCTTTACCAGCCTTGTCTTTAGTTTTAGTCACACACCTTGTGCAACATGACACACGAGAGCCCTGACATTCTTTGGGATCATCCTAAGTCTCTTCAAGGATACCTATTTGACTTGTGTGATCTGTAGGTTGTTTATGGCCAGATCAGAAACGCATCCTAAATAAACTCTGAGCCTGAGGTTTTTATGCTCTTACACCATCCAAGGGTTCAAAGAGACAACAACTTCCCATTCAGAAGATCACACGCAGAGCTGACAGAGTCAATCAATTTGCTTTGCTCTACCTCATGAGCAAGACTCACGCTTGCTCCTTTAGACTATGTGGCATTGTAGGTCAGCACTTGTTGCCTGAAGAGATGTAAATAAAGATACACACTTTTATAGAAAGCTCTGTCTACTTCTGGATAGACAAAATCCCCAAAGATTTCTCCCTAAACTAGATTACAGTTTAGTCTATTATGGTCTTGTCATTCTTGACCCTCTTTCTGCGCTACCTTCACCAGCATTACTGGGGTCCCTGGTCTGCAGGCAGCATCTGTTCAAAGTAACAAAAATTGCCACTTCTGGTTGATGCCCAATTTCAAAAGCAAATTCCTAATTCATACAGGAATTAGGAATTATAGCATCCTCAAATATGAATGCCAACTCAGAGGGCCCAAACTTAGGGGCACCTATGGTAAGGATCAGGCCTCTCTTTGGTATGCTGAGTCAGGCGTCCAAAAATCATGAGTTAACGTTAAAAACTCAGGCTTGTTTTACCAGCACCATCCAATGCAGGGATAAATCAACCCATAATTTTCCCTGGTTCTCTCCAGTTAAACTAGAAGTCCCATTTACATTGAATCAGAAGTCTTCTGGAGCACGATGAAAAATAAAGAGAAAGATGAATCAGCATTTTTGATCAACAAATTTCTGTGACACAAAAGAAATAAAACACAAACGTGAACAAACACAGGTCAGATAAACCCTCAGTGGGGAGCACTGACTGTCTGGGATGAGCTGCTTGACGTGTTGGCTTATCATCATTTCATACACACTAAATAAACCCACATGAGTCTGCTGATATTTAAATTAAAGTAAGTACCATTTAAATTGCAAACCAACTCTAGTCAAGCATGTACCTTTGAAAAATCTGAGACATTTAGCCAAAAGAGATAAGCAATGAAACCAGCAGTAATTTATGGAGATGGAAGGTTGACACGTCTTCCAAAAGAATGTCTCGATCATGTTTGAACACTTTGAGGCATATGGGAAAGGAGCCATGTATTTTTCAAGGCAAAGAGAGAAAGCAGGGTGGGGGGAAGGATCATCAACATGTGCTGCTTGGCTTTCGGCTGTCATCTCATCTGGCTACACAAAAGGGTGCAGCCTGGGCAGGATACTTGAGCTGTCCCAGGCTGTCACTCAGGGGTGTCATGAGATGGCAGGATGCAGCCTGACCACCTCCAGCACATTCAAGCCTTCAGGTCAGCGACAGTCAGTCACCTCCTTTGCAAGTTGTGTGATTACAGACAAACACCAGAAGAAATGATCCTGCAAAGCTGTGAATTAACCTATGAAGAAGCCTAATAGCTCTTGCAGTTGGCAAGGTACTAGGCTTGCTCTGGGTGATGAAGCGTGTGGCTTTGCATGTATTGCCAGCTGCAGCTTCACCACTTACTGAGGCTGGAGAAAGCACCTGAATAGTCACTGCATGTTCAGAAGTACATCACAGAGCTTGGAGATGAGCATGAGTGATGTCAAATGATGGTGACCAGGTGTGATATGGTCCCACAATACCGATACATGGGGAGAAGAACATGGCTTACACCAAGCTACGACGCTTTGGGCACACACTGCTGCCCACTGCCCCTTACTCTACCAAGCATATTTAACGCAGAAGTGCCTTTTCACATTGCCAGTTGCTTATTTTCAGCATCTTCATTCAGAACTGCAGGCCTTGAGTGCCAAACCCCATTACACAGTGGCTGTCACTGCACAGTGTGAAAAGAAACCTGGTAATGACTGTAAGAAAATTTTACTCTCACCGTAAGGCCATCTCATCTTGCCAAAAAGAGATGAAATGGCAAGCAGGCAAATGACAGTTAGAGGTTTTCTGATTTTCTTTAAAAAGTGAAAATTCCCATTGTATAGTTGGGTTCACCAAGAAGCAGGGGGGGGGGGGGGGGGGGGGCGGGGAGGAACAGATTTCTCGTTTTCCTTAGCCATGTTTCTAGAAATGGTTGAATAATTTTAATCTCTAACTTCTCCAGAGAATCAGCTTCAGGCAGAGAGCAAACACTGAAAATCACAGGACCATGGGAAAGGTCTAAATACCTGCTCTCAGTTTGAAGTCTCCTGCAATGCTGAACACTATTATAAACAACACCCCATAGCATTGCCAAAGTTACTGCAGTGATGTGTACCCTTCCTCATTGAGGTCCGGTACCGTCATGGTTTAAACCCAGCCAGCAACTAGGCACCATGCAGCCGCTTGCTTGCTTGCAACCCGCCCACTGGGATGGGGGAGACAATCAGGAAAAAAAATAAGACTCATGCATTGAGATAAAAACAGTTTAACAGGACAGAAAGGAAGATAATAATAACAATTATAATAATAAAATGACAATAATAATAAAAGAATTGGAATATACAGAACAAATGATGCACAGTGCAGTTGCTCACCACTTGCCAATGGATGCCCAGTTAGTTCCTGAGCAGCGATCCAGCCCCCACCAGGCCCCACTCCCCCCAGTTTATATACTGGGCATGACATCCCATGGTCTGGAATACCCCTTTGGCCAGTTTGGGCCAGCTGCCCTGGCTGTGTCCCCTCCCAACTTCTTGTGCCCCTCCAGCCTTCTTGCTGGCTGGGCATCAGAAGCTGAAAAATCCTTGACTTAGTCTAAACACTACTTGTCAACAACTGAAAACATCAGTGTGTTATCAACATTCTTCTCATACTGAACTCAAAACACAACACTATACCAGCTACTAGAAAGAAAATTAATTCTATCCCAGCCAAAACCAGGACAGGTACTGGGGCAAGCCCTCTGAAGGCTGCATTTCCTTTCCTCCATCTCTTCAGACTCTGCTGGTACCCATCCATGTCCAGAAAACTGGCACTTCTCAACAGCAGCAGAGAAGAATGCAATGCAGATGAGCCCCAAACCCTCCTTGAAAGCCTCTCTGGCTGCTGCAAGGGCAGACAGCTCAGGAATCCTGAGCTTAAAACTGTACAAAACAGCACTTGTGGCTATTTTTGCATGCTTCAGGTCCTGCTTGCCCCTGTGCAAGCAGCAAACAGGTCTCACTTGACTGATCAAACCGCAGCATCTGAACACACTGAACAGCCTCACCCGCAAGAAGTCTGTGTATTTGTTGGAGCAGATGCAGCCGGTGGTGCAGTGACTGGCTTCATCAAGACCCAGAAACAAGAGCTAGCATGAGTGAACACACAGCTTGCTCTTTGCCTTGTTATTTTGCAACCTCTAAACTTCATTACTATGGACATGAGACTGACATCTCTGCAAGACTGAAACATTCCAGGAAATTGTGAGCTGTTGGGAGAATTTTTGTTGACCTTTTTTAAAACAGCTGTTTTAGAAATGACAGATGCTGAAATTATAAAGACATATTGTATTGGGTTTGCGTGGCAAGGTTTTGGTAGCAGGGGGGCTACAGGGGTGGCTTCTGTGAGAAGCTACTAGAAGCTTCCCCTATATCTGATAAAGCCAATGCCAGCTGGTTCCAAGACAGACCCGCCACTGGCCAAGTCCGAGCCCATCAGCAACGGTGATAGCACTTTTCTGATAACATACTTAAGAAGGGGGGGAAAAAACCTGTGCAACAGCATCCAGGAGAGAGGAGTGAGAACATGGAAGAGAAACAACCCTGCAGACACCAAGGTCAGTGAAGAAGGAGGGGGAGGAGGTGCTCCAGGCGCCAGAGCAGAGATTCTCCTGCACCCTGTGGTGAAGACCCTGGTGAGGCAGGCTGTCCCCCTGCAGCCCATGGATGTCCACGGTGGAGCAGATCTCCACCTGCACCCTGGGGAGGACCCCACACTGGAGCAGGCAGATGCCCAAAGGAGGCTGTGGCCCCATGGGAAGCCCGTGCTGGAGCGGGCTCCTGGCAGGACTTGTGGACCCGTGGAGAGAGGAGCCCATGCTGGAGCAGGGGAAGAGTGAGGAGTCCTCCCTGAGCAAGGAGTCCTCCCCTCGAGGAGGAAGGAGCAGCAGAGACAAGGTGTGGTGAACTGACCCCAACCCCCATTCCCCATCCCCCTGTGCCGCTGCAGGGGGAGGTAGAGAAAATCATGAGTGGAGTTGAGCCCAGGAAGGAGGGAGGGGTGGGGGGAAGGTGCTTTAAGATTGAGGTTTTATTTCTCATGATCCTACTCTGATTTGATGATAAGTTAAATTCATTTTCCCCAAGTCGAGTCTGTTTTGCTCATGATGGTAATTGGCGAGTGATCTCTCCCTGCCCTTATCTTGACCCATGAGCCTTTCATTATATTTTCTCTCCCCTGCCCAGCTGAGGAGGGAGAGCCATAGAGTGGCTTTGGTGGGCACCTGGCATCCAGGCAGGGTCAACCTACCACACACATGAACAATCTGTACACGTACATTCGCATTTGAAGAATGTCAACTGAGGATTAACATTTTTAACTCATCATTTTCCTTCTTAAAGAAAAGAGAGTAGCTCCAACTGTCTTTAAATCTAAGGAACATACTAATCTTTCCAGCATACACAATAATATTTGCTAATTACTTACTAATTTTTCACATTCCTATAGAATTCTACTGAAAGCAAAAGTTTTTGTGGGTGAAACATAGCTAGAATATTAAGTGACTTAAGACAGAATATACTAGATGATCAAGAACATTTTCCTAATAGATATTTCCATTCTGAAGAAGGGATTCTGAAATTTTCCATATTATTAGTCTGATTTAATTGGCCTTGGTTGGAAAATAAATGGAGGAAAGAAAACTCCTAGCGACGTCTAAGATACTTGTTCATTTCTCTTGTAATTTAAACGTTCAAAATTGCATTGAAATTACAGAATCCAAAAAATGCCACAGAGCTTTAAAGTCAAATTGTTCATCGCCTACTTCCATCAGATCCTTTCACACTGGAGGCATTTTATTGTGTGAAGAAGAAAAAAACCAACAACCCAAAACAAAACAGAGGAAGAAGTAATCTCATTTAAATTCATATTATTTTTGCTATGGGTGGCTCTGTGGATAGCAGATGGGCATTGCTGCTATCAGTGCAGGGCAAACATTGCAAAGAACAGTCATTGCCACAACATCTTTATATTCAGGACAGCTAATGCATCCAGAATATGACAGGAAAGGCTGTAGATATATGTGCAGAAAAGCCTACAAGATTTTTCTGGCTCTCAGCTCAGCCCACTGGATATGCTCAGATCTCCCCAGGAAGAACACAGAGGAAAGGAGAAGAGCACTTCTACAGAGTTCAGCTGGTATGAAAGAAAAGCAAACTTTCTGAGGTCTGGCACTTCCGTGATGGAAATGAGCAATTTGAGTTTGTCTTGCAACAAGAATTAAAAAAATTTTTTACCCACATGGTAACCAAACAGCAGCTGTACAGTCTTCCCTAATCTCAGACTAGTTTTTGGAGGATACTGTTTATTCTGTGAGGGGAGACTGGAGAGGGAGAGCACATGTGGATTTCCCTCTCTGTTTCTTATTGAAGGACTGAATTGCACTTGCAGTCCTAGTTTATGGTGTGAAAACTGAAACCTCAACCCAGAACCAGGACTCATGCAGCACACTCCAAAGCACTTTGTCAATACCTTACTCCCCACATCAAAACTCTGTCAGGAACAACACTGTGGGAAATGCCTCCTGGGTTTCTAGCAACAAATCAGACAAGAGATAACCTCAAAGTGCTTACATTGCAGCCTATCTTACAACTAGTCCAAAAGGCATACAGGGTAAGTTCCTCTCAACATCATTTTACAACACAAGGGGACACTTTTTAAAAGTTCAATTTATTTATGGAGATCACAGGTAATATAAGTATTCACATATGAGAGGCTGCTTACTCAAGCTTTGTTCAAAAAATAAGTTTTTTGTTCTCTCACATGTATTCAGTGAATGACAGTCGTAGTGGGAGGATGTGGCCTTTGCAATGCCCTACGATGTCGCTGTTGGGATTATTGCAACAGACGTGGAAGAAACATGAACTATTGGCCAAGTAACTCCCAAAAGCAAGGATTAAAGCAGTAGAACAAGTTCTTTTCCTAGACCCTGCTAAGCATGCAAATTCCCAGCGTCCCATTGTTTATAGCGAAGAGCATAACAAGAAGAAAAGTGACACAAACATTAATCTATCCAGGTGACTGTGATTGACAATGAGCTGGTGAAGGACAGCCCTGAAAATGGATCTATGAAGAGACCGCAAAACTAATTCCTTTTGTGATGTAATCCTGACTCTAAGCTGCAGTAGAAATGCTAATACATTAATCTATGTCTCTAATGTCACCATTCTAATTTAATATATTACTAGGGAGATAAATCTCTGAATACATCCCACATAAGTAGCGTGCATTGTTATGATTTTCTTAATAAACTGTGGAAAATTAACATAGGCATTGCAAATGCAAATGCAATTTATTGTTTTGTGGGATGTAATGCTATACACATATACAGACAAGTTATGATATTACACTAATTTTTGCAGACAGCCTTGAGACAGTTGACAAACTAGAAAAGTAATGTGCTGTCTGATCCTGTCCCTTCTCAATGCAGCTCTTCAGCATGAAGTATAGCAGGGCTGACACAGGATCAGCAAAGCACATTTTTAGCTAAAGAAGCAGGGTAGAAGATGGCAATTTGCCTTTGCGTTGATGCAGCTGCAAGGTGGCAAGTTTGGGAGACAGGGAACAAGCGCACAGATGCAAGCTGCTTGCTGCCTTGTGGGGAAGCACTGCTCAGACCCTTACAGCAGGGACAGAGAGCAAGTTGGCAGGACAGATCATGTTTCTGGTTTATGCATTCACACAGCAGCTCTTTTCTCCACTCAATCCACTGGTGTAGTAGGAAACAGCGTCTTGTCCTAATTTTACATGTGAAAAGTAGAGGAATGTTTTTGCCGATTCCAAAACGTGATGCCAAGAAATATTCTGGGCTCCTGGGCACGTCTGCCCCACGGTTGGGCATTCCAAAATGGCTGGACTGTAGCACAAGAAAACATTCCCTGGAGCAGGGGACACTGAAAGTTTCAGCCTGGGGATGGGGCCAACCCATTAACACCCTGCAGCACCATTTTATTTAATCACACAGTCCTCCCAGTTTGACAGTTCCAGAGAATGAAACAGGAAACATCTTGGCATTACCATACAAATCCACAGCACCTTGAAAACTGCAGGCAGAACTCATCTCACATGCCAAAAAATTACAGTAGATCTGGACAAGGTATAAAGAAGGGCAGCAAAAAAAGGTTAAAAGTGAAATGGCTTCTATGTAGAAAGGGACTTAAAAAGAATAGGGCTCCAGCCTGGAACGTACAATATGGTAGAGGTCTATAAAATTGTGCGCAGCATGGAGAAGGGTGTAGGGAATGACTGTTCAGCATTTTCTGATGCAAAAACTTAAGACCATCTAATGAAGTAAAAAACCATGAAGTTCAAGAGCAGACTAAAAGAGGTACTTCTTCACAAGATGTACAGTTGAGCCATACAGCTGAGCCACAGGACACTACAGATGCCAAAATCTTTCTGAGAATTTGAGAAATTAATGGAAGAAAAACCCTTCTTAGATTAGGAAAGACAGAGATGCTACCTGTGGCTCAGAAAATCCCTCAGCTACAGACCAGCAGAAATGGAGGAGCTTCACACGCTGCCCAAGCACCCCGAGGAGCCTGGCTGCACCAGTCAGACCCAGCCAGCCATTGCGATCTGGCAAGGGATGCTTCTCTGCCACCACACTGAGCAATATTTGACCCTCTATACATGCCTGAGCATCAGCTCGCGTGGCAAACAGACAGCTTGCCTATGGAGCTGTAAAAAGTCACCATCCTGCTACCTGTGAGCCATTTGCACGTGGAACAGCAAAGCCCAGCTCAAGGGCAGTGCTGAGATATCAGCACATATTATGCAGTGTAAATCACAGCACTGAGAATGCCCCCATCCCAAAAAAAAAAAGAAATGACAGACCTCCAGCTCAAAGAAAAGACCCAGCCTATTGTTAATAGCACATTTAGGCTCATTTGCCAATAAGGACACAGCAATCCAGCCATGGAAACAGGCAACATACTTTGGGAAGAAGCAGGCTCTGCCCTAAGCAGCAGACAGCTGCACTCATGCTGCCCATCTGCCTTCCTGAAACTCGTTTGAGCCCAAGCTCACATCTCCAGGAAGGGATGGCAGGGCAAGCTATGGCAAGGGCAGACACCCCCAGCCTCTCTTTGCCCTGGTCCCCCCCCATCAGTCCCAAGAACAAAGCATCTCAATGCAGTGCAGCCCCGGACAGGGGGAAAGGTTCAGAGCGGAGCCTGGATTTTTGCAAATCTGACATTTGCCCAGTTGCATACACTGCACCTTTTCTGCCCTTATGTTCCCAAGCTCAGGAACTGCAGCACTGGAGAGATTTGCCATTAAGACAGGTGTGTGGTATAGGGCCAATGTAATGTTTCCTTTCAGGATAGCAGTGCTTTTGACATGTGCCCCCCCCCCCCCCCCCCCCCCATGTAGCTCTTTCAATTGCAAATGTTGTTCATTTTAGGTTGACTCAACCCAGAAAGGAAAGAAAGGCTTTTGTGTAAGTGGGCAGATGAACTTGTTCTCTTTGGAAGATATTAGGCCATCCTGGAGAATACAGATCTGATATGGCACCTGCTGCCTAATGCAGCAATGCACATATTAAGGGAAAAATCCCACAGCCTTCCCAGAAATGCCACTGGCTAGTACCTGGAAATAAGCCGGGGTAGCAACACTTCTCAAAGAGTACATGTAGAGCACCCAAAAGAAACAAGGAGGAGGGCAGAATGAGTGGTACTGATAAACTGCTGCTCTTCTGGGATACCAGAGCATGGTACAACACCTAAGTTAGGAATTCTTTCGAAGTTGAAACACCGTAAGACAAAATGGACTTAAATTTTTGTGTCTACATGTTTGGTCTTCTCTATACCGGTGAACTTAACTTGAAAAAACTCAGAGCAACATATTGCAACCCAGATGCTGGCCTTCAGCTGTCCACAGTGTTCACAATAAGCAGCCCCTTAAAAGTCATGCTGCTAGCTCTGCTCTACTGCAGCCTCACGACTGCTCTTCTCCAGCATGGATGGACTCAAATCCAAAAGGTTCACTGCTGAGCACCACAGAAGCCCTCACAGTATGGGACAGCGGCAGTGCAGCATAAGGTAACATACTGATAGCTCCTTTTCTCACATGTGGTGAGGAAATGCAGAAAGGATCCCTCTACAACAGCAAACCTGCTGCATTTGGGTAGCTCAAGTCTGGCTTTGCAGAGCCAAACTCTAGCACACATCTGGCTGTGAAGCACCACAAGAACTCAGGACTTCCCCCCTTCCCTACACAAAGATGCAGCTGCCAAAGAATTAATCTGCACTTGGTTTTGCCCTCTTTGACCAAATGCTGTGCTGCCATACTGCACAGAATTCAAGTCAGCAGGGCAGGTTTGATCTTTGCCAATACTATGGCAGGTTTGATTTATTCTCAGCTGTAATACACACTCAGACTGTGGCTTCTGGCAGCTTGCTTTATTTCCAGATCAATGAGAAATTATTGTTGTGGAGAAGCAGACTTGGGGAGTAGATCCCATTCACCCTCAGGCACAGAAAGCCCAGACTATTCACATGCAGACAACTCTCTCTGAGTTGTGTTAGGAGTGTAATGGCTGAGCTTCAGGAAAACTTCTAAAATTGATGACAGGCCTGGACCTGAGCCTGTTGCAGGGGGTCACTCAGATGGATCAGACTCTTCATGAGGATGATTCAGATAGCACCGGGCATCTCAAACAGTGCTACGTGTCCATACAGAGGCAACCAGGTTACAGCCAGTTATGCTTTTGAAAAATTTCACTTAAATATTGAAAAACAGCAATTATCTTTCTTTTCTCCTGTGCTTTATCTAGATCCTTTCTGCAGCCATTATATACACCTGTGGCTTAAGAGTCCCTTTCAAGGGCTAACAGGGTGCACAGCTCAGTGAAGTTCATAAGGTTGACTGCAATACAGTTAAGGACTATCCAAAACTGACTCTTGGGGGCTATCTCAGGTGGATGGACTTTAATAATAAGTGCATAATTCAAAGCACCTGGATTTTCTGCCTCCCTATGGGGTCCAAAGTGCAAGAGAGAAAAAGATTTGGCAGCAGACATGTAGAAAAAAAATCTGTATTTCCACTTTGTGGGAGACTCCTATAATTTCAGCATTCCATTTCTATTTAGAAGAAGGTGTTGAAGTTTGGAATTCAGTATGAGCAAAAAGTCTCAAGTGTTTCATTTGGGGCTGAAACTTTTAATCCAACTTCCAAAAGTTTATCTGTGAGCATATAAAAAAAGGCAAAAGGAAATTTCTAAATAGAAAAGGGGCTCCTAAACTAAACAGCACTTTAAAAAGAAATAAATAAATAAATAAATAAATCAAGATTTTACTTGCTAGAAATCTGTTCTGGAGGAAGATTTTTTTTTGGACAGATATGTGAAAAAATAAGCTTCTCAGATTGCTTCTTTGAGAATCAATTTTAGATAAACATTATGAAACCACAAGTAGCATGATAAACATGCATGGCATGTTTCTTCACCCAGCTGCAGCTAGGAAACCAAGCAATAAATACTATTTATTTATTTTAATAGTATGCTTAGTGAAAGTATTACCAATATTTCCTAAGCTTAAAATCATCCATGAATGTATTTTACCGTGAGGCTCAGCATTTTCATAGTAATTTACAACTTTAAAAGGGTAAACTCTATTGCTCTCTGTCAAACCAACAACTGGGTAAGTGCAGAACGTTACCATATGAAGCACGATGAAATTTATTGCTGCAGTCATTAGTACATATTGATTTTGTTTATAACAACCCAAGGGGAATACTAAACCGATTACGCCTGTGCTAGGCTCTCTCGCTTTCTCTTGACAGTTTGCAGACATGGCAATGCCAGCTTGCAAACTGCCACTGCTGCTCGCTTTCCTCTGGAGGACAGGTTTTTGTGAGAGATCAGCATTGCTCCTTTGGTTAGCACATCAGGTTTTGCTCCGTTTTGTGGCTACTCCGTGCATTGCTTCATTTTTAAGAACTTGCAGCTCTCAGACAGCCTAGGCAACACAAATACTGATTTGTTATTAGTCAACACATGCTTAAATCATATCAACTCCTTGTTAAGCATGATTTTCACAATTTAAATCAGCTTTGGGGTCATTTTACAGTGTTAAGACCCACACCTAGCCTTGAATCATATATACTAACAGAAGAAGCGGTTGAGGACTTCTCTTAAAGTTATTTAATTATTTCTGTAAAATACAAGTACAAAGACTTTTGCATAGGAATATCTGAAGAAAATGCGTTTTCTTGGTTTGACTTGTGCGGTAAAGTAGCATTTTAGACAGATGCTGATTTAATTTTTAACTGATCAAAGACATTACATTTCATACTTATATAGGAAAACTAAGTATGAAATTCGATTTAAAGAATCAGAGTTGCATTTCAATATTTAATTGAAAAATATTTAATTATTTTCATTCTGCAATTAGGACAAAAGAGATGCTGAAATAGAGTTTCCCTTATTCACATCATTTTAAACATTGAGGGTAGCTCAGAAATTTCCCCTAATTAACCTGAAAAGACTGATACAGTTATTCTGTTCTGTTCTTTCTACCATTTTTACTTGAAAGTTATTTCTTTAATTGAACAGGAAAGCAATTTCAGTCTTAATCACATGAGTCCAGGGAATAGAGCATTATGAAAAAAAATTGCTGATTTAACATGCAAGAAAAGGGGAAATTGCCAAGCTTGTGACTGCAGGGCCAGCTTAGGATTCACCATCCTCCAGACAAACTCAGAAGTTGGGAGGATACAGATGTGCTTCTCAAGCTTTGGAGTTGAAAAAAAAAACCAGCCAAAAAACCCAAACAAAACAACAAAAAAAAAAAATCACCCCAAAAACCAAACCAACACACTTCAAGGTGTGTGTTTTGCTTTTTCAGCCCCATTATGCCAGAAGAGCAATGTAACAACCCAACCCACAGATGCACCACCCTGCTAATGGGGGTCAAGAATGGGGTAAGCACAGGAAAGCTATTGACTCCGGCTGGCACAGCAAGAGTCATCAGCAATGCCAAACAGCACACCCCAAAGAGCAGAAAGTATCGCCAGAAAGCAGACCTTTGCAGGTAAGGTAGTCCTATCCTCCTGGATAGAACACTTGTTGTGCTTGGTTCCCTCCCTCCATCAGGCCCGTCCTATGCAAGTTTCCCATCACAGACTTGTGTTTCAATACCCTCCCTTCACACGGAGAAAATGCAGCTTATGAAAGTGGCCAACAGTTGCTTGCAATGGATGGCCTATGGTGGATGGCCTGCGTGCAAAAGCACCTCTGCCTCAAACCCCCTCAAGAAACTTCTCTTACACTCCATCAAGGACTCCTTTTATTTCACTTAGTGCAAAGAACATATTAGTGATCATTTGTTCAGACTGTCACATCTCCCTCCACTGCAGATACTTCAAGAGTTCATTAAAGGCCACTAGGATGCCAGACCACAGAAAAAATTAAAAAAAAAGTCACAGCAACTGCACAATCACTTTTTATAGACTGCCTCTTCTTACTGCTCCTGAGCGCACAGCGTTGGTACTCACCACATTACTCTTGCAACAGGCATAAGGAGCCAAGTCACACAAGCAGCCCAGAACACTTCTGGGCAGTTTCCATCTCATGCCCTTAGGTTGGCTTATCTCACTACCAAGAGCTATTTCTTACATATTTCTATGGATGTCACAGAAACCTCAACTTACAAGGCAGAAACTCAGTTTACACAACCTTCGGAAGCTGAAAAAGCTCCCCACTGGCAGCCAATAGCTGCAATTCATGGTCTATTTTGTTCTTTTCTTCAGGACACCACCCCCCCACACACACATTGTGCAGCAGCACAAGTAAGGATCAGATCCAACAACTTGTAACGGGAACTGTGCAACAACCATGATATGATGCCTCTGCAGGGATCTAACTTGGCACCCACGCGTGACTAAATATGTCCGTTTGGATACATCCTCTGGTAAGAATCGGCTAGCACAGTAGTGTACTTCCCCCCCCCCCCCCCCCTTGTTTTTCAATTCCTGTAGTCTCCCAGGGAGCATCCTGCAGCAATGAAACTGGCCACAGCACACAGGGCTACAGGTACAAGGGGGCAGGAAAGTACAACTTGTGGAGCAAGCAATCATTTTAAGCCCTGCTTTTAAAGCCAGGCTAATCTCGGTCCCTTGCTTCACGCATATAACTTCTTTATTAGGGGTGCTCAGGCGAGGTCAGGCCAGGTCATAACTACTGGGATGTTTTAGGTCAGTCTGGAAAGGCATGCTTAGGGCACACACCTTCCCACAGAGCCCGCTTTCCTGGAGATCAACTGGCATTCTCAATGGATTAACAGACATGGGCACCACTGGGAAGTTATTTGACTCAATGCATTTGTGACAGCATGTACATGGCTACATCATGCCTCTCTGCTTGGAAAATAATAACCTAAAATCAGGTTATCCATCACTCAGAAGTTTTTCATTTTCCATCCATCTTCCCAGATATTTCCATTTTTGGGGGGTGTTTTGTTGTTGTTTGTTTTTTTTTTGTTTTGTTTTCCCTCATTTGTTGTCATTCTTCCCTTACATGCAGCAGCCAGCTGCTGGACACTCAAAATCCCTCAAGAAGTCACTAAGTAATGTCACCACTTACTGCTTTCCACCTGCAGTCCCATCATCACTAATTACAGCTTCCATAAATTAGTTCATTGGTGACATCTAAATGAAGCCATTTAGAAATTGCAGCAATGCCGAGCAGCCCAGCTCCCCAATACAGGTGATGACTACATATAAACACTGTCAGACTGCACAGGAGGGATGATGTGCTCAACTCAGCATTATTACTGTCCAGCCATGATGGCACAGATTTAATTTGACCTCACGCATATAGGATTTGCCTGTGTTGCTCAAAGCAGAGAATGGGTGCGTGGATTGCCAGTGCTCCCTACATTCATTACAAACCAAGGGAAAGGGGAGAAAGCATCCTGGAATTGGAGAGCTTCAGTTCCTTGGAGAAAGCATTTAGCCTATCTGTGCATAAGCACAGAAACTGGGGGTTTACCAATCTTGCTTACAGAGAATGCTCTCCTACAACATCGAGATACCTCAAAGGGTAAAAGCACAACTCAGGATAAAAGCTATCAACTTGTGACTAGAAATCAGAGTAGGCAGAGAAAAACCTGTTTTGTGCCCTCCCTGTAAGATTTGACACAGAACTGGATGTCTTTGGAGGCCTCAATCACTGCAGACTTCTCCAAGCAGCCATCAAGATGCAAGAAAAGGTTCATGCTGCCAGTCAAATTGTATCCAGATACATCTCAAAATACTTCCCCCCACGAGCCACTCAGTGAAATCACTGTATTCCCCAATGCTTCCTTACACAGCGTCTGCAAGAGAAGCACCTGCCCTGCACCATTTTGGGGCAAACGTGCTCAGGTCACCCTACCTGCCCTACTGCTCAGCAGCAGCCTGACCTAAGCAGCAACAGCCACTGTCAACTGCACAGCTTGAGAAGCAGCACCACAAAGGCCAGTTGATATTCAGACAACCATTTGGGAAAGCTTTGCCTCACACCACCTCATGTCTGACTAGACTGTGTGGTAGAGATGCAAACTTGCATTACTAGTGGTGGGTCATCCAGGGACTGGCCAGGAAGACCTTGCACCCTGGTTGCAGAAGGCTCCAGCACCATATTCCCAGCCAGCTAACCCATGCTAAATGAAACCATGCCTTACACTGCAGGACTGGCAAGCACAGAACAAAGAACGGCAGGTTTTGGCCCTGAAAGCCAGAGTTAATGTGGTAAGCATTTGCTGCTTTAAACACACTCTCCACAACCCACAGCATCAAAACAGAATAATTGCTGGGTAGTCATTCTGGAAACACTCACACCATAGGCCTTCATGGCATGAAAACATGGTAGAAAGAGCAAGACAAAAAATAAATGTAAAAAAACCAAACACTAGTTTTGCCATGGATGCTGTTCTAAGAGCTTGAAGTAAGGTGCTTTTTGAAAACAACCCTTCCAAGTGCATTGATTGTTTCTTGCTTGCAGAAAATCCCAAGTTAGGGCTCCCATTGATTTATGTCACATTTAAAAGCCTAGTTCTCTTGAGTTATTCCACTACATTTCAAGCCAAGCAATTAATTCTTGTTTCTTAAAAACTATCTAGTGCATAGAAAGTTTCTGGAGTGACACACGGCACTATAGAAATGAGTCTCTTAGAAAGATGCTAAGCATTCCTATACCAACATGTTTCACAGATTGAACTGTTCTGATATTAGCAGCCTTTGTAGCACATGTACACGTACGTATGACATGTCTGGAACATTTTGTCACTTTGGTGGAGTTCGGATGTCGAGCGCAAGAAACTTGTTGGCAGTCAGTCTGAAAGCACATCCTATTCACCTGTCACATGAGTGCTTTACGTGCAGAGCTAACCCAGCTAAGAAGGGGTTAATTGTTTGTCCACATAGGTACAGGAACACTATTCTTTCCCTTTCAGTTAGAACTTCATAGGAAAAAAGAATTAAAGGCAATATATTCTAGCAGCTGAAATACTTGCTTGCATGTGCTGTTAACCTAAGGGGAATGCTCTCTGCAGTGATTTGGCTGCAATTCTCACCATGTGCAAGAATTCCCTGTTAAACATCCCAGTCCATATATTTATTTAAATGCTGAGAGGAGCTTTTCCCACCACTTCATATCTGCGCTTAAGCACGTACAGGAGCACAAAGTACAAGTACCTCACCTCGTTCAGAAGCGCTC
Organism: Astur gentilis; assembly: GCF_929443795.1. Lineage (NCBI taxonomy): Eukaryota > Metazoa > Chordata > Aves > Accipitriformes > Accipitridae > Astur > Astur gentilis. The sequence goes on from NC_064891.1 coordinate 30,360,016, forward strand.
CCTTAGCTTTTTTGCCAGGCACATTCTTCACGAGCGGTCAGGTATGAAGAGCTGGCCGTAAGCTGCATGCAACGTGGGGACAGCACCATCCTTCGCCCCAAGGTTCAAGCTATGGTAGTGAGAGCTCAGAGAGCAGCCACAAGAAAAGTTGCATTGACTGTCATCTTTTACCAATGCTTACCACAAGATGTGAAGTGCAAAGATTCATTTTCAGCATTAATTGGCTCCCTGAGCCAAGCACAAGAGCTGCTTGGGTAAGTGCCTATGGGACATCCAAAAGGAAATCCACAACCACTCAGGAAATGCCATGTCAGCCACCCAAAGACTTCCTGCAGCAGTCAGTCTTTTCCCAAGGATGTTTACCATCCTCCACATGCCTAATTAACAACAGCACATAAAGAAACTTATTCTCCCTCCACTCAGCCTGGTTTCACAAATACAAACATCTCACTGCTGCGGGACGGTCACGTGTGTAACGGCTTCATGTCAGGCTAACTATAAATGCATTCATTAGCATTTGCACAGGACTCACTCTGCAATCAAAGTTATTGGAGCATCGTTATGTGATCATTATGCAAAGAAATCCACCAAAAACACCCCACCAAAAAACCAAAAGCTCGTGAAAACACAAAGGCGACTGAGGTCAGGGGATGGCTCAGGTCAGCCTGGCATGAAGAAAACAACATTTTTCTGATGAGGTTTCAGCCCAGCCATGCCATGCCACACCACGTGCCACAGGTTTGCTGCGGATGCTGAAGCTTTTGTGCATGTGTGTGTGCACGTGCGCACTTTGGAATAAAGCCTAAAGCTACAGTGGCACACGCATGTTGCCAGAGAAGAGGAGGGGTATACCCACCTAGCCCTCCTGGATAAAGGTGCCACTCAGGACACAGGGAGGGGAACAGCTCCACATCCCTGCTGCACTGTGACTGTAGGTACAGGAAAAAAAACAACTCCGCTCGGCAGCCTCCTCACCCTCATCCCAGCTAAGCATTTCCCTATACCCCACACACCACGGGCAGCTCTCATGGCCCTGAGATCCAGCTCCAGACTTCTTTGTGGGGCCACCCTCAAATGCCCCACTGTGAGGCAAAGCAAAGACAAGACAAGCTGCTGTGGCAGTTGCTGCTGCCCCATTTCATATCAAACACAGCAAAACAGTCTTTCCAGCTAATATACAGTAATAAAAAAAGGTCTAATTCCTTTCTAACACAGCCAGCAAGTGGTATACACCCCCAAGAAGCACATACCTGCTTCACTTCAAAAAGCACCAGGAACATCCATCATCCCCGTACAACCAAAGCACCCATCCAATATCCTTTCCTTCCAACTCCTCCCAGCTGCTATCCCAGCCCCACAGCTCCCATCTTCCCCAGGTGCAAACAAGCTCTGCAGTGCACAGCTGGAGCCCACTGAAGCTGACTGCTCCAGCACCTCTCACACCTGCAGCTGTGATTTTATAGCCCCTACTGACATCACCGCACCTGGAAACCCACAGCAAACCCAGGTTGAAAACTTCTAAACCGGTGCCCAAGATAAAAAACACACAGCTTATTTTTTTGACTGTGACTACATGGCAATGATATGATTTGAGACAAATGTTAAAAATCTCAGGCTGGGCAATGCTTCTTCAGACCATTATTTTTATGTTTCCCTGCTAAATAGCTAAAAAACCTCTAGCGTTTTCCCAGTAGGGAGGCTTGTTTTTTTAAAAAACTACCCTGGCTGAATGTCATGTTTATTTAAGAGTTCATCAAGGATTCTCTTAAATTTGCCTTTTAGGTTCATATTTTTCAAGCTTTCCTTTCCAGCTACAGTATCTAGAAACATGTATTTTATTAATTTGCTTATCTTGAGTGCTGGATTCCCCTGCAATTACAGGGAAACCTGCAGTTGCAGGACTCCAGCAGGTTTTCAGAAAAGCAGGAAATACCATGAGAGTGCGAGAGCTAGCAAGACCACAGATCTGTCACAGCAATAACAGGTTTTTCCTCTGTGATTGTAAAAAAATTCATGGAGTTACATGAAGGATGAATTTTACTTATTGTCTTTTAATGCGTTCATTAGAAATAAGCCTGGAAAATCAGCTGTAGGCAGATATAGGGGCTGCACAACCGAGGAGGCCTATTGAGTTCAGCACAACTCTTTCCACTAGAGAGCAATTCACGGGACCATGCTACTTAATCTGCCCTGTTTTCATTTATTACCTTAAGCATTTCTGAGGGTCCTGATGGATACCTGTGGCGAATTTTGATGTTGCAGTTTAAAATACTTTCACCCATGGATGCCTGTGCTGGAGGCAACCCCATGTATCTCCAGGAGCAGAATGAAACCGGCTCCCAGACCTCAGTCCTTGAGTATAAACCCACTGTCTTCAGGGCTGTGACCTGGGGCACCTAGGACACAGGTACACGTCCCCTTTGGCAACTGCATGCAAGTAGAAAAAGGCACGACAACTAACGCAGCCTTCCTCTCAATCACACAAAATACACAGATATTTGCTTTCCCCTTTGGATTCAGATTTTCATCCTGAGAAGGGTGATGAAAGTACAGGTTTCAAGAGGATGACCTCCTGTCTGCACGCAGAGGGAAAGCCTTCTGCAAAGAAAAGCAAAGTCAGGCAGCAAAGCTTCCCTTTGAATTATGCTGACATACTTCTCCTTGCCTTTTTTTTCCCGAGCCCTTCTGCCAAGGTGATGGCGCCTTTGGGAAAACATGGAAATTTCATTTTTCCCAAGTCAAGATTGTTTTGCCAGTGAGAGTAACTGGTAAGTGATCGCCCTGTCTTTATCACAACCCATGAGCTTTTTTTCTCCTCATTTCCACCCCCATCCTGTTGGGGAGGGGAGGGAGCGAGTGGCCAGGGGGCTGCCTGGCAGCTGGCCACCACCAGCTCCCCACACCGCCATCACAATTGCAACACCGCAGAGAGGATTCAGAAGGAGCTCCCGCATGTGGAGAAAAAAACTAGTCTAAGAACAAGTCAGTGACAAAATCTGGAGGTTTACCAGTTGCAAGCCTTTTCCAGGGACATTCACATTTGTGGCCCCACTGGCAGAGAGCTAACTGCAGACTTGCTGGTTCTTATTTGTAAGGAGGCCAGCGTCGCTTTTCTTTTGCATCTGTTTGTTGGGGGACTGGCATGCAGCCTGACTTACTGCCTTACTCTAAATTCCAGGACTGTGGAATAAAAATCATTTGCTGTTAGTCAACCAAAGCTGTCTTTTCTCTCTCTCTATTGATTACTCCTGAATAATCAATTGACATTTGGCACAGTCTTATTTATAATAATTCACGTCAGCAGCAACATAATTTAGAAACTGGCTAGTAGGCATGTGTTGGTAATGAATCGAATCCATGGATAATTCAAATTCATAGACTAAAAAATTACATTTAAATAATGTTAAGGTTGTGACAACCTGACAAAAGACTGCAAATTCAATGTGAAAACTTTTCCTCCCTCCATGGCTGAGGGGAAAGCCTGGAGAACACATGAGAAGGGACCAGCATTTGCTGCCTCCCCCATGATCGTACAACACCTTTGGGTTCATACCTAGGTGACATCACGTTCGTGTTGAGCTGAACTGCATTCCTCCTCCTTGTTCACTCATTTCCAGTGGTGTCATTTTATCCCATAGCAGGGAATGGATGTATATTTTTACACAACAGATTGCTTGGCCTGGTACGAAGCCAACAGCGTGTGGTGTGTAAATCTCCCCTAGTTTTGTGCGTTATGGAGCTGTGGTGTGCTTATCCAGCTGTTGTGTGGAAGCAGGAGAGACCAAAGCCCCCAGCCATTCCCTGCTGGGCATAAAGCTCCCGCCAACACCCAGGTCCTGTCACAACCCCAGAAACGGCCTTTTCCTCCTTGTTGCCCCCTGTGCCAAATTTGACTATGAATAGAGCCTGAATCTAGCACAGAAGGTTACCCTTAAACGTGCAACAGGAGACACCCAGAAATTGTAGGTAGCTTCATGCTGAGCAAACTAACGGCTCTTTAAACCTCTCCTTAAACAGCTGGTTAACCTGCTCATTTTCCTCACCGCTCACCGCTCCTGCTCTGAAGAGATGCCTGAGACCACGTTATTGGCACCCGAGCTCAGAAGTACACAATCCACAAACATATCTTCTGTGAAAGAACTGGGTTTCTCCAACAAAAGTCCTCCCTGTAGCCTTCAAGAGGCTCTTCCCCCTTGGAGGGACAGAGCCAGAGACTTCGGTCTAGATGCAAATCCTCTCCCCTTCCCGCACAAATGGGACTGACACTTGAGTTTCAAACCAATAGCACCATCATCTCCCTACCTGCCCTATTAAGACTGAACTACACAGATAAACACATTAAATGAATTATTAGACATCTTAGGTATTCAGTAGTAGGTTGATAAAGGGCAGCCCTTCATGGTAACCTACCTTATATATATATTGTCACCAAAAAAAACAGAGAAATCTTATGGCTGTGTGCTGGATTGCAAACGCTATGGGGTTTGCAGTGGAATTTCAATTATGGGAAAATGCACTGTCAAGCCCTCATTCAAACCCTTAATTACCAGCGCTTAACCACCACATACTATTGAAGGAAACTATAATTCACTTTGAAAAAGACCTGGTTTATACCTATAATTAAATTAATCATAATTAATTCCAACAGCTACTGCTATAACTATCAAAGGAGAGAAATATTAAAGAAATGCATTGTCGGGGATTGCTTACAGCACTGCTATGCTATGGTGGAAAAATAGGTGCACTGCTCCAGGTTTCCCATCGGTTCTGCATCCAGGTATTTAGCAAAGGACACTAAACTCTTTATCTTCATTTCACTCTTGTTTTTTAATGTGGCCTTCTCCCCAGCCTAAGCCACATCCAGATTTTGGACATTTACTGGGTAACATTTCTAAGATCTGGCCTCTCCTGTCTGCCTGGAGCTGTTCTGTATCCCTTCTGCCAACTCCAAATGCTGCCAAGAGATCATCTTTCCAGCCTGCTGTTTGAAGTAACATTGCTTCCCCTCGGCACCCTTCAGCTGGACCCCTAATCCCACGCAGAAGAAAGAGCCTTTCCCCCTGACTATAAGGCCCTCCACTCTCTGCTGCGGCACAGCCTTTTTCCCTGACTGGAAAATAGTAACTTTCCCTCCACCTACTGCTGCCTTACTGCCTCTGCTGCAATTTTCTGTGTATTCTTGCCATCCCCTCTGCAGTCTCTGAGCAGCACCGCGAAAGGCTAACTGCGAGGAAAACCCAGGCAGGAGGAAAGCTCTCAGGGAGCAGCAATCAGGGCTGGGGGCATGTAATCAGGGAAAAGAGGGTGGAGAGAAGTCGCAGTTTCTTCTCTTTCTTTAAGCAAAATGACAGACAGACTGAAGGGAAGGGAAATATTCCCCAACAAATTCTGGGTTATAGTGGCAGTGTGGTGCACTAACAGATTATAGCATTTTATTGCAGAGTACTGTTAAACAGCAGGAGGCTTTTCAAGCATCAGTGTCAAATATTGTGTAATCTGCTAAGTAATAAACTATTAAAAGAATACAGGGCACTTCATATTTCTTGACTTGCACAGTTTGCTCATTGGCTTTTATACATGTCTGCTTTCTAATTTCACCGTCAGAATATATCAAGCTGCTTTTATTTCTTCCTTTCACAGGGCTGGCTTGTTTTTTGTTTTGTGCTTGAAACACAGCTCCTTTTAAGTGTATGGGTTCATATCCCTTAGCAGCCTTCAAACAAATGCAAGTCTTTGGGGCTTTCAGTACATCATCAGCCGGCAGAGCTGCCTGCTTTGTTTCTTCATCCTTGTAGCTCTGCACATTGCTCCTCTGGCTTCATCTGCAGTGAAACCAAAATCTTATTTGTTCTCTCATGATTTCTGGGTGCCTCCTCTGCACCATGAATGGGCTCCTTCTGAAAACATATATGTCTGAATTTTTTAGCAAGGTCAAGAAAGGACATTTGGTGCTTTAAGACCATCTTGTAGGGCAGACTTAAGCAAACTGCTCTTGTTTGAAGATGTGATTATTCATTAATGTAAAATTAAAGATGGGCTGAGATCCTTCAATTGATCAAGGCCTCAGTTGCCTGTACTGGGCTCTCCTGAGAAACAGCTACCACCTGAAGTCCCTGCCAGACCTCTTTCATATTTCACTAGTGGAAGGATTACTACAGTTGACAGAGAAAACTGGAAGTAAAAATCCTCTGGTAATTTAAAGGAGAACTTGTCTCAAATGTCCCGTTTGTCCCAATGTCACCATTTTGTTTCCATAACCTTCTGCCTCTTCAACTACTTACTTTGCCTATGTCTAAACCCATAAATTTCAACAGTCTTTGTTGAAAAGATGGGGGGGAGGGGGTGCCATTGTTTTTTCCCCCAAGCTGGGACTTTTTTATTCCTTCTGCTGAGACAATCCTGAATCAAAAACTTGAACACCCTAGCTGCAGAATCAGATGGTTTTAATCATTTTTATAACTCGGCAATACATTGCTAAAAATGAATGTCCCCTACAAAACTGTTACCCTCCAGAAAGGCTTGCTATCCACACATACTGTGCTAATCCTACTCAGAAATCTGGAGAAGCAGGCAAAACAAGTCTTTCTTTTTGAAAATGATTCTTCTAGAATGCTCTCCTGAATGTTTTATGTTGTAGCTTCTTTTTCTATTGCAGTTATTACTACGACATCTTGCACAGACCCTGCGAGAGAAGCCTCTAAGTTGATTATGAAAAAAATCTTTTAGGAAACATGTTCGGTCATTTCTACTGGTCCCTCCAAGACTCTTTTCTGGGTGAACAGAGTCTAACCTGACTCAGGATACCCCGCAGGTATTTGTACAAACCAATGAGTGAACTGCGTGGGTAAAGAAAACAAATCTTTCACCATTTATCTACACTTTTTCCCAAAGGCTTTGAAAGAGAGATAGATTCAGTAGGAGGTAATATATCAAGATGAACAGCATCAGTTAGCTAGATGTGAGGTCTGTGACTTCCCAGGGAGCTGCACACATGCAGGTGGGAGATTTCAGCCTATCTGATATGGCCACTGCTGGCAGAAATAAAAAATTTCATTATAATCCTTCCCAACAGCTCAGCAAGCCCGCGTTGATCTTTCTTACACTGCCGCTTTTAAAGACAACCCTTTGAAAGAAAACAATGCAGACACATGGGCTTGGGCTAGCAAACTAGTAGAGTGACAATCACGTCTCCTAAAGTGAACATTTATCATCACTGTCGAACAGGTCCACTCTCATCCACTGCTAGGAGGGGTGAAGGGGAGGCATAGAACGATCACTTGTACTGTTGACTGCCAAGGTCCAGCAGCAGTTCGCCCGTGGGATCCCATGTGTGTTTGACACATTTTGTGATCTGCTTTTAGCCTTGGATTATGCTCTGCATTGACAAAGAAGGGCACTTTCTCAGCTGGCAGTACCCACAGAGTTTTGCATCTCCAGCGGGGATAGTTGCCCAGATTTCAGCACAACTGCTCCGCTTCCCACTGGGTGTGACTTTGGCCCGTCATTGCCAGGCAAGGGGCCTCACAGGAGATCTTGTGGTGCAAGTACCAAACCTAAAAGGCAGTGGCTGACCTAGTCTGCAACGTCACTTTGATTTTAGAAGTATTATTAACCTTCCACCTGGAGTTTTTGTTCTGTTAACTTAGAGAATATTCACACGTACCCTTAAGAGCTGTAATGAGCTGATGGCAATGATTAATTATCTACAGCATTTCTGTAATAGATGAATGCGTATGATATCTCATTTATCAGGGAAATAACCACTCCTTTAAAGTCCATGATCAATCAAGTGAAAAGACACAGGATTTGTTGACAATGCCAGATGCACTTAAGATGAGAAGGTCTTTAGCTGGTAAGAAGACTGCTGTTTTAAAAAATGATTTACTGTAAACATGATGTTTCTAACTCCATTCTGCCCCCCTTCTTGCTCTGAGCGCATTCAGTAAGCAGCCTGATTATAATCAACACATCAAACACTGAATGTGAAGGGTAGGATTTTTGCCACAAATGGAAAAATCATTTGCTTATTTGCCATTTATATTCCTCCCATTTATACGAAGACTCCAGTGGCCAGTCAAAGCTGCAGGTTGTTTTGATGGTTTCTCTAATTTAGCTATTTATACGAGGTATCACACTAGAGCTCCAAGGGGACCAAGGCTCTGATTATGTGGTAGAGCAGCCTGGAGCCTACAAAGTACCTCTGAGTTCACACTTGCTAAGACATCTGCCAGCCAAAGTCACAAAAAAATGTGATTTAAAATTTTTTACCCTAAAACTGGACTTGCCTCCCAAGATCTGAGTCTCTCATCACATTCCTTCCTTGATCACTTGGTGAATAGGATATTTTTTATTTTGTTCTATTTTTTATTTAGAAGATGTTTTTTTCAGTGGTACGTTTCAAAGGTAAAAATAGCTTTGAAGCACCTCTTCTGAGATATGCCATTTATTTTGCTTTCCTAGGTGTGAAATAAGACTGGACCTGAGTTGATGGAGAGCAAAGGGCTTGTCTTTTGCCAGCTGAGCGAGCTCTGGGATCAAGGTTTCATCTGAGTTGCTCTTAAACTTTACATTTTATTTTGCCTTATACCTGTCCATGTAGGATGAAACACCCTGTTCTCAACAGTCTATTCCTCTTCTCCCTTCTTTGTCCACCGACTTATACACAAATTATTTTTAAAAAGCAAAGCCCACAGGAAAAAGAGGAAACGGGGAGCCTGCAGGTCCGGAGAGGGCTGATGTGTGGGAGCTACTATTTGCAAACAGTTTAACTGCTGGCTAATCCAGTGCGCAAGGTGAAAACACCTAATGAAGGAAAAGGACTGCTCAGTGATTCTCTGTAGGAAACATTATGCTCCGGGTGCTGACAATCCTTACAGCCAGAGTCTGTAAAGCAGGACCCTGTGTGTAACCTCGGTGTTACCTCCCTTCATCCATGCCAGAGTGGTGGGATGCCTTGCTCAGAGTGGCACTGGGGAAAGTTTAGCTCCTGCCTTGCTCTGTGACCTTGAAAAGGTTATCTGCACCCTCAGCCAACACAGCCCTAAAGTGGGGATTTTTAATTATACTCAGGGGCACTTAATTTTCGTGTGAATTGAGAGGGATTTGGATACCAAACTGCCTTAGTGTGTACAGAAAACCAACTCTGAGATATATATGTAGCCCTGTTAAACAGATTCCCCTCAGATTTAAAATCAGGTATAGGCCCAAGAAGCTATTTTTTCTGAGCTCATTATTTTGTCTGAGAGTTCATTGTTATAGGGAGCTCTGCTACAGGCTATCAGAAGTTACCGCAGTGCTTCACCACCACCAGGTCCCCCTTCACCTCCCTTTGTCCTTCCCATGCCATGTGCCCACCCTTATTTGCTCCATCCTCTCCACCAAGGCTGGGTGTTTGCTAGACCCTCCTCAAGTCAGTGCTGCTTAGTAAAACCAACAGTGGAAAATACAGCTATTTTTGTGGTGCGTCATTCAGGTGAACTAGATCAGTGCCATATGCGATGGATGCCAAGACAAGTAGAGAAATTCATGGATAAGAGCTGGGGTAGGGAAATCTCCCTGTTGGGCAAATGGTCAAGAGACCAACTCAGTCACTTCACAGAAGGTTGCCCCTGGACTGTAAATGCCTTTGAAGGGTTTTTTTCTTGTACCTGTTCATGCTGGGCATTACCCAAAGGCACGCTTGATATTTAAGTCACTCTTGACTGGGATCTCCACCTGCACAGGGATACAAATAGGACTCATTGGCAGAGAGGAGGAACAGCTCACGGCAGAACCAAGAAAGGGCCCGAAACGGGTGTATGTGTTTTGAAACCTCATTAATCCAGAGCATTTTATAACAGTGTAATTAGCACTAGAGGCTGAGAGGAGTGGCAAAATACATTTATCTCAACAAAGGTGGATAAAACCTGTAATTCGCACCTGAATTATGGTTTTCAAAACCCGCTCTAAGGAGACAGATGTTATGCCAGACCTCACTATTGCAGATTGCATTTTTCTTGAAAATAACAAATAGCTAATTAGTTATGGGTACCTTTTGAAAAACAGACAATTTTATTGCAGGGAGAAGTTTTGATCATAAACAATTTCTTTGCTCTGAGGTTAGCCCTTTGTCCCTCTGAGTGCACTTCCCAATGCATGGTGATCACAAATCACACCTACGGCAGGGATAAAGTCAGTGCAAAGCTGCCATTCATTGAGAATATAGCAGTATATAAGAACTAGGGAGCACCTGCGGAAACTGGTACAGAATCTGATTGAAACAGAAAACAAAGCAGGTCCCAAATGGGATTAGATAAATTCATGGACAACATATGAATCGTGAAGTCTGTGAGAACCATGTAAGAATGGGGTCTTACCAATATGCAGGGATACCACCTTAAATATGCCATACCTAATGAAGCATCCCTATCCTCTTCCCCCCAAAACACACACATGCAGAAATTCATGGCTACCAGCAGTTAATGACAGATTTGTTAATTAACAGCATGAGGCAAAGCCAAGGTTGATGTTCTAATAAACAGGTCATTAACTTTGGTAATGACCAATTTGGGAAGATGATTGCTCTTACAAACTGTATTCCACGGCTTATAAAAAGCAGCAGTGCAGCTCTGAAATACATCTGGCAGCAAAGACGTTAGCAGAGCAGTTGGTCTGAAACACTGGCCGTTCCCTGGGAAGTTATCATCCCCATTTTTCACCAGACACACTGCGTAACTGGGAATCAGAATAGATGTATTTCAAGCTATGGTGATTAAAATCCATACAGATGTAAAAATGAAATAAAAATTAAACAGCTTCGAGACAACTGACCGTCTTTGCAAGGTCGTTCAGAAAAGGTACTTGGTCTTTGTGACTGGCCTTCCCTGACACTGTTCTACCACCATTTAAATGAGACTTTTCACTGTATTTCTCTATGAGGCCAAAGGACACACCTCTTGAGAGACTGGGCTACTCCAAGGAGAGAAGTCTTTATCAGCAGCATGTCACTGGCAGGGATTTGGTCCCTCCCTGCAGAGGGAGACAGGGTGGCAATGTGTGTAAGGACCAGGATAAATAGTCAAACTACCTAAAAGAGCCACAGGGGGAATGGCTTTGAAACAATAACCCAACTTCCCATGACACAAAAGGATGGAAGGCACCCACAGTTTTCATCGCACTGCAAAGCAAGCCCCAAAAGAGACCTATTTAGAATGACTTCAGATCAGTGAACTACAAATATCTTCAGGATTGGGGACAGAAGCGGGCTGAGATCATGTTGCAAAAAATTCCTGTTTGCAAGACCTGTGCCATTTTCTGGTGTTACTGGAATAAGGACTAGAAGCAAAGGGGGCTAACAGTAATGTGAGTCATGAGCCAGAGGATCCATTAGTAGCACTTTGGGGCCTTTCGGGGGATAATTAAACATCCTAAAGAACAGTCACTTAATATCACAGCACTTAGTAGTTACTAGAGAGTTAGTAACCAGATACCAGAGGGAAGAAATTACTCTTTCTATGGTTTACTATGAAATGATTAGAAAAAAATAACTCTGAAGTTTTCTATGTTAGAAAGGTAGGTGAATGGAAATGGTAGCCTGGATTGGACCCTCACAAACAGGAGTTGCATGGAAATGAATGGTGTTAGGGGACCAGAGTTCATGGAGGATACTCACCCACAGTAAAACCAAAGCACTTGAAAATGTTTTGGGGAATTAGTCCTGACAGTGGCTGAAATTAGCCTGTGGATTTAGGGTCTGGACTTGTTGCACAAAGGTAAGAGGTATATACACACTCTAAAGTTCTGCAACTAGTAGCTCTGTCTACAGTAATACTGTTAAAACATGACATTTAAAAGGCTAGAGGAAAGCAAACTGTTCCAAAAATGATAAAACTGAGCAAAAGGGAAATCTGCCTGTGACACACAGAAATGGCATTTGCTTGTGGCATGTGCTTTAGACTAAAAGTGAAACTACGGTGCTTTACCAGGGGAAATATAGATTATGTACTCTTCTTTTGTCATATTTCCCTCTTGCATTTCAGCCTGGCTATGCAGTGCCTTTAAGGTGAAAGCTATTTTGGAAGAGGTTACATGGGCAAAATTTAGCAGGACTGGAACAACCCCACCATCAGGCAGGGATCACTCAAGTCTCCACGACGTACAGCTATGTAATCATGTGCAACCCTGGGAGCTGTGCCAGAACTACTGCGGCACTTGCATCCTTGCACAGTAATTTGAGTGCACAAGGGCCATTCCCTGCTAAATACTCCTATGGGCTCTTCCTTCCTGAAAAGGAATGAAAAGATATGGGTAACCACCGATTCGGTCACCTCACAGTGAGCTCATTATCATGAAAAGCTGTATTCTACTGTAGGTAGCTATATGGATTTGGACTGAAGGACCAATAGTATCCAAGAAGCTTATCAGGATTGCTGTTATACCTGAAGAATCAGACCCAATGATGCTAAATCATTTTAATTAAAAAACTTTAAAATATTGACTTCTGGGTTTCAGGGAAATCCAACTGATTTTGCATCAAAACGTTCTTACTAATATTTTCTTTCTTAAAGTACTTCAAATGGGCTGAATAAACTAACACGATCAATTTGGTCCCACAACTCTAGAAATCCAGAGATTACTTATGAACACCTTCCTTATTCTGATGAAAATGCTTTCTCTTTCTTCAAGTGTTACATCACTCTAGAAACAAAAAATATTGATAAATCGACATGCATAAAAATGATGACAGAGGCATATTTGTAAACAGACCCCTTCTTTAATTTGTGACACGCAAAACCATGGGAGCTGACACGGATGAAGACTAAATGGACAGAGACTGACTATATCCATCCATCGATACAGCACTGAAAACTCATTTTGGGTGCAGATGGGAATTTACTAACAGAAGACAAACGATCCCATAAGGCAGAAGAGAATGTTACTGAAAATAAAAGTTAGAGATGACAAAGCACCTGCTATCGCCTGATGTAGCAATCAGAGCCGACACATTCCAATTGTCCATCCTAAAAAATGGGCTTTATCACCAAAGAAGGTCTCAATTCATTATTTCTTCATTGATGCTATGTCAAATATGCAGGTCACATCATCAGACTGCTCTCTAAGAGTGAGATAAAGCTAGAGAACATGGTTAAGGACACAGAATGAATAAAATCTACAGGGGTGATGGAATTATTTTTAAAAGTCACAGCCAAGTAGAAATAAAATTTGGCAAGAAGAGAAACAAAGTGAGCAAACACTCCTTCGTTTTACTGTTAAGTTCCTGACTATATAAATTGGCCTAATATTTCAAAGTGAGTGGCATGTTTCGGTCTTTTCATCTTCATGGGCTGAACTTGAGGGACTTATAAATAGGCCAAGCCTTTGTAAAGTGCTCCAAATTGAGGCTGAGATAGCTGAAGATGGACATATTCAGGATAAAACAAGAGATGTAGTCTTTAACAGAGAGGTGGGTCTCCCTTGGAGCACACCTGTGGACGGAGATAGTAGCTTCAAACTTTTTTGAGTGGATGATGGGAGTTTTTGATGTATAGACCTTTCCGTTCTTATGGCCTTTGATTTTGCTCCACGGGAATCCTTTCTTGTCATTGAATGAGGGAAAGACTAACTGTAGAAATTTAGTACCAGACCAGGACCAGAATTTACTTAGCCCATAAATGACAATGCTGGATGAAACAAGATGCATAATCCAGTATCTTGTACACCCCACAAAGCTCTTAGCAGTGGCTTATCTCTGTTCATATGGAAATTTATATCGATTTCACTGGGAAGAGATTTAAGACAACACCATGTCCCAGCTCTCATGACTTACACAGTACTTGCCGTCTTTCTTAAAACACCAACTCCTGGACTCACGTGATCACAGAAGAATCTCAAATGCAATCAGCCCTCTGGGCTATCCAGAAAAGCACACTCAAGGGAACAAAAGTCAGCAGAAAAAGAAACCCACCTGATTTAGGGGGTTTGTGCTTTTTAACCTTCAGATATACTCTCTGCTTGCAATCACCATTCATCCAAGTTATGCAAAACAGTGCGGGGCAGTTTGCCTAGCCAGGGAAGGGAGACAGGTGAATGGAGGGCAGTTTGCATTGCTACCTGGCACCTAGGGACAGTTGCTTTTCTTTATACAGAAACCTACTCCTTCTGCAATACAAAGAAAACTACAGCCAAATGAACCACTTAATAAAGGTGCAGGGGGAAGAGGGGTAGGATTTACACCAGTTTCTTTGGAGGGGGAACAAAATGTATTCTCTAGTTTCCACCCTGACTTGAAAGATACATTTGGCTCAGAAATTGAGTTGGGGCTCACCACCAGTAACTGTGCTGTTCACGCAAAGCCATTCTTAGCAAAGATAACAGGGAAGGAGCCAACACCATTAAACACAAGCAGTGAGTGCAGAGAACAAGCCGCAAGGATGCATCCATGCTTCAGAAACGCGCTTTGGAAACACGGTGCTAGGCCAGTGATTTGCAGCTCTGACAGATGCACAATACAACATTTGGCTCTGAGATTGTATCTGTGGTCATTGGAAGAAACAATCTGATGGCATCTGGGAGAATTGGGATTTTTAAAAAGGGAATTAATCTTCAAAGGATTCAATGACCTCTGCTAACTTCCAAAAAAGAAAAGAACTGATATGGATTTTTATATTCAATGTGCATTAGTTGCTCATTCTCTCTGAGGTGATTTGCCTCTTTTTTTTTGTTTTATTTGCATAAAGCACAGTCTGCATGAAAAGACAAGCCAGCAGGCTTTGTATGTGCTTATACAGGATTTTGCTGTAATATTTCTGGTAGGTTTAATGTTTTTTCCAATATTTGCAATCTCCCATCATTTCCGTTCCAGAGAAACAATTTATTTCCAAACATAGCTGTACACAGCCCTCTTAGACCTGACCTGTTCCCCAGCTTTCCACTGCTGTTAAAGCCAAATCACATTTATATTTAACAGCTTAATTTTCCAAATTGGTTTTATCAGTGACCCTGTTGCCCTGTGAAGACAGCACGGGAGGGGAGATGAGACCTTAACCGTGTGCCTGGCTGCATTGCTGACCTGCTGGCTGACACAACAGTGCATCCCTGTGCCTCGTCCTCCTTTAAGCTTTTGCCGATTTAAGACGGTAAATCCCTCAGAGCAGGAACTGCCTTTTGCTGAAGGGCACACAACGGAACCGCTTTGTGTCCAACAGTGTGACAAGATGGCCACCAGTGGAGGAAGCTCAAGGTAGAGGTGAGCCAACAAGCCCAGGGGAGAAAGGCACAAACCACCTGCAAAGTATGGGCGACAATAAGCGTCTCGTCTCTTACATGGCATGCGTGACTCCCTCAGTGTGACAACACTTTTCATACGAGGAGCCCTAGTTCATTTTCTACTCCTTGACTGTGTGTAAGTTATCCAGCTTATTTTTCCTTATTACTCTGAGAAGTGTCACTGACTGCTGTCTCTTTCCAGTCCTGCAGCTTGCCAAAATCCCCTCTCCCAGCCTAGGTCCAGATATTTTAAGGATATCTCAAGCCTGTGAATTGTTTGGGGGTTTTTATTTAAGCCAGAGAAGAAGAAAGAATTGTCAAAAAAAAATAAACAAATCCAAATTGTGAAAGGGGACATTTTAAAAAAATTATCCCATCACAAACAGGCTGGAGTCTTTTGCTCTCATTATAGTACAGAAATCTCATTTGTTTCTTGAAGAGGTTCCGGGCCAAAATACAAATTAATTTTAAGATGGAATTCAAGCAGTAAAGTGTAAAGCAGTAGGGAAAATGCTTCTTGGTGAAGCAGTAATGACAGTACAACAGTACCTGGGGTCCTGTGTATAGGAACAGAGGGATGCACCCATAGATGAACCAGTCAGTGGCACACAGAAACTACCTACAGCCACATCGATAAACACGTGCCTACCCTTGAAAGAGATATACCCCAACACACCTATTCAGAGAAGTGCTAATGAGGTCTCAATTTCCAGGTTGTGCTTGGATGTCAGTCTTGCATTGACAAGAGCAACACCATGAAAGGGAAATATTTTAATTTCATGTGTGCCAGGATCCTGTCAGTTTTCAGACATCTCTATTTCTCCTCTCACAAACCTTCTTAAAATTTGTCCCCTGGGAATATTGCTCAACTGCAAAGTGCCAACCAGGAACCAGAAAGAAAAAACTGACTGAAAAACATGTAGATCTTCAAAGGCAGTGGAGAATTATACTGCTGGAAAGGAGATTGCGCCACTGAGAGAAAAAAAGAAAACCGTGGCTTATTTGCACAAAAGTCAAGGGTTTCATTCTGCCAATCTTTTCTCACCCTGATCAGTGCCTAATTGCAGAAGCGCTGACGATCTCAGTGGCACTATGCGGTGAGCACTCGAAGATCGATAGCCAGCCTCAGTCTTTCAAGCCAGCTGTGCCATTGCATGCTATGGAATTACCGCTGCCCCTATTCTTCTTTGCAGCTGTAGTTTTGGTGCTGCTAGGACCCCTTTGGGGTGGAGACAAGAGCGAAGGCTTCTGACTACAGGATGAGAAGAAAATGGGGGTAAGAGCAAAGGCCAGAGGCAAATTATAGGGATCTTGCCTGTATTCAAGGAGGCAGGCAACATGACCCTACAATATGATGTGCTGGACAAGACAGCTGTAAGCCCCAAACATCTGGGAAATACAGGGCATAGGGAAGGACAGATAGGGGAAGCAGGAAGAGAGAGAGGCATTTGGGGACGCTGGAGTGTTTGACAGAAGCCAGGATGGACAGAAACAGCAGATAAGCCAGTGGGATGGCCGCAATAGGACAGGCTGCAGTAGTTGAATATGCCATATGACATATCACAGGGCTGTCTGAAGGAGAGATCTGTGAGCTGGGACTGTTTTACAATTTTCACATTGGAGGGGATTGGGCAAAACCAGCAGGGTTCACTTTGCTTTGAACAAAATTAGCTGCCCAATATACTACATTAAAAGAGTGTTAAAGTTGCAACTGCATCAGAAATTTTCAGCCTAAGGAAGTGTAACAAACAGCGATTCCTTTTGCTGACTTTTTCTGAGGGGAGGGTCACCTGCCTCCTCTAGACATAGAAATAAAAAGCAAAAGGAATTAAACCAGAAAACATCTGTTTTGTTTAAAAGGAAAATGGACATTTTGACACAATCTCTTTTCTCAAAGGCATTCAGAAGTTTTTTCTTCATCCCAGAGATGTTCCAAAGCTGAACTGTTTGTCCTTCAGACTGCCCCATCTGCAGCTTTACTAACGTTTTCAATGTATGCTCTACATAATATTTACATTTCAGTAGCAACTAGCAGCTTCACAGACACCAAAGGCCCTGTAGTGTTAGAGTGAAAGGGAGCTGTTCCTCTCTGGTCAGACAAGAAAGACAAAGGCTGAGGAGAGGGAAATACAAACAGGTTATAGAAATTATTTACACAAGGTGATTCATCAGCTCAGAGGAAAACCTGGGAATAAAGCTGAGGTCCCCAGCTCTGATGGGGAGCTTGCAGGACTCCAAATCCAGCTGCCCAAGATCAAAGCTTTCTCCAAGATCAAAGCTTTCTACAAGTCCACTGAGTCCTCAGCCTTTTCCAAGCCCAGTCTTAAATTATTTATTCAGAATGGGAAGGTGGGTACAGCTCAGGTTTCAGCCACTATGCAGTTTTAGGCAGGTCACTAAACTTACCCTTGTCCTTGCCCTCATGGGGGGGAATTACAAAATAGATGATTAGGGGAATCTTGGGAGCCCAAACTCCACTCTTGACGGTCACGTGTGGAAACACGTGAGACATATGGACAGACAGACAGAATTGCAACTGACTTCACACATCCACAGCGCCAACAGCCACAGATGGGCTAAGGTAAGCTCCTTTCATAGACAAGGAAGCAAAACCAGCTGCTTTTAGGATGCAATTCCTCTGAACTATTAAGGCGCCTGGCGATAAACAGCAGGAGAGGTTAGAAAAGTATTTTCTAGACTGATGTGTGAATACAGACATGGATATGTGACTTCACCCCAATAACATTTTTTATGATGGATTTCTTTATGTGGATAACACATGGCTGTCCACAGGGTATCCTTACACCTCTGGCAGTCTCTGCCCTTGATGAGGTCTTATAAAAAGGTGCTGTGCTTTCCACCTCTGTCCATGTTGACTGCTACTGTGATAAAGCCACCAAAGCCCTGTATGGCAGAGGGACAGACGTGGGAAGGCCGAAGGATGGCACTTGTGCACTTTTTGTCAGGCGGGATATGGTTGGGGACCAAGCCCAGGTGATGCATAGATTGAGGAGAGGCTGTATGCTTAATGGAAACATTGAACCAAACATTACTTCTGTCAAGATAAGTTATTGGTTGGTTCAATGGCAACAACAGTTTTTAAGACATCATGAATCCATACTTTACTAACTATTAAATTAGTAACTGTCTGTCATCATCTTCCAAAGTACTTTCTGGAGTTGATGTGTTATGAAAGTTATCTAGCTGCCTTGCTAGAAGCCTGTAGGCAATTTTCTCCATTTTTAATTTCACAAATGAGGAAGCAACCCTCCCTTTGAATAAATGTACTCTCATAGTTTCCAAGAGAAGTTTGTTTTCCGCCGGGTTTTTTTTAAGTTTCACAACAGGATGACCTAAAAGAAGGGGTGGGAAATAAACTAACAGGGCTTGATCCCTGTAGGTGAAGAAGAAAGAATCACCATGCCTTTGTGAATAACGCAGAGGGCAAACACTCCCAGGGAATATAGGTTACAGGCAGGGTCAAAGGGAAGGTTAGACTGGACCAGAGGACTTTCTTCACTGCAGCGTCCCACCATAGCGTTGAAAGGGAATTGCAGACCAGCGTTCAACATCGTTTTGTCCTAGTCAAGGTCAGATTACTATGAGGGTTTTGATTAATGCATAAAACGCAATCAAATTAGCTGAGTCGGCACCCAGCTCTGATGTTTGTTAAAGAAGCTGCCATGCTCATTAGATGGAAGCAAGCCACCTAAAAGGTCAAAGCTAACTTTGAAAGCCACGCTAAGACTCAGGGTGGCAAAGCAGGGTGAACCTGGCACGGCAAAGAGAGAAAGAGAGAGATGCCTTGGCACTCGAGCACTTCTATTGGACTCTGTCATCATGGTTTTCAGTGTGCTGCACTCAGTTGCATTTATCCCACTGCAGCCTTTAAAAAAGGGTTGTGTCCTCACCAGGTGGAGACCTCAGCAATTTGCTCAAGGATGATCAGGCTACGACTAAGCCCAGAGTTAGTCCCAGCTAACAAAATATAATCTGAGAAAATATAATTTGAAATGCTTGCGAAAGTAAGAGAGGCTTATACTCCTGTTGTCCTTACCTTCAAAAGGAAGCAGGGTATCAGCAGGGCTCCTTTGGCTTTAGCTTGACTACACACTACATTTAGGTACAGCTGTAATTATGGATGGGGCAGGCAAAGAAATTACTCAAAACTGCTATAAGTACTAAACTCACACAGACAGGTGGGAAACCATTTTTTCTCAGGATTTCCATTAAGCTTTGAATAGCAGACACTACACTAGGAATAATAAACTGCGGGGAACAAACGGATATGCTAAGGTTTTTACTGGAATAAAGGCAAGAAAATTGCTGAATTAATGCTGACCTTTGTAAAATAATAAAGCCACAAAACCAGAGAACAAAGATCATAGCAGTAACATTTAACTACCACTGAGAGCACTTCTCCCTGTTGTATTTCATGAGGAAGATATACTAAGATAATATGGATCAAGAGATTTGCCAACCAGGCTCTCCACATGGAGCTGTGTTACCTGTGTCTGAAAGTGCTGGAGAACGTTAGTATTTTAGCAAGCATCTGCCATATTCTGAACCAGATGTATCCATATTTGAATATTTTGGTCAAAAGGTGTCAGGCACTCCAACCTTTATTTATATGTCTCCTGGAGTCTAGGCGTCAGGCGAGAAAAGAAATTGGATGTGTATCCTAGGAGGAAAGGGAGTAAACCAGGCACTGGAGAAAAACATGTGCAGGGATTCTTTACTTTAACCATATTTATCTGGTCTATCTGGTGGCAATTTATTCTGTGAAAATGAAGTTATGTCAGTTCTGACTTTATACAGTCAAATGATACTGTTTGAGAGATACAGATTGCAAAAAAAGTCATTCTGAAATGGTACATTGAAACACTCCAGCCTAAAAAACTAGAGCCAGTATATTCTGAAGTAACCTGTATTTCAAAATGAAATTTTGAAATGCCACTGAAATGCTTCCCTTCTCCTTTCAGCTTACTGTCAGTGCCTAGTGGAAAACAATATGCAGTTGCAAAAACTTCTCAGCAGCTCCATTTATGAGTTTAGTCTGAGGAGCATTTCCCCAGCCCTGACATGAAGCTGGAGTGAAACATTTCCCCAAGCTCACTGCAGAGGCAGGAATGTGCTGCAGTCCACAGGCTTAAGCCCTAAAAGAAAGTTGGCTATGGCAAAGTTAACACAAGGCTGAAACCTGCTCTGTCCTTACTAAAATCTCCTGCAGTGAGATCATACTGTTCTCACTGCATCTGTTTTAACAGTAAGCAAAAAAATGTAGGTTATTAAATAGAAAAGCCATCCATGTTCATTTTTATGTTTGCAGTGGCTGAAGATGCTGTGTTTAATATAATAGCTTCCAGTTCTTCATACACATTTCTGCTGCACCTCCACATGAACCTTGCTGGGGGAGGGGGACTATTGCCCTCATTTTGCTATTAAAATGCTAACAATCTGGAAGTCTTTTTCTGATTCATCCAGTCCTCCCAAGATTGCTTTGCTTAAATTGGAAACATAGCCAAGTAATGCCACCAGCTGAGCCATTCACAAAAAACTAGCTCTGTGGCTTTAGAAAACAGTTGCTTTATATAGTGACGAGTCACATATCCCTGTTTCCAAAGTAGCTTTCTGTGTGTGCATGTGAGTGACTGCACACATATATATTTTTCATATAAATATATATACATGTGTATATATATCTCAGCAAATAGGCAGTATCAGGAGGAATAAGATGACAGTTTTGTGGGAAAAAATCAGAGTTCTTCCTACCCTTTGTTCACCATAGCAACTCTCTCTCACACATGTGCACATACAGAGGCAGAAAAAGAGGAAAAAGAAAAGCTGTTGGCCTTCTCCAACAACAAGAGCAAAGCTTTTATCTTCTAGATAGGGATAAAATACTATTTTAGCAGTTCATTGCATAGGCATGCATGGACTTTTCAGGCAAGTACACATTTTCATTCCCCTGCCTGGGAATTTAGCACAGCCTGTTAGGAAATGCCTGGGTACTTCCCAACACAAACATTTCTGTGTCTTGGAATGGCTGTCCTGCTAACAGCTTCCTACTTCCTAGCTTCCTAGGAAGCTAACAGCTTCCTACTTACTCACCATGATGCTAAGTGTGCATGCAGACATATGCAGAGACATGCTGCTAACCAATTCATACTTTAGTTTTCCAGCAAAAATAAAACTGAGGTAGAGGGTAACAGGACAGGTGATAGCATCGTATTTTGCTGACCATGATGTGTGTTTTGGCAGCACTTAAAGAGCCCACGTGGTAGCATCAGGATTGCGCTGTGCACGGTGCTGTACAAACACATATAGGATATACATAAGTCAAGTATACATATCTAATCCTTCCTGAAGACCCCATAGCCTGAAGATATGAGCAATGCCTGCTGAGGTCACATCAAAGAAATCCACTGGCATCAGCAAGCCCAAATTAAGCAAAAAATATCTGCGGTTTACAAACAGGTCACTGCAACACAGGAAGGTTAAAGAACCCGTTCACGGACACACAAAAAGTTGTTTGCAGAAAGGCTTGAACATAAATCTCCCAAGTCCCCCTTGACGTCTTAAATGTGACCTATTTGCCCTCAGTCAGGAATCTACATTGCTCTGTCTGCTACTTTGCTTTGTGTCTATTTTTCCTTTTTTCTAGAGAGAGCAGCTCCACTCTCTGAAATCTGCTACTGGTATTATGGAAGAAAATAATGTATTGTTCACCCTCAATTGAGGCGTGATGTCAGAGGTGTTCTTTTACAACTGCTACACGTATAATATTTTCAGTACCTGAAGAAAAGCTGTAGCTAGGCTACGACTGAGCTTATAATGTAACTTCTTCTGTAGAAGGGATCTGATTTGCCAGAGTTTTCCCCCAGCTTTAAGGTGAGACTCCACTGACTTTTGGGATAACAGCAAAGTGAGTGTGCCAGTCATCAAGAAAATCATTAAGAAAAGGCACATCTTAATGGCCTTCTTGGCGAAAAAAAGACGAGTGCAATTTCTTTCCCCTGTGCATCACCTCCTCCCAGTCTATTGTCACTGTGAGTGCCCAGTGGCCCAAGGAGACTCCAATGGTGGCGATGCAGAGGAGGCAAGGTGACATTGAGCAGATCTCATCAGTTAAAAAACCCACCTTTTGTTACAACCAGTGAGGCTGAGGCTGGGGGAGAGACGTAGCTCCCTACTTAATGAGCCCTACGTCCCCACAAGAACAGCACTGGCAGCTCACTGCTGTGCGCTCTGTTACAAGGGGACTTTGTAGCTCCATCCTTACCACAGCCAACACTACCAAACTACTTCCCTATTTTATATCGCTTACTGTAGGCATCATTCCGCTGCTGATCTACCTTTTATTTCTCCCTCATGCATTGAACATGCCAGCTTGCCAAGTGAGGCAAGCTACCCTTATAGCCTGGAGAATATTGCCTGTCCCGCTGCTGTCCTAGCACTCAGGAGGACCTGTTTATTTGCAGGAGAATGGTTGATAATAAAAATGTATTTTCTTTGGGTTTCAAGGTCCGGAGACAAGTCTAGCTGGCATGCAAATAGCCGAAGCCAAAGGAGAACCATTTCTGTTTTAATGCACATGCTAAGTATTACAAATAAATCAAAAGTTCAGGTCTTATTCTTTCAAATTGCAACATTTGCAGCAAGGCTAAGAAATCCCATGGCCTTAAATAATATTATTTAATAGGTTACTTAGCACTGCCCTCTGCAGCTGCAGCTCTGTGACCATGAGTTCCTGAACTGTGCGTGCAAGTGGGATGTCAGGCACATCCACTCAAATCCCATTCCCACATTGGGGGGCAGATATGCCTTCAGAGAATCAGCTGATGTTCCTCTCCACTTGCTGGATGCTGAAGTTTTAGTTTCCTCTCCCAGAAGAATGCTTAGGGGTTTTTCTGCCTCCATTCCCCCATCTTTGTTTCAACACCAAATTAGATTCCCCTGGATTTTACCTCTTGTACTTTTTGAAAATGCATCTCTGCTAAGCAGAAGACTGAAAGGGATTGGTAAATAATAGCACATTGCTGCCACGCCAGGAACGGTGCCGCTATATTCAATATGCTCACACACCACACTTGTTTGTACGTTGTCATTCATGCTCTTGCTTGTATAACCTATGATTGAGCATTTCCTCCGAGTAAATGTGTGTATATCTTCTTTACTAAGGCATACATGGATGCACAAGGTCTCCTTGAGAATGTAAATTCATTTTCCTGTCTTTTTAGCGGAGTGGCTGATTTCGGTGTCATTAGCTGATCTGCACTGGAACTTCCTTGAGCCATTCATTGAGGTAAATGTCTAGGCAGGTGAAACTAATGTTTCTCTTTCTAGACTAGGATGAACCAGTTCATTTACTCAAGTCGGACATATTAAGAGCAGTAGTCTACTTACTTCATAGCCAAGAATTTTAAAAAGAGGTGGCCAAGGGGCAATCAGCAAAATCAGCATTGATTTTTCAACACTGCCTGGAACATAGCCAGGTCTCATGGGGCCAGAATAAAATAAATACAGGACCCAAGCCGTAAAATGGTTAAAGGGAATAGCACATACAGGCCTGTCAGCCAAAATCAGTTTGGGCAGGTGAGAGGAAATGGGTTAGTAAAGAATGAAAGGATGGGATAATTAACCTCACTTAACATGGGTTTATGAGGGCAAAAGACCCTGTCAAGTTAACATAATACTAATTTTGGAAAAGTCCTGGGGTCGCTGCCACAAAGATTGCATCCTACTTAGACTTTTGTGCTTGGGACCACAAGGCACTTTAATCACTAAATTTTGGAAACAGCAGAACAGATTGAATGGATTTAAAAGGAATTAATTGTCAAGCCTTGATTTTGGGGGGAAATCTTGCAGATGGGGGCTGCTGCTAGTGGGGTCCTAATGCATACTCACTTGCAATTCTTAGATACCCTGAAGACAGGAGCAAAGTTTCTACGACAAACTTCCTCCTGCTTTTGTCTTCAGCCAGGATGGAGCGTCATATTATGCAACTAAACCTGTCAGCGTGAAATGTCCAGCTTGTTTTCTCTGCCAAAGAGGTTATGGTAAACTTGAAAACAACTGGAATGTCTCCAGACTGCTGCTGTCCCAGCAGACCTCCCTCTGCTATTCAATCCTGACTATTCTTAATAACTTATCTCTACATCTTGGGTTTGATTAATACTAATTGACTGTCAAAAATGCAGCCGAGTGCCCAGTGCTCTCTCTGCTGTCCCTAATGGGAACGTGCTGTATGAAAAAGTGTTCGTTTCAATGAGCTCAAGCCTTGTCTCCACCTAAAGCATCAATCCCTCACAGAAGTCTCAGGTCCATGGGCTGGGCAGCAGGGCTGCAGCCAGGAACACCAGACCAGAGCACAGCAGCTATTGCTGTCCTTCATGCACACCTGCGAACTGAAGTCACAGTGAGATGCAACTTTTGTGTGCCATATTCCCAAGCCCCACATTGCTCAAGACCCTCCTTGCCAGTGACCCAGCTTTTGCTGCTGTCTAGATATTTTTGGCCAGCCACCATCAATAAACGGTGATGTGGGGTCCTTAAAATGCCCTGAAGGTTCCGCTTTTGGACAAATTCAACTGGGCTCATTTGCAGTTGTCGCATCTATGAAAAATGCTACTTTTTTTTTTGCTGCAAACAGCTGGAACAAGTTCAATTGAATTTAAATAAAGACTGGGTTTGTTTCTGAGCTGGTGACTCATGTTCTTGTCTATTTCTGATTAAATATTATCCCTGTAAATGGCATACACATTTTTTCCTATTTAATTGTCATGGCTGAGGGGATTTAATCTATGCACCAATTCAATAAAATGTTATCATCAGCCGGCCACGCGAAATGCAATCAGAGTGCCATTGCACGCATGGCTACGAGACATAAACATGCACTCCTGACTTCAGGGGAAGGCATTCAAGATGGGCTTTGTTTCACTCAAAGAGAAAGAAGCAACTAAAAAAATCAAACTGATGCTGCATTCACAGAGCCAGATGTCTTATACACAAACAAAAGTCACGAGCAGCGAAAGAGCAATCCCAGTACACTGTGATATTTAATTGATGCAAGTTTGATGTTCAAAAAATCAGCGGGCAATTCCCACGTATACACGTTCACCAACAGGAGTAAGAGCAGCTGGGGTGCTAATGGCATTATCCCAAGCCTTCTGAAGGCAATGAAAGTTATTTTCAGGTGCATCTCTGGGATTTGCCTCATGTCAAAAACCAAAGGTTTTGAGGTGCTGAGGGCTGGATTTTTTGGCTGTTTAATTCTCACCAGTGAGGCCAGGTTTCCGAAAGAGCTCAGCTCTACCTAATGCAATTCTGACAGATTTTTTTCAAGTGCCTTTTTATTGGTACGCAACACACTAAGAGCCACTGAATATTTGGCAATTGTGTTTGCTGTTGAAGCCTGTTAGGTTTAGAAGTGCCACCGCTACTGCCTCCTTGCAGGGGGGTGCATTTTCTTCAGCTATGACACCCACTCATGCCTCTGAGGGGCTTTTGAGCTGACCAGGCTCCTCCTGCTGAGGAATCCTGCTGCCCTGGTGACTGGCCTGGGGGCATATCAGCATATCTGCAACATGGATTGTGTATGGATTGCCCACAGCCCATAGAAAAACCTTCCACCACTCATTTCTAGTGTTTGTGGGAATCTTTGCAACCTGCTGGAAGGCAGGCCATTGCCTCTGCATGAAAACAAGTGAGAGTGTATTCCTCCCCAAGCCGTCTAGTGTCCAAACGAGATCAGATTGTTCAGACACTCGTATAGCAGGGCCTGGGTTTTGCAACTGCAATGCATCAGGAGATAATCGTGAGTTAATATAGAGCAATGGTAATGAACAATAAAGAATGCTTTATATAGTTTTATAATCATCATACGGCACCATTATTCCCAAATGCACCCATAAATCTGCCAAAGGAGGCAGCTCTACAGCAGAGACACTTTTATATGTATTTAAAAAACAGGATAAAAGTCATAACAATCCCTGGCAGACCTAATTTAGTATCACACAACATTTATCATAATACCAGTAGCATTAAACTAAATGCCCACTGCACTGCGAGCTCGCGGCAGTTTATCGCAGACCAAAGAGAACTGGCATGCTGTCCAGATGGGGGCTTCACCAGCAAGAAGAAAGCACTTGGGAAGAGAAATAGGGAACCCAAAATTTCCCTCTGTGCCATGGATCCAACTAAAGAGAGGTAATGGAGGTCCAGACACTACAGAGATTTCCAGTGCGGTCTGCACAAAGCCCTCATAAATCCAGATGACTTTTAAGAAATACAGTGTAAGCTGGGATGTGGCCCCCTGTGGCAAAAGGAGACGGTACTGCAAAGGGTCTAGTTCGCACCTAGGAAAGTGCTTGTGGTACAATCCAGTACACACAGCAGGACTGTTGATCACACATGCTTGGAGTAAGTCGGATCTGGAATGTTTTTCCCAGACCAGGCTTTCATAAATGAATAACACCAGTGCTCACTATCAGAAAAATTTTAGAGCCGAGAGTTGAGTTTCCCAAATTAAGCTGCACAGAAGTGGTTGAAAATTTCCTTACAAGCTATTACTTGAGAAAAATTGGACTTTCAGCTAATCACAGGCTCATGCACAAGGCAGTGCAAAACTCTGATTTCTCATCTTAAAAACTCAGCAAATGGAGAAGCTCATAATGCTTCATGGAAAACACATTCCCCACAGGAAACCAGAAAAGTAGAGCCCTCGAATACCACTTCCACTACACCCTGAGGTGGTGCTTCGAGACTGAGGTATTTAGGCTTTTGCCCACCTTAGGATTTTACATTTCTATGTTTCACATAGGCCACATCATCATCATCTACACGGAAAGTGTCGAATCATTTTTCCCCCATGCATGTTTGCAAGTGAAGGTGTGCACAGCATAAATGGTGTGTACTGACACAGAGCGCTGCATCACACTTCACTTGCAAATATCATTGTAGATTTTACCCTTCCGACTTACACCCTTTCTGGCTGTCAGTGCAATCACAACCATTAATCGACTTCTGCAGGCTCCCAGTTGGTGCAGAAACCTGCATTTCTGACTTTCCGGAGAGGTCCCTGTTTATTTTTTATGATTATTTGCAAACACTGGTGTCTGCTGCTTAAACACCCAAGGTACTTCTGACTAAATATTTTCACTCCCCAGTTTGTGACCTAAACCAGAAATCTGCAGTTATTTTAAGCATTTCTCTGATAGCTGTATGTATTCAGCGAGCTGAGCAATCTTCAGAAGAGCGACAGAAATGGAGAACTGGAAGGAACCAAGCCCAGCTTTAAAAATGGAAACCAAAAAACAAAGTCCCTGCTAGTATTGCTGCAGGCAATCCAAAAGGCATGTCTGAGCTGCTTCTAATCATATCAGCCCTGCTCCCCAGCAGGAGGTGAGGGAGGAAGCGTGACACAAAACTGACAAACATACCTTTTATTTCACATCAGCCAGACTACCATGCTGGGAGACGTGATTCAGGCTTTTCTTAGGAAAACTCACTCTGGCCTATTGGGAGCATCATTTTAGCAACCGATCAGTGTGATCCCAATTAGAGAGAGCGGTTGAAGCCGGCGACAAGCCTCTCAGTGAGGGTTGGATCCTGCACCACAGCCTGCAAACACATTTTCTTGTACCATTACTGTCCCTCCTGGAAATGCACCCCCACAAACCTGCTGGCCCATGTGTGCCACTTTGCCAGTGATGTGTCCCACTTTGCCAGTGATGTGTCCCACGTCACAGCAGCGGGTGGGAAGGACGTGCCCTCCGTCTCACATGGAGCAAAGGGAGACTACGGAGAAGGGTCACAGACCTATGCGCTCCAGAGTCTGCTTACAGTAAGCGGTTATATGCAACTGTGGATACATCACAAATAATTTTAATTTAAATCAGACAAATTTGCAGCAGCTCAGCAAGTGAGAGTGTACACGAGCCAAATGGCCCAAATCCAGATTAAGCAAGACCACATGTTGCACAGAGATGTCTGCAGCTACCACACCACCCCGCAGCTGGAAAGGACACTTTCCAGTAAGAGCCACCTTGCTGTGACTTTTAATCACTGCGTGCATTAACAACCTCACCTTTACAAGACGAAAGGGCTTTTTGTCAAGACAGACTAAGTTGGCTGCTTGATCATTTAATTGCTTGTTTAATTATTACGGTTTGGATCACAGAGGTATTGATTTTTCAGAAAGACTCTCCAGACCTTTCACTGGGCTCTACCTCAAAGGGAACTAACAAGTGTTGGAGAATTAAGTCTGCAATATAAATAATTTAAAGCAATGTATCATCTATGGACTACATTAAAGAAGAGTGTGGGTAAAATAGGAATATAAACCATAGCAACATCAGTGGAGAGGACAAACCGTCAATCTCTGATTTTCCTACAAGTAAATGTTAGGGGTTTCGTCAATGGCCCAGCTCCAAACATCAGAATCTCAGATTTTGTTTAAAAAAAAAGAAAGAAAATTATTTGGATTCTGGGGAAAAAAAGATAAAAAGGTATCACCAAAATTCAAACAGAAATACAAAAAAAAAAGAAGAAAAAGTAAAATAAAATAAAAGAAGGTCCAAAGACAGAGAACAATTATTCTGAAAAACAAACCAAGATTGCTATGCCAAAGCTATGATTTTTCAGTCTGTTTCTGAGCACTTGAGATCTGCAGGGTGAGAACACCATTACAAAGGAAACCCAGTGCCTTCCAAGTACATCACTTGCTCAAGAAGCCAAAGTCCAAACAAATTTAGCAGAATGGATGAGAAGGGGCAAGATTTTGAGAACACAGCAATGTAACGGTAATAAATCCCTTTATTGTGTTATTTTGCAAAGATTCTTACTACTTTTAAAAATAACTTTATTTCCCCAAAGGATTCGGCAACGGAATTATTGTATGCCAACCTAAATTACAGCCTGTCAACAGAAGCAAAAGCCCTAAGACAGGAAAAGACGTTGCAACTTACAGCAGTGAGATGTAGCCAAGATGGTTTAATACAGGAATGTAGGTGGTGCGCTGCACCCTTCCAGCTGAAATCAATGGGCCTGACGTTTAGTGATCTGCCCAGAAAACAGCATAAATGGTACCGCGTATCAGCAGTGTGGTTTCTAATGAATGCTGCTAACACCATGGCAGGTCTTTGGCACACTTAGTCCAGCAGAGCTTTACAGCCCTTGAAGGGGATACAAGAGGAAAAGGATTCTGCAAGGCCATGAGACAAGCCCTAAACTCTTTCCTCACACAGTTGTGCAATTATGTAAAGTACTAACTCTCAGCAGAGAGCCAGTTTGCTTTTAAATTGCCAGTTCTCATTCTGGCAAAGTAATATTTGAAAATGTTAAATGAATGACACCTGAGAGTTTAGAAATGGGGAGAAATGTTTTTAAAACCCAAAAGATTTGGGTTTGATGGTTGTTGGGGTTTTTCTGTGCTTTCTCATCTCCACATTTTCAGGGAAAAACCTCAGGATTTTTCTGCTCAATGTGAAACCAGCATAAATTGGAGACTATTTCCTTCAGCAGAACTCATTCTCTGCAAAACTGTGTAACATCCCAGCTCTTTAGATCTGCAGACCCACAACTGAGGAGCAAGCGGCGATATTCATGCAAGGTCATAGCCCCATTTAATGGAACTAAGGGAATTTATGGTTCCCTGGTTTGCCACACATTTGGGGGGAAAATCGCTGTCACCTTGATCTGA
The DNA here is from genome assembly GCF_929443795.1 of Astur gentilis. Classification (NCBI taxonomy): domain Eukaryota; kingdom Metazoa; phylum Chordata; class Aves; order Accipitriformes; family Accipitridae; genus Astur; species Astur gentilis. Next base: position 30,389,960 of record NC_064891.1, read on the forward strand.
ACTAACTCCCAAGTGACTTCAAGCAGGAACTAAGAGACTGCTAAACGTTTTGTGGATTAGTGGTTTTCCACCTCTGTAAAACAGGTTGCCATCCATTTGGCAGGGTGAGACGCCCAAATACAAGTGGAGCAGGGAAGCGTATCGGTAACTTAGAGCAGATCAGTCCCTCCTGCATCTGTTGCCACACAGCTCTGGTAGCCCAGGCCAGCCCAAAAGTTTAACTCACATCACAGGAAAAAGCAGGCACCTCGAATTCGGTGTTGCCTTCTCCATCTGCCCAAGCTGCGTAAGGGAAAACCTCAGTGCTGAGACGTTGTAATAGGCCCAGCAATTAATCCTTATTTTTTCAGCTCTGTGCTAGGCATGCAAGGCAAGCAGGCGGCAGGGGAAGAGAAGACATATTGTCCCTGATGGGACAGGATAGGACCTGTTCTCTAAAGAAGATCATAAGAGCAAGTAGAATGTTGGAGAGCTAACATCGTACAGACTCTAAAATTTCAATATATTTTTCTCTTATTTTAATCCCTGTTGAAAATGATGCGTTCAGAGCATTTGGAATAATTGTATCAACATATGCAGTTCTGATAAGTAGTAACTGCTGTTGCAAAGGTTAAAAAATCAGGAGGGTGGGTTATTACTGAAATCCATCTTCTGAAAAAACTATCAACACTGCTTTGGGGGAATTAAAAATACCTACAAAGCTGTTTGAATTGCAGACTCTTTTTCTTAAAAAGAATTGTAAAGGTCTCTATGCTTTTATATTTGCTGCAGCATGTTCAGTGGGAATTACTAGGAATTAAAATAATGGTTTGATCACAGTAAGGTGTTCAAAATGGTATCAGAGAGCTGTAAATAATGCTAAGACATATGGAAAAAATGTAGTAGCTTTCTTTCCCTATTATGGAAACTATTCAAATAAAAAAACAGCAAAATGTTATTAATTTTTCTTTCTAAGGGAGCTATGAATTTCAAACACTGTGTATTTTAAAGGGATATATTTTTCCATAGACATTTGAGTAAAGAGTGAGCACAAAATACTCCTAACATACCTGGCCACTAGCTGGCACCTTCCAGCTCTCCTTGCTTCAGGCAGCAAGACATGAACAACCAAATCAAACAGCTCTTCCACTTGGCTTCTAGTATTTTTTTCCAAGTATCTAAGCATCTTCTGTCATTACAGGTGGGATATGATTGCATCCATGATAATTAGAATCAATTTATTATTATTATCAATTGCTATAATCAACACAAATTGGAAGCTTTCCTTCCTGCCACTCAGCCACAGCTTTGCTAAGGAAACATGCAACACACAGCACCTCATGCAGTAACACAACAACAAATGCAATCTGTTGTCACCTCTGACAGAATGTCTTAATGCTGACCTGCTCACGGACATCTAACAGGTACTCTGTGCTAAAGCCAAGAATGCTTAAAACATTGTTATTTCAGGTCTCTCCACATGTAACAAATTGAAGTGATCTATACATAATTAATATAAAAGTCTTAGAGATACATAAAGAGCTATGCATTTGATTTCATCTTGGTGATATGAAAAGGAAGCTCATGACTTGTAGGAAATGACCACGTAAATTACATCCAGGAAGAATAAAAGTTGTTTGACTCAGAGACTTAGCTGTATTTGGAGTACGAAGGATGAACTGAAAAAGGTACATTAGGAGAACCATGACAGATGCATGTGTGTACACAGATGAGAGGGGCTGAATATGCTCATGTTTGTATTTATTTGCAATAGTTGCCTTTAATGGAAATAAAAGAACACAGTCCAGCCCATGAAACTGGAACTGATTTTGCAGGAATTAGATGAAAAACTACCAATCCAGGGACTAAAAAACATAAATAAGTATCCATTTAAGACTGCAAAACATCCAACAGATAAAGAAGATTTGGTATAATACTCAAAAGACTGCAAATGATTAACAGAAGGGTGAAATAATATATATAAAAAATCTATATTCTAATAAATAATATTATATTCTATATTTTATATCTGTATACTTATACGAACAATGTAGAAAATTCACGGTAAGTTGTTTGCCTAATGCAGCCGGTGGAGTTGCATGGAGCAGAAATGAGAGCCAAACTCCATTCAGGGTATTTTATGCAGTGAATCCCATAAAGCTGGATTCTAAAAGATTCCTAACTGCTCTGTTTTTAGAAGAAGACAAATTAAACAGCAGAGGTAACAAAAATAATTGAGGCATGCAAAATTCTTCTTGTGACCCTCCCCTTCAGCTCCTGAAAATGAAAATTTCATTTTATGGGACTTCAGCTGCAATAGTCTTGAAATAACTGAGAATCTTCCCAAATAAGGTCTCCCAACTGAAAGCTATCTACATTGAAAGTAAAGACTCCCAGACAGAGACATAAGGAAAGCCATTTAGATTTTTAAAAATTGTTCTTTTGGCACCTCACTGTCCCTACTCAAATTTCATTCATCCTTCATTTTAGGACTTGGCCAGATAACGTGTCTCGCATTTGGACCTTGGCAGACGGAAGGACATGCCTGAAAGCAAAGCATCAGTGGTGCAGGTGGCCTTTGTAGGTAGAGACGGCTGTGTCGTGACTGCTAATTTCAATTTTACAGCCTGCAACCAAATGCCAGAACAGACCTGTTTTCTTTTCTCTTTAATGAGAGGGAAAACCACACATGCTATTGTTAGAAGCAGGCCAGGCAGTGCAGAGTGTGCAGCGGGTACCTGGCAGCAAGGAGACTGGAGCTATCACACGGGAGACAACTTTTATGCTCGTTCGGAGTGAGTGAGGATTATGCCAAGCCCTAATGTTCCATACAAAGGAAATGAAATCGCTCAACATATTTTACAGCTCAGGGAAAAATGTTGCTTCATTTTTCCTCAAATGAGGTATTTAGCTCTGTTAGCAGGACATTATTAGATTTATTACCATGTCAAGTCCAAAAGAGCTACCAGTTTAATTCTTAATATAGTCAAAGCGCTATTTGGAGGGAGGGGGACAAGTGCACACATTTGAAGCGGGCAGGAATTTTTTTTAAGTGCGTTAACAACTCCGACTGAGTTGAGCCAGTAAGGCATATTAGGAGAATGCAATCATCTTGATAGTTTGGAGGGAGATACAAGATTAGAAAATATCATTCCAGTTTAGAACCCTGCATATAGTTAGGCATACGAAGGCCAATATACAGAGAAGAGAATAATGCTACAGCTCCCGATTCTTACCTAAAAGCAAGCAAAACTGTTTGGGGCCCTATGCAATTTGGTGTTGCACATAGTGTTTTCAAAGGTTGCTTGGGCTCTGAATTTAATAGGATTTAAGTCCCCAAGTGCACTGTGTTTCCTTAGCTGTGCTAGGATCAGTTACGTTTTAAATGCTTCAAGTTCAGAGTCCAATACCCATAACTCTTGGTGAGCAGCACCTTACTCCACCATTTCTATAAATTTCACTGTAATCTTTTGTGGAGTAATATCTAATACCCAAAAGCATACTCAGCTCACCACATCTTGCCTCCTCATCCATCTGAACAGCAAGAGCAGAAGAAAAAAAGTTTCCTATAATACCTCGCTGCCTTGCACGTTCTTAAGTATGCTGTCCTGCAACACAGTTTTAGTATCCCTCATAGCATCAGTGAGTACTGTGGCAAGTGCTTGCTTCGCCATAGTAACACGGGGATACTGTAAGGAACAAGGCTGGTTAAAAAAAGAATTAAACAACAGGCTGTAGGTGAAGATCAGGAGGTGGAGGCACTGATTTAATGCTCAAGGGAGCAAAAAGGAGGAAAACACAACACCAGCAGGCCCAAGTTTCCCTGGCTCCCACCAGCCACCTGCTAGTCACCAAAATATTAACGAGAAGAGTTGTGTTTGATGGCGTGGCTTGTACAAGGCAGTGACCACAGACTCTGCTCTCTGTTACCAAGAGGAGCTGCTGTACTGCTGGGCAAGCAGGAGCAAAGGAAACCAAGAGCACCCAGCACTGGTTAGGCAGCGTGAAGGATGGTATCTATTCCCAGTGGCTCTGCAAGCCAATTTCTGCCTTAAGGACCAAAAATCAGCACCAAAAGTCTCCAGGCCTTTACAGCCCAGTGGTACAAAACCCACAGCACCTCTGGTGCTAATGCAGAGCGTCAATGCGCTTTGCACTGACTTGGCTAACATTTATTTGTGCGTACACAGATGCCAGGTCTGAAATGCTCATGGTGCGGCATTTAATTCAAGAAGAAAAGGGAATGACCCTGCTTTTACGAATGACTGTAAAATCATGCTGTTGTGGGACTCAGGTGCTTCGCATCCTCCGAAGTGTTATCCAAAATGCTCAGAGAGCAGATGCTAGGCTGCTAATCGATCCAAAAAGCAAACAACACCAAGCATGGGGAGGAGGGGAAAGCAGGGCTAATGAAACCCTGCGAATGTGCTTGATGGTTTCCACAGCCAGGGCATCTTTCTGAGTGACAGATAATTCATCTTTTACTAGCTCCCATTGCCTAGAGATCAGTCTCTTGGTTGTTTTCAGCTAAACCTACATAAACCAAAGTATTTTCAAACAGGAAACCAGATGTGACGGGGCCTGCCCCAGTCTGTGACAGGGACATGTGGGTTAATTATGATTGATGCTGTATCACTCTTCATAAAGCACCCACTTGCCACATCAGGTGTTTTTACTGTCATTTATGGAGTGATGCTGGAGATGGCAGCAACCGAGATCTGGGGTCAAGGAGAAAGGGACAGCAGTATGAAATAGCCAATTAAGCTTCCCCCGCTTGCCAGGAGGAGGAAATAGAAATGCACATTAAGCAAAAGCCACGTAGTGATTTTTTTCTTCTGTTTTCATGCTGTCTGTGGTCCCACGGTGCCAGTGCTCCTCATATTGAGGAAGACCCAGATGAGGAGGTGGCTGCCAGGGCTAAGCTGTGGCTCAATGTGGGCAAAGCTGGGAGAGGGACGCAGAGCCACAGTGCCTGCTGGGGGCTGCCGAGGGGCAGGGAGCTGGCTACAACCACACCAACTGTAAAACCAGCAGCATTTCACACACAACTTTGCCCCACAACTAACATTGCTCCTCTAGGGGCTACACGCTATTGAAACACCTCTGCTTTCTAACGTGTCTTTGACTTTATAAGAGGAAAATTCTAAGAAATTCATATATATGTGGGAATTAGCGTGCAAGCACAACATGCTTGACCCCTTGGCATTTTTCTCGCTTCTATCCAGTAATGGATATATGTGGTGTGCGTGCACACACACACACACACGTGGAGAAAGACAGATCTCCTGTGCTCAAGTGTTGGCTGCTTTAAGATGGAAGAAAGACCTGAACCTGGTATTTCACCAAAAAAAGAAGCAAGCAAGCCTCTCATGCTTAAGATGTGTTCACTGCACACGGTGTGCTTTATGTGTCTTCTTTTGCATGCTAATCCCCTCTACAGCAGCTTTCACACCCTTTTTTCACCCTTTTCTCTTAAACCAGGAGACCAAGTTCAGTAACTGCTCCTGTCTGTGGTCTCAGGCAAGTTAACATTTCTCTGCCTCCCACTTGACGAAGGGTTGGATACATCTAATACGCTGACAAGAACTAGTGCTGCTGTGCTGGAAACTGGTAAAAACAAGAGCAAGAAGTGCGCTGGTGAGCCAGGGAGGAAAGATGAGGCGCTGTTCTCTGCTTTAACTATGCATAGTTGTGTAGTGCTTCTGAATTGGGTACGACTTCACGTATGACAGCTGTAGCTGTTGTCTTCTGTGAGTTACAATATGGATCAATGGTAAATGAACTATTGTGCTTCACTTTATCTATTTTATGAGTTAGACCAACTTATTGTATTTTAATGAAAAATCAAGATAATAAAGCTCATAAATTAATAAAGGCAATGGGATCTGCAGAGCCTGGTATTGAACGAGCTGGGTAATTTCATGTGTGAGGTTATTTATCCTCCAGTTCCAGAGCCACCTTTTTTTCTCTCTCTCTTTTTTTTCTTTCTCCTATTTAAACTAATCAGAGCCATTTCAGGGAAGGAACAAGGTAAAAAGGAGGAGTCCTAAAACTGGTTTGCTCTGGCATCTTTGCTGCTTGGGGCTCTCAGCTCAGTGCCAGGACAGAAGGAGCTATCAGACAGTCCAGAAAGATTTTGCACACTATTTTGAAGTGGTTTGCATGCCATTAAGGATAAACAGAGCACAGCTGGAGAACACCTTTCACTACCTCCTACGTGTCCTCAACTTGAATTATCCAGCTCACCTTAGCAAATTCTATGTCCAGCAGTACCTGTTCGCAGAGCTGCTAAGGATGCCTTTTCTCATGAAAAACAGCATGCTTCTGATTTAGAGGTGTCAGATTTGAATGGTGTGTGCATCTGTACACTCAGAGGCTCCTCAGAGGGGGAAGCTCCTCAGGGTGTTCCCCCAGGTGAGAGCAGAGCTCTGGGGTGAGCTTGATGCCTCTGCTCCAGGGAGACAGGGTGGTGCTGGACGAGTCGGGGGAGAGCAGAGGGAGCAGGGGGGGATTGCAAAGGGTACCATCATGTCTTCCCAGCTAGCCCCATGCACCCCAGCACCCAAAGAAGCATGTATGTGGGTGCTACCATGTGGCATCTCTTCACCTATGCTGGGAATGCATGAGCATCTTAATTTGGATATTTATTCAGAAGTTCAGATGTTGGCTTGGACTATTGAAACTCAATGAACAAAGAATAAAGCTCATGTCTCAAAGTGTGGCTTGTCCACATGTTTTTCCAAATAACTTTTCAAGGCTTTTTATCCTAAACTTGCAGCCTTGATGTTCCTCTGCAGTGCAATGAACAGCACTGAAACAAGGGATCATTTTTAGCAGATCATCTGGGTGTGTGTGCGGGGAAAAATAAACAACTTTCACATTAGTTGCAGAGAAGTGCACAAATGAATTACCCGCTGTTTTCAGCCAGTCATGAATAATTCAAATTCCCCTGTGTCAGTGGATCTAATTAGTAATCATCCAAACTATTCTTAAATTATCTAGTTTTGAGTTACTTGCATAGCAACGACATTCATTTCCGATAGGATTATTAATCCATTTGCCAGTGTGAGATTGCCAGGGCAGAGGCAGTGGGAAGCCGTACCATCAGTTAATGTTATTAATGTTTCTTTAACAATTAACCTATCTGGTGTTCAGGGACAAACAGCATATGTCACGTAGAGAGATATTTTTAAAGCTCTGTGGATACATGCCATACATCCTGCTGATTCGGCCACCTTGAAACGCAAGGAGCTGTCATTAGCAAAGGCTTGACCCTGAACGTGCAAATTGCATAGGAACCAAGAGAAAATAGGCAATAATAGAGTTACCAAGATATCATAGCAATAGCTGAGATGTGAATCCACTCCGAAAAGTGAGTTTGCAAATGCAAGGCTCGCCAGAGTGTTTTTCACTGACTCCCATTCAAGTAAAAGAGATCTGTAATTTGTTTTCCCTGTTGCTAATTTGAAGGCTCCCAAAAGCAGCCCATGTCTGAAGCTCACTCGAGAGGTCCTTTCCCACTTTGTCTATCCTGTCACTCTGTGGTCAGTTCTTTTGAAAAGGAAAATGCCAGCTTAGTGTACCTCAAAATATGGCACAGCTGAGATTGGTCGGGAAGCTGTATACTTTTATTTAGTATAATTCAGTAAATAATGAGTGTATCATGAGCTTTCCCTGTCCATCAGCTATTCATAGTAAAACACCTGCTCCAGGATTGATCTTTAACTATGCAAGGTCAGGGTGAGACCTTTGTTTAGGGCAAATCATCCTACATCTATTGCTGTGGGAGTTTCATATCTTATTTAGAAACATCTGGCACTGATGCCTGTCACAGATGGGATACTGGGTTAGAGGAAGCTTAGATCACATGCAAACATGTTCCCAAACTTGATTATTTTTAAAGGGGCTTTTAAAGTTACTGATCCAACATTCCCTTCAAATACATCCTTCCAGAGAGTCAGTGCCAGCTTGCAAAAAGGTAACAGTTTGATGTCCCATAGAGAAGCCCTTCCTCTCAGCCAAGCAGCATTTGGGTCCCTGGGTAGCTCATTGCCGCAGCCCAGTTCCCTGCGTAAACCAAAATTGTCACTAAACCAATTAAATAGCAGGAGGGATGTGCTCAGGGCAGCTACCAGCCCTAACTCCGTCACGGGATGGAGCATGGCCGCCTAAGAAAGCCACTCCTGTGCACTGGCTACCATGGCTGTAAATACCAGCAACTCACTCCTACACCTTTTAATACATTCTACATAATTTTAAAAGGGGTTAACTAATTTTGAAGCGAATCTTGCTTTCTCGGTCACTTTGGGAGCTTCACTGGAAACCGATATTTGCAAGCACACTGCAGAAAATACTTTTAAAGTCAGTAAAACCTAATATTCAAAAGTCAAAGGAGAATTGAACTTTTACCAGCCCAAGAAAATCAAGAGACCTGTCATTATTTAGAATTGCGAATGCTTTCTCATTAGCACAATATGTTGTGCTGGAGCTGGCCATGTGGAAAAGTTCTGCATGATAAAATAGCATGGGAGAGAGCACAGCACAATTTTTATTAAATAAAAAAAAAAATACATTGATGCCACCAAAGGAAAGGAATAAAGTTGTAAACATATTTCCCAGACATCAGCTAACAGCAGGAGTTTACAGTTTTTCTGCAGTGGCCAAGTATAATAAAATTGATCTGTTGACTATACAGATCCATAAAATAGTTTACACAGAGTTAGAGTTATTGCCAGTTGGATCAGAAACAAAATTCTTCTGAAAGAAAGTGGCCTTATAAGCATCCTTTTTCCATTACACATCATGGCAACTGCAGGGTAAATGAGGGCCAGGTTTCCTCGGAGTTTGGCACTTTGGGATATTCTGCATTTAAACATCACTCAAGGACCAAGTATAGGAAGATGGTGAGCTGGAAAGGACTGGAAAACCCTTGGACATTCTCCTCCTCACAGTAAATGCAGGTTGTAGCCCTCCCAGGCATTGCACTTGCCCTGGCAGAGGAAACTGGTTTGCAGGACGCTTTGAACACAAGTCTAATTTTTTTTTGGCAGGAGATGCTCTCTCCTAACACGCCCAGCAAGGTGACAGGGCAGAGAACTGCAGACAGCTTAAACCACCATTAGCACCGATGCCCATCAGCTAGTAGTGGCATTTATTCTCCGGGTCTCCTTGTCCTCAGTCTGAACCAGATGTCCTCCTCAGAACTGTGGAGGAACTCAGACAGGCCCCACCAGACCAGGCTTTCAACATTGTTACTCTGAGTAATCAATTCTGGTCTATTATTAGAGACAAATTAATTAAATCCTAAAAAGAAATCTTTAAAAAAAATCTCACTTAAGGACTCGTTATCACAGTTCATAATCTTGATCCAGGAATCAGATCACTGCAATGGATACCCAAGTGAGATGGGAATCAAGGAGTTTTTCTTACAAAAGCCGGGGAAAAGGGATGTTTGGGCATAGAAAAGGAGGGCTACCTTCTCTCAGGACTACAGATCCATCCCTGTGAGGGTGGAAGCACTCCTATCTCCATTGCACATACAAGGTTAAAAGACTTGCAGGAAGCCAATGCAGAGCAAGAAATGGAACCTGAGGCTCCAAAATGCCTGACTAATGCCCTAACTATTGGAGCAGCCAATACACTACTGTAGGCCTCCCCAACATTAGTCTCACCCTTAATAAAGAAAATCAGTATATAAAATATGCAAAAACATAATTCATTATTTCACAACACAACGTACACAAAATCCTCCCCAACATGCCGGCATTTAGTTTGAAATATGCCAAGGTTAATAGCTATAATGTAAAATCGTTATCTGCAGCGGAGTATTAATTAGGGCCCTCATGCACAATGCATTAACAATTTGCATGCAAAGAGGGCTGCAGTGGTTCTCTACAGGAGGCTGGGAGCACGTTATAGCTGATGGAGAGCTGGAAGACTTCGGGAAAAGCTTTGCACTGAGCTGTCTCACAGCCCAAAGCAGGGCTTTGGGCCAGCGCCAGGTGCTTCGCTCCTGCCCTGTGCATCAAGCAAAAAGCAGTTTTTCTGGACCTCTCTGCATTGCTGGGCAGACAAGATTCAGTCTTTTGCACTCCTCTTGGTGTACAGGAGCCCTGCAGGCCCGGGGGATGTACCTCAGCATCGGCTGCCATAGGCAGCTTTCTTCCAAATTGTGCGGGGCACCTTTCAAAGCCTCCCGACACTAAGCTTTTTTGGCTTGCATGTGTTGTATATTTTTGGAAGAATGCTGTTTTGATACAGAGAAGGTCTGATATGTTTAATGTTACTATTAGCAGAGCTAGACAGCCCCCAAGCCCCTCAGATCAGTAATTCAGCAGAAGCCACCTCCACAAGTCTCAGAGAAGGACAGAACCCAAAATTTCTGTCATTTTGGCAAATTTTATAACTTTGGAGGGCCTCTCCATCTCCCATGCACAACACTTGAACCGTCAGCCTTGCAGGGTAGCTCTAGGACAAAGCTTCAAAACTCTCACAGGGAATATGAAACGTGTTCAGCTGCAGATCAGGAGCACAGCTCCTGCTTGCAAATATTCACAGAGAGTGCATGTGTCCCTCCATCCTTCTTTTTCCTATGTTGGTTAACCATAGTATCAGATCTTTTTTTCCCATCTGTATCTTTTCCATTCTTTTTCTGAGGGGGTTACTGGTTTGTTTTTTTGCAGTTGTTTTCCTTGAAAAAAAATCAACATTTTCTAAACAAAAGCAAAGTTAAAAAAAAAAAAAAAATATCTTTTTCTAAACAGCTGTTTTCCACATCCAAAATAGGAGCTATGGTTTTAAGCAACCACAACGCACAATTAGATGTCTCAAGCAGCATGCCTAAATTTTTATAAAGTCTCACTGAGATCACAAATCCACAAGAAAAGGGACTAGATGGGACTTTGCAAGCCCATCATGCACACCCTTTCTGTGCAAGGCACGCTGATCTTGACTCCAACGGCTGATGTAGACCATCATGTAGAAGGAGACACATCTACAGGAGACCATTGACTTCATGGACTTTCCATTAGACTGGCAAAGAAACCTGGGAAAGGTGCTTCTTCAGAAGAAAAAAGCCTTCATTATTTTTAATCCTGGAGGAGAAATCAAGATTCCTCATCTCAGCTGGCTTTTATCTGAAGTGAAGAAGGTGCTGTCCTAGCAACTTGCACATATCCTTTGCCATCTTCCAGCTAAAACACAACAGCTGGGACAGACTCATGATTTGGCTGTGGTGAATCTGAGGCTGTTATTAATGTGATCACGAAGCCAATGGTTAACATATCAGTCTTTTTACAGGGACTGTTATCTTGCCGCTGAACTCCAGATATAAATGATGACTGTGTGACTTGCAAATTGCTGGGTACAGTCTGTGAGGCAAAAATCAATAGTCCCTCTAGAAAACTCCTGCTCTAATCAGGCCTGGATTTGGTACAATGAGGACAAAAACATTTTCTTCTGGCTTTTTTAAGCTAACTTGTGAGAGGGCTCACTCATGCTACAGCACGTGCCAGGATGTTTGCAAATGGTGCTGGCAAAGTTGAGAGGCTCTAAGGTTTGCACAAGGCCAGGAGTGAGCTGCCCGTGAGTTTTAAGATGGAGCTTGATAGCCAGATAAACAGGATTGCACAACAGGGCTGTATGCAACCACGGGAGACAAATGGTGCCCACTCCCCAGCCTTATTCTCCAAATGGATTAAATTTTTATCAGAGCACCGGGAAGAAAACATCAATGTCAGGTGTATTCTACTCCTAGCAGGTGCTAGAAGATATTTATTGAAATGCCTTTTTCCCCCTTTTAATCATCACTAAAGCTCCCTCATGGGCTCCTTTTGGAGCTCCTTTTCCTCCCCAGCTATGACCTGCTAGAGAGCAAGTATTAGTAAGTTTTCAGCGAGGGCTCAGACGGCTGTGGGCTGAGACTCCAGCCTGGGAGGACTGATGAGGAAGCAGGAAAAATAAATCTCTGCACGTAGATGCCTGCCTAGCTCATCACCTGCTGAGCGATGCATCTCCAGGGATCACTTTGACTTTTTAAGGATTTGTTTTATTTTTCTTTTAATAACGAACGTGCAGATGTTCCGTGTTTCAAATTACTCCCATTCACTTTTCTTTGTTTTTTTCTCTTGTTTCCAGCTTGTTTAGGGCAGGGCAAGCACTTAGCATGCAGCAAAGCTGTCAGTCAACAGCCTCACATCCTTGAACCCCAGGAAAAGGAAAATATATCCCTCCAAGACTGTTCCCCCACTCAATGACAAAACCCTGCCCCTTTCCCCCTTTGGGCTGTGACCCCCTACTGTACACTCTTTCACCCCTTTGGCCTCTTGCCTTAGTCAGCATTCCCAGGCTTCAGAGTCCCCAGAGTGTCTTTGATCCTCTCAGCCTCTTCCTGCCACATACTTCCCTCACCATCCAAAATGAGGTACAAGATGAAAGGTGTGGAGATGAAAGAGCAGAAGAGAGAGCTCGATCCCCAAGCAAAGGTAAGACACAGCAAAAAAAGCCAGATTGCAGCCATCGGTGCAGGTATGAACAGGAAACACAACTTCTTCCCAGTAAGAAGCCACTTTTCTGCAAACAGTTTTTAAAAATGCAGGGTGGGGATGCAACAGAGCTCTGCTGGCTAATGCTGTTCTGCTCCAACCCACGGCTGCACACAGCAGCATCACGTCAGAGGAATGGCAAGGGGCAAATCTGCAGGAGGAACAAAGCACCACAGCACCCTCGCAGCCACAAAGCCAGATCCTAAAAACTGCAAATTGCCAGAGCCTGCTGAAGTCCATGAGCATCACACAGTTGCCACGAGCTAAAGGCTTTTTGCAAACACTCACACCATCTCTAGTGCCTCTGAAACAAAGTTCCTTCCAAAATTCCCAAAACAGCAATGGAAAAGTCAAAAAATGCAAGGGTCCCCAAAGCATATAATACTTAGCACTTTTTAAGACAAAAGCTGTCAGTAATAGGAGCCTCAAATGAAGTTTCACATCTAAATAACAGCACTAGTTGCTGCTGGGAGCTCTGCATATTTTTGTAAAATCAGGCACCATGATGAATTGCCTGAATATACTTATTTTTATACTAAGCATCTATTCACTCTGCCAAATTCTGCTCTCACTTCTACCAGGGGTTACTTGAAAAACGGAGTCACCTCTTTTATTTGGGTAAGTTTAGGGTTGTCTGGCTGATCTTTTTGAATGACAGCTATTCAAGTATTTTTTCAGCATCTTTTTTCTCTGAAACAGGATTTTTCTTTAACAATTAAATATCCAAAATACAGACCTTTTTTTTCTTTTTTTTTCTTTAATGGCCTGGTTTTCTTGCAAACCATATTTGTAATGTCTTGGGCTTTTGGCTGCTCAAAACTATTTTGATAATTCCTTTTGGTGACAAAAGTATTTTGATAATCATTTGAATGATGCTATCAGCAAAAAAAGCTTATTCAAAATCTTACAATTTCCTGACAAATTTGGATAACACCTGGGAAACAACCTACTTAACTATTTGAAACGCTACACCCTGCTTTAAAATACTTCCCCTCTCCAGTCTGTGCTTAGATGTCTTATTACACCCCTGACCTATGATCACAGCAAAGGTGAAACTTTCCATTTTTCTCGCTTCACAAGAAAAAAAGAAATGAGAGGACAGCAACCCCAGTAAGTCCTGAAGGACAGAACATTTGGATTTAATAGTGTGACCCCAATGGCTATTTGATTGTGCAAATATCTGTGGCATTTACTGCCCCCAAAATCCACTGCAAATGCATTCCAGATTTACATACTTATTTTCCAGGGTATTTTTGAGTGTATTACCTTGGTTCTGTTTTCTTTTTGTGTGTGGATTCCTACATTAAACATATGAAAAATACTCCAGCACACCCAGAGAGCACCTGTGAAGCTACAGAGCTGCAGAAGAGCCTTCCTGGAAGTAGCTGATCCATCAGAGCGACTCTCTACACTCTGTCCAAGCTTTGCAAAACTACCTGGGTCAGTGATAATCATCATCAAGGTAAATTATATTCTCTGTCATGTCATATCACAATTAACCAAGCAGCCATAATCATCTTCTATCTTGCTAAGTCCCTGAGTAGGCAGTTTGCTATCTGCTGTTGGGAGATAAGATAGATACCCACGTAGCTATGAGAAATGTCCTATTTTCTAGATACACGCAAACCATTTCAAAGGCAATAAATGCCCAACAGCGTGTTATTCTGCTCTTTCCCATAACCTCTCTCTCTCTCTCCAACCTGATTATGACAGGGACTCTGCCTTCTTCCCAGAAGCAGCCCCGTTTTTACACTTGCCGATCATTTCTCCAAGTGTGGGCATGCAGTAGGAGATACAGAAGTGCCTGTCAGCACTTGGAGAAATCATGCACCAACATATGAATATATCCCTCTCAGGGATGCCCATCATGATTAATCAGCAGAGGCAAGAGAGACCAAAGCAGGAGAGTCTCTGGTGCATAAAAAGCAACCTTCGCCCAAGAGCTCACCTCCCTGCCTACACTTACACCATGAGGCGAAAGTCTCTAAACATACGAGAATCCCTTCAGTGCAGTCTTGTGCCTCTCTCTACCTTAGCTGTCATCTGGTATTTGGAGATCAGAGCTGCTGAAATAAAAATGTTTATAACCAACCTATAGCACAACTCCCACCAACAGCCAATCAGCCCAGTGTCATCCTTCCACTGCTCATAAACAGCCTCAATGAGAGAAAAAAATAAAAGCTAACAAATGGTAAAGTTTTATAAATACTTTTGATCATTACTCACTGGCCTCATAAATCTCTCACATATTAGACAGTCAGACTAACAGGACACAGAAATTTTGCTCTTAGTGCCATAAATCTTTCTCATGTTCTTTCTATGGTTATAATAATAGAAATTTATTGTTGCCTTCGTTTCCTCCCATATTCTGTGTAATTAATCTCGATGTGTTGCCGTGTACATTTAGAGACAGTACATTTTGTGCCTGCCCATTTGTATTTTTTTCAACAGCAAGTCCCATCTGAGTTAATATATTGTGTTATATTATATATAACCACTGACCATAACTCAGATAGAACACAACACATTTTAATTTTGTTGCCCCATTATTTTTGCAGTAAGTCGATACGATATGAGGTGAAGCGTGCCTTGCTCAGCACTTATTGATCTGTCTGTTTGCTCATTGCTTACATCAAAACACCACTTGTCAGCTCGGGCTCTGTTATGATTATCTTATCATGCAGGAAGCGACAGCCTCAAAGACTAAACGCTAGTCGACATCCAAGGTCAGGTGATACTGAGAACCAGCCCAAAGGTTTTCAGCAAGGCAGAGATGAGTAACTAACACTTCAGGACCAAGTCTCCTTTTTATTAAGGGCACCTCTACATTGCAATCAGGAAAAGCAGCTATGGCAGATGGAGGAATGCTTCAATCAGCTCTTGCAGCAATGAGGCACAACGTAGGGATGGTGGTAGAGTTACAGTACTCCAAAATGAGAGGAACCCTATGGACCACGAATAACCGACAAGGTGTCTAAATTTTTTGATAGAAAAAGGAGTTTAGAGTATACCAAAAGCTTGTCCATCTTGCTATAAAGAACGCTGACCTCACAGGAGATTCCAGTGGAGCAGAGATGTTGTGCATTGGTTTAGACTTTTTACCTCCTGTCGTGGTTTAACCCCAGCCAGCAACCACACAGCCACTCACTCACTTCCCTCCCACCAAGTGGGATGGGGGAGAGAATTGGGAAAAGAAGTAAAACTCATGGGCTGAGATAAGAATGGTTTAATAGAACAGAAAGGAAGAAAATAATAATGATAACAATAATAAAATAAGAATAATAATCAAAAAAGGATTGGAATATACAAGTGATGCACAATACAATTGCTCACCACTCGCTGACTGATGCCCAGTTAGTCCCCAAGCAGCGATCCCCCCACTCCCACTCCCTCCAGTTTATATACTAGATGGGACGTCCCATGGTGTGGAATACCCCTTTGGCCAGTTTGGGTCAGCTGCCCTGGCTGTGTCCCCTCCCAACTTCTTGTGCTCCTCCAGCCTTCTTGCTGGCTGGGCATCAAAAGCTGAAAAATCCTTGACTTTAGACTAAACATTACTTAGCAACAACTGAAAACATCAGTGTGTTATCCACATTCTTCTCATACCAAACTCAAAAACATAGCACTGTACCAGCTACTAGGAAGACAATTAACTCTATCCCAGCTGAAACCAGGACACCTCCTCAACAAGTGCCTTGCACACTGCAAAATCATAACCCCTCTTGTTGTTGAGGACATTTAGCCAGTTGTGTGTCCATGCGGCATATCAATATCACTTTGGACCAAGACCAAATGTCCAACATGTCACCTCTCTGCATATTCAATGCACCAAGATAGCGTACGGTGTTCATCCATCTTGCCCTGACCTCATATGATGCCACTTGAGCAACAGAAATCACTGCACCCTCTTTCCTCCATGTTTCTAAATGACAGATTCGCCCTCCATCCCCTGCAGTCCACTGCTCTTTAGTTGTTAAAGAGCTTTGAGAAATGCATTTGGAAAGGCAGCTCTGCTTTTTCAGAGCAGGCAGCAGGACAGTGCCTGAATAAATGAATATGATTAGTGAACCCCTACTTAAAGCATCAGTCACTTTGCCTTTGTAAAGAAGAGCTGTGGAAAGACAGATGCCAACGGCCAATGTGCTGATGCATTTTGGAGTTTGTTGGCGTGGGGGAAGGTAAAGCTGTGAGTGACAGCAGAGCCTCTTTGGGGTTTGGGTCATGCTGTCTTAAAAATCCAGACAGGAAAGATCAAGATTTATGGCTGGATTACTGATTAACTGAAATAATCTACCCACCTACCCAGAAAATGGCAAAGGCCCACTAGCAACCTCCAGTGTACAGTTGTCCTACTGCATGGGGGTCACAATTTTAAGTGAGCAAGTTTCCACTGCTTGGGCACGTACATAGGGGTGAGTCTTCGGTGCTCTGGAGGAACCTTGTCTCTCAAGGCTTTACAGCCTCTGCAGAGAGAGGGACTTATCTACAAGGTGGTTCAGAGCAAGAAAGAAATGCAGGTATCCCCTGACATGGAGGCACTCTAGGGTGCTGCGTAATGGCAGTGTGCACAAAAGGTGAAAAACCCTCCACAGTAAGTGGGCATTACCCATTACCAAATAATTATTTGTCTTGATGCCATGCTTTGGAGGCACTAGGTGAGATCAAGTGATGATGCCAAGCACCATAAGCACTGAAGGAGGCCCCCAAGCAGCACAAGATAGGGGTTGCAAACCCTTGCACACTCTACCAAGAAACTTCTTTTTTTTTTTGCCATCCCTTCTCTGTGGAAAAAGAGCTAGAGGGTTTTCTGAAATAACAGCAAGGGTTGGCACTGGACTTACGTGATGGCTTAGGGGACACAAGGAGAGCTCAGTCACCATTTGAGCCTCCATGCACCAGGTCTGGGAGCTATGCGGAGCACATAATTTCTTCTGCTTCTTTCAGCATAAGGCTGCAAAACAGGTTTAGACTAACTCATTTACAGCTGTACAATGCCAGCACCCAGGAATTCAACAGTTCACATAAATACAGACCCAAATTATTTCTTGTAACACACTTATAAAGAGGAACTGAAGAGCATTTCCATGCTCTGCATGGTTTGCATTACCGGTGATTTTTTTTTTTTTAATGTAATCTAATACATTATAGCTAAATCTGATGAGGAAACAGCTCTCTAGAGTCCCCAAAGGATTGTTTTCATGTATTCCCTGATTTATGACTGTTTGATTTCACTTTCATGTGCTGGATTTCTAATTGCAATATACCCATATCCAAGTTTCAGCCCATATGCCACGCATTGCTAGTTACAGACCAAGGGGGACTCATATCCCTTCCCTCACCTGCTCTGTGGCCTGATCCTGCCCTTATAGCAAAGCCTACTTGTGGTCTATAGAACCCTATGCTTTATGCTTTGATGCACACAGTTTTCCTGCCATGTCTCTCCCTTAAACTTCCTAGCTTCAGCTTTAGAGTTTCTCATTTTCCAGAGTCCCCTTTCTCTATCAGATGGTCTCTGACTTCCAAGCTCACGAGAGCCACCTTACAGGTACCAGCAGCATTTCCCTACTGCAGTTAGAAGAAAGCATGGGCAGCATCCTTCAAACCCACCTCTCTTTTGTTATCCAGTAAGAGTCTCTTCACCAAAACCATGAGGGGTTGCTGGCAGTAAGCTGCTCCCATTGCTTGGTGTTTCCATCCCCTGGGATGATGGAAGGGAAAGGTGCTAATGATATGATACCCATTTTGCAGCTTCAATATGCTTCTAGAGGAAGATAATCTAATTGGTACCTTATTACTGGAGCACTTCAACAGCAAAACCAGTGACAGGAATGTGTGTGCTGAAGCACTCAGTCATCTGGGGAGAGTTGATAGAAGCTGTGGTGGCTGGGCTCATTGCCGTGAACTCTGAGAAAATTAGATAGAGGTGGGCTAAGAAAGAGAAATTCCTGAACTAAGATGAACTCTGTTTGGATCCCAGAAAAGCCCAATTAAGTTCCTCTCTTATGCTTCAATTTTTGGGTTGATTTGGTTCTAAAACCTGCATCTCAAGACCTCTGATCCCAACGCTTAACTTCTCAAAATCCTGGGGAGCTGGCATGGTTTGGGGAGCCTCCATTAAAATGGCACTCGCGTGTAAATCAGTGCCAGGCACTGCCAGGGTGCACCAGCCACTGAGGGTCTGCTGACATCCTTCAGGCCTTTATCTCTTGGCCTTGTCTGTGCGATGGGGGCACCTCCAGCCTCCTGGGGCTGCTGACACCGAGGTGGTCAGAAACCACAGCTCAGCTGACAGAGTGCAGCTGAGTCTTCATTTGAACACTCACAAGGGGGAAAAAAAGCTCTTTTATTCAGTTCATTCCTCCTATTATTCTTCTCTGCACATGCTGCGTTTGTTTTTGTCATTAGGTTTCCAGTGTCCCTAATAAGATATTAATGAGATGCTAATTCAACATGCAAATTACAGGAGACTGACATGGAAAGGTTGCTATATTTAGAGCCAGAGCAGGATTTTAATGGCTGTCTTCACCCGTCTTGTGCCTTTTGTCAATTGCTTCCTTACTCTGGTGAGCAGCCTTGCATCCCTGAAGTGTCTAGGTGACCTTGGAGGTTAGGAGAAATGACAAAAATTCTGGACTATGTTACCATAGTAGTAATGAAAAAACCCCCACTATGTTCCAAAGACACTATCAAAAGGATGCCCTCTTCTTTAAATAAAAAAAAAAAAAAAAAAACAAAAAAAAAAACAAAAACAAAAAACACCAACAACAAAACAAAAAACCCCAAACTTGGATCCTTGCCCATTCAGGAGCAATAGCAACAGGAGGGGATGCCCTGAGAAATGAGATGCTCCTTGCCACACTGCAGAGTTCAGGAGTGATGCCAAGATCGAGATGTGCCCTCATCACACAAACTGGTCTGGAGGAGCAGAGGGAGAGGAGAGGGGTGCA
This sequence comes from Astur gentilis, assembly GCF_929443795.1. Taxonomy (NCBI): domain Eukaryota; kingdom Metazoa; phylum Chordata; class Aves; order Accipitriformes; family Accipitridae; genus Astur; species Astur gentilis. The sequence continues at coordinate 30,409,428 of NC_064891.1, forward strand.
TATATATCCTGTGGTCCAGCACAGGCAGCACAACCTGTCCCATGGCCTGACACATAGACAGGAGCTCTGCTCTTTGTTCCGTATTCCCAGCAGAGCTGTGTCTGCCTTGAGCTTGTTGCAAGCATACCAGCAGTTTGGACACTTAAAACAAAAGCTGTTGGGAATGTTACCCTAAGAAAGCAAGCAAGCTGAGTGCTCAGGCATTGAGGGATGCTAAATATTCAGGGTGGGACCCTCCATTCCCACCACCTTCGCATTCCCATCACATGCATCTCTCCCACAGCCTGTGTGAAAGAGCACCTTCTTGCTTTGAACTTTAGGGCCAGCTTTGCGAGTCACACCAGAGCTCCAGCCTTCTATTTTGTCACTTGGAAACTGAGAATAAGGACGCATCCTTCTATTTATAAATGTTGCAGCACCACTGACTACAAGGAGATTTTTAACCACAGCGACTGTAAAGGTGCTCAAACCTGAGAGAAGACCCAAGTACTGAAACATGGCCTTTCTTGCCAGAAGCTGTTATCAAGTACCCTGCCCCGGAGGTTATCATGAGAGGCTTCAATCACGAAAGGCTTGATAACCATATCCCATTGCATTTTTAGGGTGAGCTTTCAGAATGCTGGGATACCCTGTCCTGAAGCAACAGAATCATGCTTCCCATCACACCAAGGACCAAGCTCTCCAAACTGCCAACTCTGGGATGTTTTTGAGAAGAAATAGATTTTTTTATTATTCTTATTCCTGAAAGGTGCCAGCAGCAAGCTCACTACGTCATTTGCTGTCTCCATGTTATCATGTGCACATCAGATGCCCCCAACTTCATTAGAGCGCATCCCCAACTCCTGCTGACATTCATTCCCACAGTTACAGCGAGGCATTTTTGTGACTCGCAAAAGCCTAAAACATCCTTTTTCAGTCTGTAAGGAGACACGTACCTAAAGGGACTGGTTTACAAAGTTACTGAGTCCCCTAAACTGGACTCCCAGGTCGTGGAAACCAGTTGCGGCCCTTGAACCACGTGTTTGCTTGGGCAGGCATTGACTCATTCAGTGTTCGCAAACTGCCTCACATACCAGGCTTCTGGCCCACAAACAGCATTTTTATTATTACTCTATTTTTAGATATTACCCTGAATTTCTGGCCAGACCCTTACTTGCAGGCAGATGGCCCTGTGGCTCTGATGCTTCTTACATGTTTCGATCATTGGCATCAGCTGAGAAACTGGCTCCTGTTTTATGGATTTTTTTTTTTTTTTTCCTCTGAATCACAGTCTCCAGACTAAAATGCTACCAAAATCTCTGCAGACTTCTCCCTCCCCCAGTGGTTTCAGCTGTTTTTATTGCTCTGAGGCACCAGACAGTTTTGTTAATAACGGTAAATCCTTTTAGCCTCTGGTTAGTGCAGGTTGTGCTGTGATTGACAAGGTAATAAAAGTGTTAATGAGAGAAACTGGCACAGCCAGAGATCAATAGTTGCCAATAAGAAAAACAATTCTGATACTTAATTTTGTAGAATTCCCCCAAAGCGGTTGAAAATACATCACAATCGGTCTATTTTATTGTTTAATAGATGTTCTCTCCCTGGTGCTCTCAGATAGAGATCAAATTAACTAGAGACTGGGCAAAATAGCAAAGAAGGGAAGAGAATCCTCGTTGCTCCAAGTTTGCAGGACTTTTGGGACATGGAGCTCTGGGGCAAAGCCATTTCTGAAATATATGTGTTTGGGGCTACCTTTCCCAGGCAGATGATCTCCCCAAATCGGTCCTTCTTTGTGCACATTTTTCCTGCAGTACCAATATAGGAGGGGAGATAATATACAAGGTGCCAGTGTTCACATTTAGGTTATGGCCATAAGGTCAACCATAAGCAAAAATGCTGCGTCAACTGTGCTGCCCCATAGGGCAAAATTACAGGGATGCTGAAGGATCCAGGGCAAACGCCCTTTCAAAAAAAGCATTTTTAAGCTTAGTGCCAATCTGGGTTTCTGAGAGCTAATCAGAGGGGTAAAAGCAGATGAAGCCCATACAACTTGTAGCACGGATTAACGTCAGTTGCTTGCTAACAGGCTCCCGTACACGGCACAACCCTGTGTGGCCCTAAACACCCTGTAATACCCTAAATCTCCTCTCTCAAATCTATCGAGGCCAGATGCATATAAAAGCCTAATCCCATTTCAAGGGCAGCTGTTAAACGTAGGAGAACGTGTGCTGGCAGTAGGAAGCACTGCCAAACTGGGACTGCAATGAGAGGAGCGAAACAGTTTCAAGAGGGGCACAGAAAGGCTGTAAGTCAAATGGAAGAGAGACTGCTATGCATTCATGAAAATACGGAGAAGGGGAGAAGGACCTATCCTTTACAACACAAAAATGACTGCGAATACATTTTCCAGAGGCTGGTTGGATTACGCACGGATGGTAAGACTATTTGGACGCCTAACAGACGACAGCTTGTGCGGTCCCACTGCTTGTGCATAGTGTGTCCTAGCAAAGTCAAAGTGAAACACTAAAAGAGGCCTCTCCACGTGGGCTGTGCTCATGGAGGACACTGCTGTGAAACCCTTTCCCAAGCAGGACAAAGAAATCTCCAGCTCTAGATCTGACAGCAATAATTTTTGATACATATACATTATTATCCGACAGAAAATTTCCATTTCTACCCCTGAATTATGAGAGGTTCAAGGCATTTTGTTAACCTGAGGAACACAGAGGGACAGCAGAGGATACTGATACAGGGCTGACTTTGGGCTCTAAGCCCAGCAGTCACCAAAATTGGTGGCAAAACCTCACCTGACTTGAGAAACAGCAGAGCTTGGGCAATGTTGAAGGCTTTTAGAAATCCCTCCACCCATTATTTTTATGCCTAGGAATAATACACAGGCTCTAATGTAGACTCTTCTAGTATTACACTTCGCAGGTGTCTGTGGGCTTTAGGGTGGCCCGGGGAGGCTGGGGAATGCAGATACTCTCACTTTACAACAGGAAAGCTCTGCACAGTGATAAAGCCAGGCTAATTTTTCAGCTACCCAGGTGTGCAGATAGCAGCATACCAGAAGGCTGCTCTTTCCTGAAAGCTTTGGCATGAGCTCAGAGGTGCTGTATGTAAGCTGCGCTCTCAGCTGGCAGGAGGGGAGTCATGGCTGAATTTTCCTGCATGGGCCCTTCAGCTTGCGACTAAAGCTACATGGGGCCAATCTGCAGGTCCATCCAGGCATGCAAGGTCTCCAAATGCAGGCTCTGCCAAGGCAAGTATTGATTTCTGCTGAGCAAATACAACTACAGAAGAGCCAAAATAGGGTAGCTAGATCCAAACCTGTTCTTCCTTCCCCCTCCCATCCCACAGCATAAGTAAACAAATATTCCTGCCTGTAAAGAGAAGAGAATAATTGGAATCAGAGAGCATGAAGGGAGAGATCAGCATGAAAGGATACCCAGATGACGCCAAGGGGTTTGGCTTATCCCTTTGGCTTTATCCCCCTTTTCTCCTCCTGTCTGTATTAATGTGGTGCTAAAACCTTGTATTGTCTGACTGCATTATTATTAATGGCAACTGGTACCCCAGAGGTCAAGGTGGCACTGCAGCTTGCCATTCACTTTAATTATCGACGCACATCACCAGCTTGAGAAATAAGAAGAGATAAGGTGAGGATTATTGAATCCCATCTTATGCTGTGTGTTATCACACACTCTACATCCAGATCGGTTCCTATCAGCCTTTCTCAGCTCACTGCGGGAGGAAAGGGGGAAGCAAGAAGGCCTCCCCTTTACATTTTAGTTTTGCCCACATCTTTACAAATTGGGACAAAACAAATTCTGACCATCACATTAATGGCTACATCTGCCCAGGGGCTCAGCTTGTGGCCACAATATTTAGATACTTAGCTCTTCAGATATCCAAATATTGAGGTATTTAGCTCTTTAGAAACCCAAATATTTAGATGTGTCTGCAGGAGCTGTTGTTGTACTTCAGGACTTTCACTGAGACAGGTCATGTTACAGGTACAAGGCTTAGTCTCATTTGGCAGGACCAGATCAGACTAAAAAGAGCTTAAAGATGTAGATAAAATTCACCATTCTCTGATAAAACTCGCCATTCACTGTCATTTTACCCAGTCTCAACTCTGAATTAAGCAAGCTGAAGCAAAATAGGGGAAGGGATGGGTTTTCCAATCAACAAAAAAGATTAATAAGATCTCAAATGCAGTAAATATTTTCCCAGCAAAGTCCTCCCAGCCCAAAAAGCAAGCTTGTGCGTGGCATATTCAAAGAGAGAGAGAATTGCCTGGTGGAAAAAAAGGAACAGATTCCCTGCCTCTGCAGAGTCCCCTCCACATCGTGGGCATTGCCACTAAAATAATATTAATGTATTATTTATGGAAATACATGCAAAAGCTAAACAAGAGAAGCTATCCAGACGTGTTAAGCACCCGTGCTAATTTTGAAAGGCAGCTCAGAAAAAAAGGTAGCATTTCATCTATCCTGTCATTTACAAGCCACGTTAACTCAGCTCTGGAGTTCCGACAGATTACACGCTCCCAAACGTAACTTGTTGTGTTTGTTGGTGATAAAACAAGGTTAGGAGAAAGAGGGGTTTGAATAAAGCTTTCTGTGGGGAGCACTGCCCAAGCCACTACATGGCTTTACCCCATTTTGATGCAAGCCACACATTACCTTCTTAGCATTTCTTTGAATACTTCCAATTACAATCAAGAGGCAGGTAGGCCCACCACAAGTTAAAGAAAAGGTCTTTGACAACCCCCTTTCTGTACCGAAGCAATGAAATATATACACGCACGGCTCCAAACACTTTGCTCCCTTTCAAAGCATGATGATTACCTCTTACAGACACAATGACAAGAGGCGCCTTTGGCAATCCCACGGTCCCCTTCTCCTTCTGAGAACTGGCAGAATGAGGGGGAAGAAAAGCCCAGAAGCCTTTTTTAGCCTCCTTATTTTTCTTTGTCACATCATTAAGGGTTCAATGAATCTCCAATTAAATTTCCCTGACTGCTGTCACCATTTTGATTGATAGGTGTCCTTGGATCAACCTCAGTAGGGCATGTTGTTGCACGGAGCCCCCCTTTCCCCTTGCCATCCATTATCAGCTGCTTGTCATCATTACCTTCACATGTCAGTTCATTTACCACAGAAACGGTGTCACCAACTAATAGGGGCAATAGAAAAACATTTGTTACAAATAAGGAAAAACTCTAATAAATCAGGTTACGCTTCAGTCTGAAACTTATGGAGAAACAGTATTTCTCCAGCATGCTTGTTCACAAGTCTCACTCTAAAATGTTTTTTCCTGTCCTTATATAAAACCCTAAACAAAACACACACACACACACACAAAATACTAATTCTTAGAAGGAACAAAGAAACAGGGCAGAGCCATGTGCAGATTAAGTTAAAACAGCTTTTACAGCTTTTACAGCTTTGGATTTTCTTCATTTTTGAACCAAAAAAAAATCAAAACACTTGAGTTAACTGCAAGTCCCTGATACGCTAACAATATTTAAGCTACAGAAGCTAAAGAGTCCTTGCTATTGACACTGTATGGAGATTTTCTACCAAAAAAGGTTTTTCATCAGAAAGCAAATGCTTTGTCAAAATTAAAGCCATTTGTATGAAAGGGGCATTTGTGATGAGTTTCCGATTGCAAAAAAGAAATCAGGAAGAAGGGAGCAAGGTATTTTAAGCCTCTTGAAATGTCATATTTTTTAATTTCATCTGTTTTGAAACTTGAATTTATAATAAAAAATTATTGTTAAAAAATGAAATGTCCAAAGCACAATGTAAAATTTTAAATTTATCAAAGAAAATATTTAAATTGATTTAATTTGTTTTAAAAGAAACATAAAAGGTTTTCTTTTGACTTTTGCAGTCTCAGGACAGAATTTGGCTCTGTTTGGGAACTTCTCTGAAACTCAGAAAATCTACATGGGGTGGGAAAACTGGTCTGCGTTTGGCACCAGCGCAGGGACCAGTGCAGACAGACTTCCAGTTACATACGGACCGTCCCGGTGACCCCAGCATCTTGTGGAGCACGAATCTGTCTGTGACAGACATGCCTGTCCCTGCAGTGATTTATCATATAAAAAGGTCTTTATACGTTACACACCAAGGACTGCATCCCCAAGGACTGACACACAACCATTGCCGCAATCCCTCTTCTCCTTTTTTCCTCTGATCACTATCAAAGCATGGAAACACCCCTAGATGCCTGCCAATTGACAACCCAGCAGGGAAGATCTGCCCTTCAAGAATAAATAAGGAAAACCAGACCAGCCTTGCTAGATTATTTGCAAATGAAACCTAACTGCAAGCATTCTGCAGCACACCACCATCCCAGCAACAGCTCCTGATATGGGACGAGGTCAGCACATATTGCCCTGAAGCCATTAGGGCTCAGGGAGCCACAGCTGCCATTCATATAAATGAGTTTCATCCTTTGCTAGAGGTTTTGCCACCACAGTAAGGGGTAAAGGTGTCGGTGCAACATGCTGGACAATTTTACTCAAATTCCAGTCCAGTCCTTACCTCGTTCTCATGAGCTCCATCTATTCCAAGGGAGACAGCCAAGCTCACAACGGGGGAAGACTAGCTTTTTCCTTAGGGGGTGTTTGGAAGACCATCTAAGCAATTAAAAAGCTTCGCTGCTATTGAAGTCAAGAGGATTAATGCTCTTAAGCCCCAGGGATCCTTGGTTCATCAGTCCACCAGCACACACTTTCTCCTATCTGCTTATAACTGATTTTAGCTGATACGTCCAGGAGCAGCAGGACAGTGGGTTCACACGGGGCAGCGGCTGCTTGGTGAGCAGAGGACGCAGGTTTGCAAAGGCCGCTCTGGAGCGCCACAACACTGTGCAATTTGCACTGATTTATTATGCAATTAGTGGTGGGTACAGCTCAGTGCGCTGTCTGTGAGAGACAATACTGGCAAACTCAGTGCTTAAAGCTGACTTCATACTCAGGCACCTAAATAGCCGCCCTGGTTTTCTTTACCAATTTCAATACAAATTTTGTCTGAAAATGAAGGTAACTTCTACACATTCTCAGGGCTGAAAATCTTGATTGAAGACCACAAAACTAGGAACCATCCATTTAAATGGATGACTTTCATGTAACCTTACTGTACTGGGTGCTATGCAGACACAGAGCAGAGACTTAGCTTACTGTAAAGCCACAGTGCAAATGTTTACTATGAAATGGAGATGTGGAAAATCAAGTCATATCATAGCTATAAAAACCAGACTCACATGGGGAAGGTTTTCAACATGCATGCACGGACCACAATAAACACTCAGCATGCGAGGTCTGGGTGGCTTCTTCCCATACCCAGACCATGCCATCAGGTGGCAAAACACGGGGTGAACATCACCTTGCAAAAGGCAATGCAATTTCAACTGCCTGATTTTCTCTGCAACTTGTTTTTGTTCAGTTGAAATCCTCTGTTTGCGACAAAATTCTCAACTCCTGGGCCCCTCAAAACGTGGATAAGAAAAATGACAAAGTCACCCACTGCGTTTCTATTGAATATTTGTTCCAGTGGCTGCCGCTGGATAAAGGGAGTCAGGGCAAGACAATTACTCGAGTTTTTTTCAGATGGCTATTCCGAGGTCTCCGAGCATGCCCCAGCTCCCACAGCCTATTGAATGTGCCCTCAAGGCAGCTTCCCTTCCCTCTGCCATTCACAGCAGTACACCTGTTTTAATTCTTCTGTGCACTATTGAAAGCCTCTAACCGAGCAAATAATTTTGTGGGGTAGAATCATTCCTCTTTGACTAAAAAAAATTCTCCCAGCCCTTACAGAAACATGGGTGAAATACAGGCACAGAGAAAGGAAAAATTGGTGTTACCCCTGGAGGAGAGCGTCCAGAGATGAACAAGAGCCCTTCACCATCAAGGATGGGACGTGCTGCTCTTCCTATCACAGGAAAAAAACTCTGCTGCCATAATGTGTCTTTTTCCAGTATTTGTACATTTCTTTTGTTCCTTGCTAGCAAACTGAGAAGATTAAGATACAGAAATGCCAAGCCACTAAGAGAGCCAAACCAGACATCAGAGAAATAAAAATGAAATAAAACTTGACTGCACATAGCTTTTAGTGATATTGTTTGTAGGAGATGCCTGAATTGCAGTAATAAAACTAGTAAAAGGAGCTGAAGGCATAGTCCTCCCCAGCACTGCAGGCCTTGAATAAATCCCAGGCTGTCCTTGGCCATTGGGTGCTGCACACCTCTTTTTTTTAAACAACCAGTTTGACCACATGAAGAAGAGTTTTCACAGTCTGAAGTCTGACCTTGGTGAGAAAGATCGGCAAACTCTTCCCTCCCCGAAAGCCAGGCTGCCGCCTCAGGCCAACCGGCTCCCCAGCCTCCACACAACGGCCACGCGCGGGTCCCAGGGGCAAGAAGCGGCCTGAAACAAGGCAACCTGAAGGAAAGTTCGGCTCCCGGAGGACATCTTTGGCCAAAACTATGTGGGAAAGCGCTGCGTTGTGGCGAGGTGTCGGTGACAGGCCCCTGCGTGGGGAGAGGTGCTGCCCGCCGAGTTCCAGATGGTTCCGGATGGATCCACGGCAGCCCTGCAGCCGGGCACTGCACAGCCCCTTGGCGGAAAACGCATTCAAGAAAGGGCAAAAAGCGGCAACCGGCGAGGAGTGAGGGAAAAAAAAGTGTGAAAAACAGCCCTGCAAGCAGTGAGGTGAGAGAAAAGGGAGGAAGGGGAGGAGGTGCTCCAGGCACCGGCGCAGAGATCCCCCCCGCAGCCTGTGGGGGAGAGGCCCCATGCCTGAGCCGAGGGGTACTTCCTGAAGGTGTGACTTATTTAAATTAACTGTCATTAAATTAATCATTTTTGAGAGAGGGAAAACAATCAAAAGATTATTCCTGACAACTAAGCAAGCCTAAGTGCCATGAAAATGAGTTATTCGGCATCATCACTACCAAAAATGAACTTCGCTTTGGATGTGAAATATGTCTGATGAGCATGGTTAAAAAAAAAAAAAAAAAAGGAGGGTTAATTTACGGAAGTGAATAAAATAAGAATTTTCTGCCCATCCAGCAGCTGTTTAATAGGGTATCTGCCAGCAACTGGCAATTAAGAAGTGTAAAGGGGAGCAAATCCAGAGAGAGAACAGGAGTTGCTAAGTTCAGCGTAGCTTGGCTTTCCTGGACCTCAGTCAGCTCAGCACAGCTCAAATCATGAAGAGAAACCATCAGGAACTACAGAAGAATAATTAGCAATAGATTGCAAAGGACTTCTGAAAGTATTTTACACTATTAGATTGAAAGGAAATTTTTCATTTTCTCCTCATAGGCATCCCAAACTAAAGCTCAGCTAGGAAGAACTTTAAGGGTCAGGAAGCTATGAACAGCAAGCGGGGAACTTTTTACCCAGCTACGCCTGCAGCTGGGCTGGAAACTTTTAGTCTGAGTCATAACATACATTTTGGAGAGAAGCATACACTTTTGCTATGAAGACTTAAGGCAAAAGGACATGCACCACGTCTCTCAGTGAGCTGTTTCAGCAGTTAATTCCCTCATTATTAAAATCTGCCCTTTGTTTTGCAGCCTTCAGCTTTCAGCCTTCAAATGTCATCACACCCTTGTGTGCTCGACTGAAGAGCTCTTTAGCTAAAGACAACATGGCTACGTTCAGCCTTTGATAAAATCACTTTTTGGGTTGCTCTAACAGGCAGAGCTTCTAGGCAGCTCCCACATCTTTCCTTTTGAAGGGCAATCATGGAAAATGCAGGGCATTATTCCAGGAGCAGCTTCACAGGGGCTCAATACAGACCTTATCCTTTTGGCCCTACCTCTTTTAGAAGACCATCATATTTACACAGCAGTATCTTTTTCAGGACAAATAATCACACTAAAAGCAAGAAACTAGGCATTCCCCCAGATTGGCACAAGACAACAGCTATGCTCCAGCTCTGCATCTTGCATCCTGCAAATCCAGGGCAGCTCGCGCTCTGACCAGAAGGGTGTTAACACAGACCAAAAAACATTACTCGGTTACCCCCGCATCTGTCTTGGTGCATGCAAAGAAGAAAAATTTTCAAAGACAGGAAAAAAGAAAGAACAGCACATTGATATGGGGAAACAAAGCCAGCATATCAACCACAAAAAAAAAAAAAAAAAAAAAAAGTAAAAAGTTTGTCCCCAGGTGTCTGCCTTGCTGCAGGTTTCCATAGCCAAAGATTGGTTAGCACTGTTTTTACAGGTGCTGAGAAAAGCAAGAGTTGGTGAAGGCTGGTAAAGTGCCTTTTAGTGATAGAGCAAGCAACGGCTTGGGCTGGGTATGCTCAGCACATCCACATTGCTCCCTGCCTCCTGCCCTGGTAGGCAAATAGATAGCAGCACTGGGAAGAAGAAGCCAAACAATTAAAAATATTCAAATACACAACACAAAGAACCTCACTCACTTTAAAAGCGCTGCTTCATTTAGCGTCTGGGGGTTTTTCTCTTAATCTTAACCCACTAACTGACTAATATTTTGCTTCAAAAATAACTAAAATAAAGGGTTCCCTCCTAGCTGTGGATATGAAGGGAGGCACAGACTAGAACTATTTGATATCGATTTCACTGCAATGAGTGGGTAAAAACGCAGATAAAAGTAAATGATGCATATTTATTATCACCATTAACACCATCTGTCATCATCCATGTGTGCTGGTGGGTATACTATTTATATTTTTTAATATACATACTTATATATACATACACACACGTGCACACAAACCTGGATATAACCACCCCCAGACAGGAGATTCTTCAGGACAGAGCATCCCTCTTTGCTCTGTGAACTGCAACACCACAGCCCCAAACCTCTTTGAGCTGCTGGCTGCCCTTCTAATGTTCCCACCAGCACTCAGGGGAGACAACAGAGGCAAAGCAAACCGTGTCTCCCAACCCCTCCGGTCATCTGAGGGGGCAGAAGGGCTCTGTAAGGTGACATCAGGCCCAGAGACTTCTCTTTATGAGGGCAAAAATAATGGTTTAAATATATGATATCCAGCTCCTCCAGGGAAAGGCCTCCTGTTTTATTCCACTCCCATGATGTCCTGCAGCTGTGCCTTTGAACTAGACCTTTTTTCCATTGTAAAGAGTTGTGACATTTTCTTTATTTAGCACTTGAGGTTTTATTTAAAAATACGAACCACCAAATTGTAAATCTTAACCAGGAACAAGAACCATCTGTGCATACTTATAAAGTACTCTGGGCTGGAGATACGTTAATGATGGAATATGGCACACATGCAAATTCCTGCTTGGGATATATTTTTTAAATGCTCTTTTTCTACAGGGGAGGCAAATGACTAATTGCTTCTGTTGTTTAGGTGCTAGTAGTGGAAAACCGGGCATTTCTGCTGTTCTGCCTCCATTCCTAGGTGCTAAGCCCACATACGTACAATAAAGATAAAGCAATCCACAAACAGTCAAGACCTTGGCACAAAATCCCTCCCTCTCCCCTTGCCCCCAGGCTAGATAATATCTGGACTAATTGCTGCCTGCACGTGTATGTCAAACTGTCCCAGATGTTTTATGATTTACTGTTGCAAAATGAAAATCGATCTAAAAACATGTGAATGAATCCAAGGTTAATCACACTTCTGCTACTGACTCCAACTTCCCTGCTGCACACCTTCAAAAATAGGGCTTCTGCCTGTGTTTTGTCCTCAACCAAAACCAAATTTAGGTGCCTAAGGAGTTACCTAGTTGGAAGTTAAGCCACCGAAGTCTAACCATGATCCTGAAAAATCATCATGCAGCTGTTGCCTACACACGGCTCACCTAAATTCATCAGGCACCTTGCTAGATTGCCAGAACGTTTCCAGGTGCTCCAATCCTGCTCTGCATGCTGGAAAAATTGAGGCTGAGCCACTGGATTTCTCCTCACACGCAATCTTAATAACAGCCTCAAAACAAGGGGTGTCTCACCCATTTCATTTGGGCTTTCTCCAAGGCCTCCTGTCTCCTGGGATTTCATGCCAAATACAGTGGGAGCTGTTGCCTAGAGGGCAAGATGCGACTACAGTCCCTGTCGTGTTGCGGTGGATCTGGACCCCATCACTAAGCAATCACAACACCAGGGAAGAGCATCGCTGACCCTCCTTCCAAATGGTATAGCCATGCTGGAAGAAATTAAAGGTGCCTTTGGCCAGGCAGGTAACCAGAAAGATCTTGAGTTCCTCCTTCTATTCCATAAATAAGCGTATGCATTGAAAAATAATGCATGGTTGGACTGACCTTTCCAGCTCATTGGCTGCAGAAAAGTATTTTGAAAATTACTTTAATACATATTTACCCAATGGACCAGAATGATTCACTCAGGCACATGAATATGCCTTATTAAAAGCTGCTTACACACAGGTTACTCAACCCAGCCCTTTTTTTCACCTCTCTGAGGCACGTATGAAATACCATGTTCATTACATGTAAGTCTGGGGGACCCAAGTTATTTCTCCTATCTCCTGCTAGAGAAAAGGGGGTGCCTTAAAAAGAGCATAATAAAAATGGTTGCAACTAGTGTTGCCGATCCTATGAACTGGCTGAAGAAAGCCCATCTGTAATGAAGCCGAGGGATGAGCCACCTTGGGGCAGCAAGACTTTAGTAGGGCTTGTAGCAATAGGACAAGGGGTAATGGTTTTACACTAAAAGAGGGTAGATTCAGACTAGATGTAAGGAAGACATTTTTTACAATGAGGGTGGTGAAACACTGGGACAGGTTGCCCAGAGAGGCGGTAGATGCCCCATCCCTGGAAACATTCAAGGTCAGGTTGGACGGGGCTCTGAGCAACCTGATCTAGTTGAAGGTGTCCCTGCATATTGCAGGGGGCTTGGACTAGATGACCTTTAAATGTTCCTTCCAACCCAAACTATTCTATGATTCTATGATTTTTCCTACCCTCTGTATAAGGCTTCCCAGAGAGGGTGCAGAGACCTTTCTGCAACGTGTTCTGAAAAGGCTCGTTTTTCAGTGGGATAAGAAAGCCTTTCCATTATCCTCATCCTCTGCAACAGGTCAGCCCACCCACCACTTGAGCCTGCATCACTTTATGTGTCGGGGCCAAGTAGCGCCCAAGCAGCCTCAGGGAGAAGTGCCTTAATTGCCGGTAATACAATAGCTCCACTTAGCACCCGCAAAGCAATTCAAAAATGGAATCAAACATTTTCTGGCTACACATTTAGGGAGCAGCCGGCTGTGTTGGCATGTTACTCCATTACTTAACCACTGGGTCATATATCTGTGAGTACAGATGGCTTTTACATCCGCGCCTCTTAAGCAGCATCTGATACCATCACCAAACCCTGGCCCAAGGGGAGGAATGCATCCGTTCTGACCAGAAAGACTTTTTCCTTTAAATTAAACACCATCTCAGCCAAGGCATCAAAAGGCTTTTCTGCAGCTCCATTAGACCCATGGAAGCAGCATCCTCATCTCCAGCATGGGAAGCACCACCCAGCTGCAATTCAGCTGCAGCTCTGCCTTGCAAAGGACAAGAATTGGCAAATAAAATGACCTTTCACCATTGATCTCTCACCAGCAGCCCAGGACACCCACACTGCTTCCCGTGGAGTACTTCCAGCAATGTTTCTTAATGATATTTTTCCTCCAGCTCCCCTTCACCTGGATCTTTTCTTCCAGGCACCTCTAAGGCACCCGCAGCCTCCACGGATGGCCAAAAAAACACCATCATGCAAGTATTTGCACCATAAATCTGCTGGGTTTAACGCTGACATGGCTACAGCAGCTTAGCTGTTGGCTGCACAGGGAAGGTAATGCGGAAGATCAGCAAAAAGTGCTTTAGGCTACCTGAGCCAACCCAGCAAAGTCAGTGATAGTTCAAAATATAAAAGCAGAATGGTCTTAGAATCAGATCCACAGGGCATCAGCTTATCAAGTATCAATATGAAACTATTCACGCTATGGATCCTGCTGTAGGCCAGGCACTCCGTGGCACAAAGAAGAAATGGTACAGACCACAAACTCATGGCCTTGGCTTACTGTACTTACACAGGTTTCACCAAATGCCTCAGTGGACACTTGTGGTCTCTCATCCCTATCCTCAACCAGAAGCTAAACTTCTAAATGCCTCAACTTTATCGGAAGTACTCACTTGCTTAAATATTTTGATGCCTATGGTTATATAGTGAAAGATTGTTTTGTTCAAGAAAAACAAGGATGTGAAAATTGTACAAAGCTCCTCAGGACGTATTTCCTTATTTGCATGCCTCCCATACAAGGGAAGCCACATATGGCAGCAATCTTTTCCAAAATCTATTCTACCTGCAGAATAATCCTCCAAATTATTCCATGTTATTAAGGACCCATGATGTATAAAATGTAAGCGCTACCATACAACACACTTCAGGTTAACCAAAACAATTCATTTGACTCAAAATGAAATTTTTTGTCCTATGTTTGAGGACAGGCTTTTCACTTTGCTGAAAGAATTTGCTCCCAAAATCAAAAACTGGGGCATTTCTTCTTTATTTCTCAATTTTCACCTTGTTTCCATACACATCTTGAAAATATCTGTCCTTCTTTCTTTCACCTAAAACTGCTCCCAAAGCTCAGCACACACTTGCAAATAGAACATCAGCCCAAACCCAACTTTTATAGCAAACATTGCCCTCACCCCAGCAATTCTGCTACAGAAGTGACACAGAAGTGAGGAAGGCAGGCTTTGCTTTCTTCACATATAAATATTTAACTGTCTCAGACTCAATTTGCCCGGACAGTCAAGCCTTCTCTTTTCATTGATTACTCCGCTAACTTCGTTTTAGTGCTGAAGATCACCTCCGTATCTTTGGAAAGAAAGTTGGAATAAACTTGGAAATGAAGTAGTACTTAGTGGGGAGAAAGAGAAGCGAGGCTTCAATGCTGAGAGCAAAACCAGTTTGAAATCTTCATTCTAAAGCAGAATGGGTAAGGAGGAAGTTCCTGGTTTGTTTTTTTTTAAAGTTCCTTACCAAACATTTTTTTTCCTGTGGTTTCCTGAAGCTATGAAGTGGGCTAACTCTCACTTCAGTAAGAGGTCTGCAAAAATAGGAAAGGCTAAAGAGGATGCAGGGGAATGAAAAAACCAGGCCATTTCAGAAAGCCCTTAAAAGAAAGGCAAAGAATGAATATTAATCTTCTTGTCCAACAAGAGCAGGAGAGGAGGATTAGTGTAACAAAGAGGACAGAGAATGAGGATTTCTTTTTGCAGCCAAAGGGTACAGTTACACACCTCTTAGGGGTTTACCTGGCAGGAGTGCTCACAGAGTGAGTTAATTGACAGAAAAAGCCAGGATTTCAAAGAAACTCAGCTCCCAGCCCCTCCCATTAACACCAGTAGTGGGGCCCTCCTTTGGAGCATAAAGCTACTGGATTTAGAGGCTACCTCCAGTCCTCTCTGAAATGAGTCCTAATAAAACACAGACGACACTAACTGGGTGGAGTTTTCAAGCCTGTGCTCAGTTTGATCAAGGGTACTTATTTCTACTTTGGTATTTCCCAACGTGGTAGCCCAACCAGTTCAGAGTAAAGAATCATGCAATAATGAAAATTACTCCATTTAGAAGTTAACATTTCTTACAGTTTACCATGATTAGAGATGTATTTAACCTGCCGCCAATGCTGGGGAGTGCAGCATCGTAGGAAGAAAAGCTGGTTGTTTTAAAAGCTTTTGTCTTGAAAACCCATTCTCAAATCCATCAGTTGGAACATTTCTTACTAAAGGAGGAAAGAAACCCACACCCCAGAAATGAAAGAAATGGAATGCAAACTCTATGGCAAAAACCCCATTCAGGTTAACATTTTGAACCCCAGCATTAGAAAATAGAAGATTATAGTTGCCATAGCGACTACAAATCAATTACTTTACACACAGCTATTACAATATTAAAGTAAACACGTCCACAGTCAAAAGTACTCTGTAGCCTCCTGGGGACTAAGTTAAAATTGTTGTGGAGCTCAGAGCACAGTGGTAATGTAAATGTATTATTACATGATTTTTTTTCTTTAATTTTTTTTTGCTTTGCATTTCAATGTGTTTAAGCCCCTCAGCACCGCAGTGCAGTTGGATGGGGGGAAGTGGGATTTCTCCTCCTTAAAACCTGTCCAATTTGGCCTTACACAGGTGAATAGCTACAGGGAACCCATGCGGTGGAGACTCAGATGGACAGATCTGCAAGAAGACATCAACTTTCATCAGGCCCTGCCACTCTTAATGAGTCTCTCTACACCACCTTTAAGGCTTAAGTATCTATGTGAGGATGACAAGCACCTCTGAAAAGCCAGCTGCAAGGGTGAGCATGGCTGCCTTCTGCAGTGCACCTGTTATTTACACAAGCCCCAAATCCGCAGGAATATCCACTAGAGCTAACACATTTTCATGAGTGTCCTAATGGCTCTTAGAAGCTGATTTCTGCCCATGTTAAAAGAAGAGTATCGCTATAGTTGCATACTGTGTTACAGCTCTAGCCGCTTTTTCTCTTAATAAGCATCCTTTGGGGGAGAGCAATGATGACAAAAATTCACATTACTGAACCAGGTGCACCCCATTCCGTCCAAATGTGGCACTTTGGAATTCCCTGGGGCCAGAGAAGGGTGAGCTCAGACCCGTCCATGTAACCTAATCATTTGCCATGACATTCAGAAAGTCTGAAAGCTTATTGATTCGTTTTATAATCATATTGTACATCCTTAAGAGCCGAACAAGTGCCTGATTTAAATGATTGGCTTGATTTTTTTTTTCCCCTCCAGTTCATTTTAGCAAAGGGTGATAGTACTTATTTATCACCATTAACAGACATACAATTTACATTTGGACTTTCAGGTCTTCTACCCTCATAAAGGCAAATATCAAAGCAAAAGGGGATGATGCCCGAGAACCCATCTGACCTGCTTTTTTCTTAATTTTTAAACTGTTTTAATTTTTTTTCCTCTAATTTTTCTGCCTGCTAGAAGGCAACGGTCTTGTTTGCTTCTGCCCTCTCCCATTTTGCATTACCCTGTGTCTGCACAGGAATAAGCCAGGATGGTGAGCATCAGCTACCATCTTTGTTTTAAAAGCTTATCCAGTAAGCTAATGGTATTCTCCCAGTGTAGTCTGATTAGTCATCATTTACCAAACACCAGGCAAAGTGTTGGGCCAGGAACTGACACCCAAGACTGTTAGGTAGGAAAGTATAGTTTAAAAAAAAATCATATGCCACATGCCACAAAATTATCACCATAAAGCTCCAGATAGAAACTTGTTTTCCCCATTTAATTAAAATTTTTAAAGTACACCCAGAAAAAAAAACAAAACTGTTGCCATTTTATTACAAACTTCTCTCTGTGCATCTCCTCTTCTGGCATTGCCTAGAAGTAGGAAACAGGGGCAGCCAGCACCCCAGGGGAGGACAGTGCTCCCACCCAGCCTTTGGCCCTGGAAGATCACTCAGGATACAGGTGGGCACTCCAGCAAAAAGCTTGCCTGTTTTCCAGCAAAATGTCATTAAAACCGTTGAGGGTATTCAGTTCCAGTTGAGACAAATGAGCATTCCCCCGGGGGGGAGAAGATGTTTCACTGGAAAATTCACAAGCAGCTTTAGTGTTACAATAAATACGATACCCTTTTCACCGTGGATCCCCAATTTGTTTGCTTTTCCAAGCACGACTGTTTTCCCACCTCTTTTCAGTTATATTCTCTCACATTCATGTTTATCAGTTACGCACAGAAATAAAACTGTTTTATGGTGAATACCCTCATTAATGTGCTTTAAACACTGTTGACTTTAAAATGATCCACTCCAAAGCTCTAAAGGCATATTCGAGATTAAAAGTATCATTTCCCTTTTAGCGCAAACAACGTGAAGGTGCCAGGTATAAGGTAGAGATAGGGGAAAGCCATTTCTAAAGCTGAAAGGGATTCAGGACATTTAGCTACAGCCTATCCAGCTTAAAATAATGTTACAGCCCTGTCCTCTCCTATGGCTCACATCTCTGACAGCAAACGTCATTAAAGCCATACAGAGAGGCATTGCTACTTGCTTGGAATTGCTGAAACTTGACGACCGAGAAAATAACGCCGGCTAATGCATCCCTTCAGGGCCAAATCCTTTAGTGGATTTTTTTTTTCCTCTTCTATATGGGCAGGGAATACTGCTAAGAGGAAGCAGTACAGCAGGAGGAGATGTCTCCGGGCACCGGGTTCACATCGTGACGGTGTTGTCAAAATTTAGAGCTTGCCCTTGCTCTGAGGATTCAGGTAGCTTTCCGAAGGCATTAAATGTCATTTAAGCATTCAGATGCTTTAAATCAAGTTCCCAAGATGTACCAGAATGATCTCCTACCTCATTCACCTGCAATGAGCCTTATACCTACTTCTGCACATGCACATACCCAAACTGCCTTTGCTTTCAAGTTCAGCTTCCCTCTTTACTAAAAAAAAAACCAAAAAGGCAAATTATTCATTTCAATGTCAGACCACACTAGGCGACTTCGATACTCAGCCCAGCTTCGCTGCATAAAAGTCTCCGTTCTTTTTGTGTTTCAGAGGAAACCAGCTTGTGGTCCTTTCTGCAAGCCAGAGCGCTCCAGCCTCCCAGTAACTCACCTCCGCTTCTCTGCAGCACAGTAATATTGCACTTTTGGGGACTCCCTGCATAGTTGCTTCTGATTTTACCCCTGAGCCCATGCAGGTGGGCTGAGGAATCATTCCCGGGACCCGAATCAAAGCTGTCCATTCCTCTGGCTGCTCCCTGCTCCTGGCCCGCAGTGCCCGCCTTGCATCTTCACAGCAATAACGAAGCTGTCAGTTGCAACCAGCCTTTGTGGATTACCCATATACATTTTGTTCCTGTAAAGCCTCTATTAAGGATGCCATTCCGTGATACATATTTAAGTCAGTATCTCGGCACCACGGTTGCCTGCGTGAAAGAAACCGAGAAACTATTACTGTGAAATTGCCTGCAGCTCTTGAGCACAGGAGGTAGCAACTGGCTAATAGTTTCTTAGACAGCCCTGGCAGATGTGTCAGGTTGCTTCGCAACTGCGCACCTCGTGGGAGAGCAACACAGGCAAAGCTCCCCCCTCCTGGTGTCCCCAGCTGTAATTAATCCATAGCATCATTTCTATAGTGTCAGCAGCACCATATGGACCAAGCGCTATTTTGCAGGACTAACCACAGAGGAGGAAGATTGCAATTATGTGTCTGATTATTCTCCAGGGCAGCCACGGGTTGTTTTACAGAAGGCAGGAGAGTGTGAAAAGGGTGGGATTGCCACGGATGTGGCTAAGAGGAGGAGGACGACCAGCAGAAGATGAGACAGTGGGTAAAACTACCTCTCATCTTCCGTACCGCTACTGTCTTACACAACACTGCTTCCAGTCTTGCCTACAATGTGAACCCAAAAAGGGCAGCTCCAAAAAACATCTATTTGGCATTCAACTCACCAAGTTGTCCACTGCACGGTATGTGTTGGGCAAGCAATTAAGAAGGGTGCAAGAACGTGTAACTTCAATATCAGCATAACGGCCTCCTCTTTCCAAACCTTATAAAGGACTCCAGGGGGTTCCCAATCAGAGCTGAGTGCCTGGTTTCCCACAGGTATTTAAGTCAATAGCAGTTAGGAACCTTTACAGGTTCTAGGTTTGGGTGCAAAACTCCTTCAATTGTCTTTGAAATCCTACCCTAGAAAGAGAGAAACGTTTTTTTAAGACAGACAGCCTCTCTAACCCTGTATTAAAATCATTTTGTTGAAATGCCATTATTTACCAGTTATCTACTTAATTTATACGTCTGTATTATAATCAGATTACATACAAGCTGATTTACTCAAGGAGACAACTGAAAAAGATTAAACACTGTTTTGCTGGTGGGATCAGCATTGCAACAGCAAAACTCACTCCAGAACCTTAAACGAGAGGTCGGTGGGTCCTTGTGCTCCCATCAGCAGCCCCAAACCGCCCCATCGGCAGGGAGACACTGCGTTAGGCATGCCCTGGTGCGCTGGGCAATGCACATCAGCTGCCTCCAAGGCTCCAAGAAAACCCTACCAAAACAAACAACTGAGAGCACTGTTTCCTTCCTCCCTCACTCCCCCAAAACTTGATGCTTACGAGGAACACTTCTGTCATCAATTCAGTGCAGGGAAAAAGAGTTTATACTTAAAAAATAGTAACAATTGCTTGTATTTGAATATGCCTTACAGAGACAGTTGAAATAAAGCAGTTATGATCTCTGTGACAGTCGCTACTGCTAATGCCTATCATAAAAGCCAGTAAGGAGGCAGATACGTTGATTTATCATGCATTGCTGCTCCCATACATCTACTTTCTAATAAAAATCTGTAGAATTATTGCTTACACTGAGCTTCATGTGCCCATATTTGTATTGCTAACCTCTCCTGGAAGATTTCAAAGCTTTATTTATGGGAGGCTTTTATCTACCCCTAGGAAAAGCGCTCGCAATGGGAGCATGCCTGCCCCTGAGACTTGAACCTGTTCAGAGTACAGATTTATACCACCCAAATTCCCCAGTGGATAAACATGCTCTTTATCTGAGCTCTTCTTGAAAGCATGGCTCCAACTCATGCTTGCTGGCACTAAGGATACTGGTGACCAGGGATTTTGGTACGATCCCCAGATAAGTCCTCCAGCACCCTCTTTTCAGGCAGGACCACATGCATCACCTAAGATCAAGCCCTCCTCCTAAAGCACTTAAGGTTTGTTACACAGCCGTGGTTTTTTCCCCCCCCAATGCATTGCTTTGTTACCTGCTTTTTAATCTTATCATATTAGGATTTTTTTAAATTTTAGAATTTTTTCAATTTTTTTTTTTTTTTTTTTAGCTCTTACTACCTACACACAGCATGTGCATGGAGGGGAGCAACGCATTATTTTGAGCCAAAATATACTCTTCAGGACAAAGTGGTTCCTTATCTTTTCTCTACAATTCTTGCAGATTATGATGAATTTTGCCAGATTTAAGAACCAAAGAAACATACGAAGTGATGCGCTTAAGAGCTACAAGGCTGCAAGATGAAAAAGGTTGATGCTTTGGAGAAAAACAATGGATTTCCCATGCAAGGCCTGCTTGAGGATGGAAGTGGGCATAGTGAGAAGCAAATTCCTGTTTCCAGCAGCAGTCTGGAGCTGTGTCCATCCTACAGTGCCCCTTCGAGACCCCAAATTCCAGCTGAGAACACAACACCTATGTCCATCTTCAACTGGCGTGTTGTCACAGGTCTGACTCTGATCATAGGGAAAGATCAGCATGCAATGCTGAGCCAGAATGCCTTATTCTGGGACAAATACCCCAAACCAGACCTGCCTCTTTGGAAATTTCTCTACACTGGTGTCATGGTTTAACCGCAGCCAGCAACAAAGCAACACACAGCTGCTCACTCACTCCTGCCCACCCAGTGGGATGGGGGAGAGAATCAGGAAAAAAAGTAAAATTTGTGGATTGAGATAAAAAGTTTCATAGAACAGAAAGGAAGAAAATAATAATGATAATAATAACAACAATAAAATAACAATAATAATAATAAAAGGATTGGAATATACAGAACAAGTGATGCACAATGTAATTGCTCACCACTCGCCGAATGATGCCCAGTTAATTCCTGAGCAATGACCCACCCTCCCAGCCCCACTCCCCCCAGTTTATATACTGGGCATGACATCACATGGTATGGGATACCCCTTTGGCCAGTTTGGGCCGGCTGCCCTGGCTGTGTCCCCTCCCAACTTCTTGTGCCCCTCCAGCCTTCTTGCTGGCTGGGCATCAGAAGCTGAAAAAGCCTTGAGTTTAGACTAAACATTACTTAGCAACAACTGAAAACATCAGTGTGTTATCAACATTCTTCTCACACTCAGCCCAAAACATAGCACTATACCAACTACTAGGAAGACAATTAACTCTATCCCAGCTGAAACCAGGACAATTGGGGTTCTTTTCCAGATTTGGGACACCATGTCCTATGCATGTTTTTGCAAAATGTCAGCAAGCAATCATACAGTACGTGGTCCCATGGGCACAGCACTGAAGGGGACGCGCAAAAGACAACATGCTTGATACATGGCATTACTTAAGGAGAGGATTTGTATAGCACCCAGCAAGAGTTATCTTCCAAAAGTTAACTGCTGCTCTGTTTCCTGCCTTGAAACCAAACTGCACCCCCCCAGTAGCTGCTCCATCACAGTGAAAAAGCAGAGGTCACTCTTAGTTGGGGATGAAGCACAACTGTGACCAAAAAGTAATTAGCTTTGGCTAATTAATCAGACAACCTGCATACGTGGATTTTCTAAACCACAGTCTAGGATAGCCCACAGCAAAGCAAAGCCCAGTATGCACATATTGTTCTCCAAAAGGGGAGAGACACTAAGGCAGCAAAGTCAGACCACCTTCACCATCATTTAAATTTGTCTTAGGATAGTATTGGACATAACCTCCTTAGAGGAGTTACCTGAAGTATACCAGAAAAATCCGTCCCACTTAAAGAAAAAAGCAATAGAAATATTTGCATGTGCTCAGAATCAGGGCCAGAAAATTATTTCTAGCATCTCCCACTTATTCCCCTCAAGAAAAATGTTCACAATAAACTTCTCTCCATTATCTTTTTCTCTGAAATCAAACAACCACTTTGGCCCATGGAGGATTTAGGGCTTCAAAACTTTATTTCTGCCCTTTTTCCCCTTCAAAACATTTTTACTTTTTTTTTTCCTCTCCTGAATCTATTCAGACTATACCTGTCCAAACTGGAGTCTAGCAAATCCATCTACCTTAATTTTGTTCTTACAAAGAACGCAGGAGCTATTTGGGTTGCAAATATTACAACAGTCTTTTGATGGATGGGAAGGAAGAGCTGGATTTCGCACCATCTCCTCCACCAGTCTCCCCTGAAACACTGACGGGCCCCATTGAACTGGACCCAAGCGCACCTTGAACCCTAAAGTAAAGCACAGCTGTGTGTACATGCCAAAGGGGATGTTGGGCAAGGGTTCACATCTCTGCATGATCCTCCTGGAGCAAACAGAGCCAGGGCTGGCACCAAGCCAGTGTCAGCCACGACAAGGGCCAACTGGAAGAGCAGAGACCAAACCCCAGCTGAGACCTCACCATTTTTCACAGCTCTCCAGCCCAGCGTAATGTTTTGATGAGAAAGTGCAAAGAGGTGAACTGCGTCAAGGTACCTATTTTGGCTCTTTACATGGAAAAGACAGAACTTGTAATAAACCTCACTCAAAAAAGTATACACCAAATAAACCTTGAGGGCATCAGGAACGAGATGTACTTACTCAGTAACCCCAGCAGCATCATGTCCTGGCTTCACTGAACTCGACACACCTTTTGCTATTGAGTTCAATGAGATCCAGAGCTTTCTCGGTATCATTTTAAACACACTTTGCCAGGGCTGGCTTTGGAGAATCACTTAAAGATTACAGTTTGGTGAAGAGTGAATTCTCATCTGTTTCTCCTGTAAAAGAAAAAAAAAAAAAAAGGTCTTAAAAGAAGAATAACTTTATTCCACTTCCAGCTTGGTATACGATACTACACGTGCTGATCTAATTGTATTTTCCCCTGTCAGAGCAGCTTGAAATAAGCACCAACACAGTTGTTGGCGCTAGGCGAATGGGAGCTGAGGTTCAGTGCCAGCAGAAGCCTCTGCCTCGGCCCAACGCAAAGCTGCTGCCTCCATGTGCCATAACCTGAGCATGGCCAAAGGGCTGCCAGCTCCACCCAAAATCGGCCCATGCTACGAGAAGCAGGAACTTATTCCCTGGACATAATCAGTCTCCAGAATTAACAGCTGACCTGATAAAACAGGGCTGAACATTCCTCTAATTTAACATATTAAAAAGCATTAAAAATATCCTCCATTTGTGCATGCACAAATGACGTGAGAATCATTGCCTCTGTTCAGCATCTCGCGGGCTTGTGGTGCCTGCCCTTACCCAGGGCTCCTCCACCGCTGGTGCTGAAGTGCAAGTTCCCAATTTGCCCATCTTACATGAGGGCAAAACAACTGGACAGAAAGGGACTGTCGCTTGCCAAGTGAAATAGCACCTTGGGGTTAAAGCTAGGAAAAGACCTCAAGTCCCTTTTCTCATTTGAGCATTTCTGATGTGGCAAACCTCAGCAGAAAGAGAAGTGCTTGACTTGAAACTCCACCAAGGAACTTGGGGCTCACATTTCAGACTACGCGCCTGTTTTGTTCTGCTCGAGTTACAGCGAGAAAGTCACTCTGTAACACCATTTTTCCAGAGAATGAAGAAATATTAACATTGGAGTGCCTTGAGGCCCTGGCCCCACTGTTTCAAGTAGCTGAGAAGAAACACCAGGAAAATTACACTTAGATAATTTTTTTTCCCCTTGTCAATCCGAACATAAACACTGTGGAGCAGAGACTCTTTTCGTTTGCACAGCACCTTGTACCACAAAGTCCTAATCTTTCAGGCATATTTGAACGCACACAAAGAGGCTCAGAACAGGTACCGAGCATTTAACGTTAACACTGATTCCCACTGACACTTTATTTGATATCCACATATGAAAGAAAGAGAAGATGCACAGCAGGAAAGCAAGGGAAATTAAACAGCATGTGTGACCAGTAATACATAAAATTTCTCATTTTGCAAAACTAGCTATAGACTCTTTTAGACCAAACCTGATGTGTCAGTCTCACTGCCTACTTCTTTTTCATTTTATGTTATTTATTGTATAAGCGTTTGTGACACTACTCGCACCAGGGGATAAAGAAAGCCAAGCCAGATTCCCTCTGCTTCCTTTTTTCCCCATTTTTCCCAGCTGGTACCTCCCCGATCGTAGGTCCTGCGTGAGCGTAACACCGTAGCACTGCACCCATGCGGACACCAGCAGCATCAGGTAATGGCCAGGAAGCTGCCGCTGCTCTCAATTCCCTGCCATGTTACCCCATGGGGGGTAAATAATAATAATCAATCAGCTTTCTTCAGCTGACAGTAAGGCATTCAATATTTGCTGAAGCTACTGGCAACTCAAGGTCGGTTTCCAGAGGCCCCTGCCTAGCAAACGTTGCAGTACTGCAAACACCATATACTCTGGAAGAGCAACTCTATGGTATAAACTCTAACGCACCCCATCCTGCTGGATTAGGAAATCCTTTGCAAGTGGTGGATGAATGAAGCTGGAGGGCACACTCACCCTCAGGGGTTGCAGCCTGTCTGGCGTGGCGAGTGCCTGGGCTTGAAGTCACCGATGTAACCAAAGAAATGCTGCAGCAGAGCCCTTCTGGCTCCCAGGGTGGGTTGGGAGCAGGTAAAGACTCAGGGGATGGTGCCTGAAAGGGCTGCATTAAGCCATGCCGCCACACGATTAGAGCTAGCTCAGGCAACCCTCTGAGCTGCAATCCCGCCTCCGATAGCAGCATATCCTCCAAAAGGAAAAGCCCAGCTCCCTCTAAAGTCAAGTTAAAGTCAAGTTCCCCACAACCCCCAGAGAAATCTCTCAGGTTTAGGAGCAGCAGCCAAAGCACAGCACAGCGACGGGGGGAGCTCGCACGTACGCGCCGCTCACACGAGACCCCTGCTAGGCAGCAATAAAATCCAAACCAATCTTCCAAGCTAACGCACTGAGCAGTGCTTTCGTCTTGCTGTAAACATTTCTGGCTTTAACCAACATGTTAGGCAGAGTTATTCCTTGCTGATCTGAGCCAGGAAACGTGGGGTGGTTCCCAGGCCAACAAGCATTGTCCCAGATGGCTTCTTCTGTCTGTGACACAGAGCTGGCACTACCATCCTCCTATTTGAGGGCTTTTGCTGTCCCAACCCTCCTGTAACTGCACAATAGAGCTGTGCTATTACCTAGGACTGAGATAGGACCCAAAGAGTCAGGAGGCAGAAGGCACTGGGGCAGATGGATGACAGAGTGCGGACAGGACCCTGCCCCTCAGCTGGAATCGGATGTCGTTGGCTTGGTTGCTGGTAAGCACAAAATTTAGGAAGATCCCCAGTAAAATGTGGTAGCTAAAGCCATACCATTTCCTGGAGCTCTTAAAGACCAAAGCACTGGTATTACCCACTGTTTCCATCACCTTTTTGATGTCCCCTTTACTCCACGGAGGCTGCTACCGAGTTAACAGCTAGGAATTGAAAACGTGGAAGGAATACGTATGAGCAAATCAAGAGGACAATTCTTTAACTTCTTCAAGGTTTTGGGAACAAAACACTGGAAGGAAGACTTAGCAATTGAATTCCACTTCATTAGAGGGAGAATCATTTCTAAAAGAAGAAATAATCATCAAGATGGAAATACAACAGTTGAGCAACAAGTCTGGAGGGGAAAAAAAGATGCGGCTTTCTGCTGAAAGCCTTGCAGCAGCCTTGTCCTACACTTTATTGGCCTCTAGTGGAAAACAGAAGCTATGTCTTGCAATCACAAAACTTCATTTACAGAGCACAGGGGAGAGAATATACCATTCCCCACACAGAGTTTGAATACATACCTGATGAAGGAATGCAAGGTAAGCGACTGAAAAGGACAACTATTCTGCATTAGCTACATACGCAGTCTTGGTATTGCTATCACTCAGGGAAAACGCCGAGTTAAATATTAGTTCTTTTCTACATATGTTCCCGTTCCGGTGTGCCTCTTAACCGTCTGCCATAAAAGAAATAAAATTCCACCTGCAGAGGCAGTAAGTTTGTTGATATTTGAGCTAGAAGCTCCGAGCTATTGTATGTGCACCACTGAACGTTAACCCTTGTAGCGCTCAGACTGCAGCAGTTTGGCTATAAAGTAGACTCTAAAATAAGGAGTTCAATTGCTATCTTCTGTAAACACAGGCTCTCGGAATGAAAACATATGCCTGTACGGAGCAGACAGTCATTGTGATAGCAGTTCTGCCTAGGTACAAACTTAGTGATTCAAAACCCATGGCTCCGGTTTCCACGGATATAAACAAGATGACAACTCTCCTCAATTAATTAAAAATACAAACATAATCAAAGGAGAGCACTAAGTAGGATCACAGGAACAAACCTCTGCAAAGGTAAGTCAACGGAGGTCAGTAGGCTCAGCGCAGAGATACTGGATAACATTAAGAGCAAGTCATCTGCTGGCCAGAGCAGAGCTCTCAAAAACGGAGCCAGCTACAAAGCAAACGCTGCCCCCAGCAGAACTGTGCACACCAACAATGTACAGATACCTCCTGAGCAGAGAAGGGATGCAGATCGCTGGCGGATGCTGGCCTCCTTCGGCTGAGTGTAAGTCTCTGGGCATCCTCCAACAGCTCTGTAAGCTTGGCTTGGTTTCCTCCATCCTCCAACGCTTGCCTTCTGGAGCCCAGGGCAGCGCGGCAAGGTTTGCTCCCTGGGAATCAGCATCCGTCACGGCAGCCTCGAGACGGTGGAAGGCGATGGAAGCACCCTACTCGGCATCGAGCGGACGGCTTGGCTGGCGTTCAGCGGAGACACGGCCCCGCATCCAGCTCCAAGGATGTGCCTTTGATCCTCTCCAGAGGCTTGGCACTTGGGAGCCTTGGTACACAGGAAAAGGGAAAAGAGCAGCAGGGACTCTCAAACCTGGGAAAAAACTTATTCAAAACATATTTTCGATGTACTTTAACTGCTTTTTGTGTCGGTTTGCTCCTGCATGCATTTTACCAGCCTCTATGGTAGCCTAGGAAGATTATGCCATTAGAAGATTCTTTGGAGGCTGAACTGCCAAAAAAAAGCAAACAAACAAACAAAAAAACCCATGCCAAAACCACACAGCATTCATTCTTTCAGGGTGAGATGATGCGAGCAACCTAACAAATCTGAAAAAAAAACATTTTTGAAAGCCAAGTGCAGTCTTCTGACTTGTTTGTTCTGGTCAAATTGATTGCATACCTTGTTTACCTTCGAGGAGAGAAGGGAAGAGACATCAATGGCCAAAAGCCATCACATTAATACTTTTTGCCAATTCAGAAGTGTTCACACCACCCACCCAGCGTGAGTGTGAGTGCGAGAGAGAAATGTGACCAGCAGCAGGAAAAACTCTAGGCTACCTCTTGTTTGAGTTCCCTTGGCTCAGTGCTGGTCCAAGTGCCTTTTTTTTCTGCAACGTTCCACAGAGTAACCTAAAGCAGCCTGATTTTTATGCCATAAATGTAAAATAATCAAGCACAAGACTTTGAGTCCATGAATCCTCAGGGTTGGCTGAACCCCCATCTGTAAATCCTACAGATTAGTTATATTACGTTTATTTTCTTCATGAGGAAAGAAAAGAAAAAAAAGATTAAATACAATCAGTCTGAGCTGGAAATAGGCTCCTCTCCAGCTCTTGCACAGCCTGGGATCTCAGAAAGAGCAGATATGATGGCAGTAGGACTGGTGTGTGGCAGAGCTTCACCAGACTGGGGCAGCACCAGAAGCAAAGCAAAGTTACTGTGGTACGGGAAAGCTTTCCCCAGCGTCAAGAGAGACAGCTGGGAGAGCTTTCCACACCTCGTCCTTTGGCTTTCTTCTCACAACATAATAAACTCCACTTTGCAGCCTTAATTCCTTAGGCTGCAAAAGATTTGGCACTGGTCTGACATACATTCTATCAGTTAAACAGGTGTATGGATAATACCTAGTTCAAAACAGAAAAGGTAAAAAAAAAAAAAGACGACAGGATCCTTAACAGACAAGTTAAACCTGCTTATCTGCAGAGGAATGAGAGCCTTATTTTAACAATAGCTGAATCACATGAGAAAGCAGTCACAGCTGTGCACCAGCAGACCACA
The DNA here is from genome assembly GCF_929443795.1 of Astur gentilis. Lineage (NCBI taxonomy): Eukaryota > Metazoa > Chordata > Aves > Accipitriformes > Accipitridae > Astur > Astur gentilis. The sequence goes on from NC_064891.1 coordinate 30,438,163, forward strand.
TACCAGTGCGACCAAGTTGGTTCCTACAGGAGAGAAGGATCCTTTTAACTCAAGGTACTGAAAATACACAAGAGACTCACATGGTAAAACCAAATCCGAGCTACCAAAGACATTTAGTAAATGTGACTTTGAATAATTTCTTCTACCACCACTGGACAACGTGAAGCTTCTGAAGCTGTTCTCAAGTCCTGGGTCCAAGCGTTTGCCTTTACATCCACCCCATCTCAAGGCACAAACGGGCACACGAGCTCAGAACAGGTTTGGTAATCCCCAAGCAGGGACTCGGTGGCTCACGGTATATGTCAAGCCAGTAACTCACACGCTGTGCCTGCAACTGGGCTACAGTATAACCACCGGCACCTTTGCTTGGTCCTGGGCCACTGCATAACCTGCCTCCTGCTGCTGTGCAGCAGAGAAAGCCAGGCGATGGGAGTGATTTTTAAGACCAGTACTTTAGTTTTTATCTACTAAGATAAAAAAATTTAAGCTGAATTCTTTTACATGCAAGAGAAATTCAGCCTCAGCTTCTGTTATGCCCCCTATGAATTGTGCACCTTACCTGTTTATCACTTCTTACAACTCCTGAAATTTTTTAGACCTTCCAGTGACATTACAAACTTGAAACAGTACATCTATGATCACGGGAGGAACTGAAAAAAACCACACACACACCACCCCACCCCCGCACCCCACCCCCAAAAAAAAGAACGAATACAAAGATACAAGACAAAGCAGCTCCTTGCTTCCTTAAACTTCATTTTGGGTCACTGTACAGATTTTACTGGAACTGTCCTCCTGTGAAGTTACAACTGAGTCTAATTGGCATAGGAAGGGCACAAGTTCTGATTCTTCCAGGTTAAGGCAGGTAAAAGAAAAAGATGTATTAACAATCTTCCTGCTTATCAAAATGCAGTACACGATATACATGGTTATTGCTCTGTCCAATGCACTGATTTGATCCAATTAACTGTGATGGACTGTTCTGGATGAAAGCACCTCCAAAACACTGCTGCGAAGAAAAGCAGTAACAATTCCTCGTGTCAGACCGCGAGCGCAAGAGAGCACGACCCTGTCTGAAGAGTCAGGACGAGGAAAGAGAATCCCCGGATCCTCACCCTGCTCGAGGGATCCTACAAAGCAACAGAACAGAGCAGCGCTCAAGCCGCACCAGTTTGGGACCCTCCGCAGGAAGGCAGCGCTACCCTCCCCTTCCCACTTTGCACTGCCCATGGGCACAAGTGCTGTGGACGTGCGCCCACTCGCCCACGCACACAGAAGAGGCAGCAGACGGCTGAGTGGTAGAGCTGGATTCTCTGCTGCTTTATTTAATGGTAAATACTTACCGGAATTGAGATAGGGCTTCAAGAAACAGAACTGCAGGTTGAAAGCCTGCGCTTCAGCAAGGCTCTCGCCAGCAAAATGCTAACAAGTGCTGCTTGGGCAAGGTTGATGGGAATGAATGTTATAAATGGAGCTTACAGAACCTTCCAGGAGTGGAAAGCCCCTCTTGCTCCCTGTCCTGGCTTCGGCTGGGATGGAGTTACTTTTTTTTTCTAGTAGGTGGTATAGAGTTGTGGTTTGGATTTAGGATGAGAAGAATGCTGGTAATACACTGATGTTTTCGGTTGTTGCCAAGCAGTATTTAGACTAGGTCAAGGCTTTTTCAGCTTCTCATGTCCAGCCAGCAAGAAGGCTGGAGGGGCACAAGAAGTTGGCACAGGACACAGCCAGGACGGCTGACCCAAACTGGCCAACGGTGTATTCCAGACCATGGGACATCACGTCCAGTATATAAACTGGGGGGAGTCGGCCTGGGGGAGTGGATCGCTGCTCAGGAACTATCTGGGCATCGGTCGGCAAGTGGTGAGCAATTGCATTGTGCATCAGTTGTTTTGTATATTCCAATCCTTTTATTATTATTGTTGCCATTTTATTATTATCATTATTATTTTCTTCCTTTCTGTTCTATTAAACTGTTCTTATCTCAACCTACGAATTTTACTTTTTTTCCTGATTCTCTCCCCCATCCCACTGGGTGGGGGGGAAGTGAGAGAGCAGCTGCGTGGTGCTTAGTTGCTGGCTGGGGTTAAACTATGACACTCACTTCTCTGCAACATTTAAATAACTTAATACACTATCATTCATAGCACAGTACACTGTCCTTGAGGAGAAGATTTTTTCCTCACCCTCTCACCTCCAAAAATTGTTTTGGTTGCAGAATTGTTTTAATACTGATCCAGGCTCCCAAGTTTTAAATGCTGGACAACTCTATAACACTTAGCTTATCCCAAAAACAGTGAGTTCAGGTGAGGCAAAGATCCTTTAAAACAACCAACCAGCCAACCAGCACCACCACAAAGAAACCCAACAGCAACCCAGCACTATGCATAGTATACTTGAGTCCAATTTGGATTTTAAATCATTCCTAGGGAGACCTACTTTTACTACCCACAGTAAAGATTTTTGAGAAAATGAGCTCGTTGCTGTGGAATTAATAATAGATCTATGCAGATTGATATTCCCAGGAGATAAGGAAAAGCAAAAATATTAAAAACTGATGCTCCTGGCAAATGAAAAACTAATGGACCGTATTTTCCCAAAGGGATGGGAGGTGCTTTCATTTTATTTCACTCTGATGACTATCCGAGATCTGCTGTAACAGGGAACTCTCAGGAAGCACCCTCTCCAGCTAAATGGAAATACCTTCAAAATTTCAGACAATGTGGAAGAGAGTGTAAGTCATCACACACCAAATCTGAAGACCACTGAATGATCGCAACACTGCAGGAGAATGTAGCTCTGCTTATGATTTACTTGAAAACCAAAAGAATTCTGCAACATTTCAACCAGAGTTTATGTGTAACTATGGCAGGAAGAGCAGGGATTCAAAAACTGGAACCAAAGCCACTGTCAAGCAGGAACAGTGTTTTTTCAAAGCCAATCTGTATTGGCATCTGAGATTCAAAAAGGCTCAGTGCCACATCCTGCACTTGGGTCACAACAACCCCATGCAGCGCTACAGGCTTGGGGAGGAGTGGCTGGAAAGCTGCTCGGTAGAGAAAGACCTGGGGATGCTGGTTGACAACCGGCTGAATATGAGCCAGCAGTGTGCCCAGGTGGCCAATGGCATCCTGGCCTGTATCAGAAATAGTGTGGCCAGCAGGAGCAGGGAGGTGATCGTCCCCCTGTACTTGGCACTGGTGAGGCCGCACCTCGAGTCCTGTGTTCAGTTTTGGGCCCCTCACTACAGGAAAGACATGGAGGTGCTGGAGCGTGTCCAGAGAAGGGCAACCGAGTTGGTGAGGGGCCTGGAGCACAAGTCCTATGAGGAGCGGCTGAGGGAACTGGGGTGGTTTAGCCTGGAGAAGAGGAGGCTGAGGGGAGACCTTATCGCTCTCTACAACTACCTGAAAGGAGGTTGTAGCGAGGCGGGTGTCTGTCTCTTCTCCCAAGTAACAAGCGATAGGACAAGATGAAATGGCTTCAAGTTGCACCAGGGGAGGTTTAGATTGGATATCAGGAAAAAATTCTTCACTGAGAGGGTTGTCAGGCATTGGAACAGGCTGCCCAGAGAAGTGGTTGAGTGACCAGCCCTGGAGGTGTTTAAAAGACATGTAGATGTGGCACTTAGGGGCAACTTAAACACTTAGGCTTAGTGTTGGACTTGGCAGTGTTAGGTTTCTGTTTGGACTTAATCTTAATTGTCTTTTCCAACCTAAATGATTCTATAATTCTATTTTATGAAAAATATTTTACTTTGAAACTCCTTTTAACAATTTCAACAACTCCAACAGAACAGTTGAAAAATGTCACTGTTGGTGACATCCTTGAAGCCACTCAAGGTAACTCACATTATTTATAAATATTTACAAGTCAAAGTCATGCAATTACCTATATTTTCAAAACCGCACTGACTACTAGAAAATTAATTCTTAAAATATTTAGAAATCAAAGAACTCAAAACTGATTTGCATTATTTAATATTTATGTACAGAAAAAATAATTTGTAACAAACCGTGTATTTACAATTTACACTGCAGAAAGATCTTTTAACGTCAATGAAACAACATGCCCCTAAAACTGGGTTGTATTTCTAGTTGGATGGTAGGTAATGTTCTTTAGAACTCGTTTGTATTAGATGATCTTCAATTTGCAGGCAAAGTTATGGCCAAAATTATCGTCTCCAACAACGTGCTTCTTGCTTTTGGTCTAAATAATAGGAAGAATAGAAATCAGTTCAAATTAACACAGTTTAAAAAAGGTCTATCTGACTGTGCTACAATATTAGGGAGTTACTAGACAGTAAAGTGGAACAACTGCAAATTGTACTCACAGCGGCAAGGACATCAGAGCATTCACCTACACCAGTGGCAAATCAATACAAATATTAGTATCATTTCAATTATGCTCAAAAGAGCACATTAGTCTAATTTAGCTAACAGTGGTCTCTAACAAATGCGTTCCTCTGTGCAAAGTTTGGAGTCATCAAAGCCACACCTGGCTGTTACACTGACACTTGTTCTGCACGTACTTTCTTACGCTATCTCTCATATGAAATGTTTTATGTTGTGGAGGACCATGAGACACCAGTAGTTAATGTGTGCGTGAGTTTCATTCTATTTTTATAAAAAATCTTGTGTGTATTTTAATTCGCTTAAGCTCACATTTAGACAAATGGTCCACAAGCTATGATTTACAGTCCCAAAGGTGACACAAAGCTGCTGACAGTAGGGAAAAGTCCAAGAATTAAAACTGTTGCCAACTGAGGGAATAACATCTGATGCAACTCACCACATCAAGTGACAGCTGAGGACTATTACTCCAGATGTAGAGTTACATGGAAAAAGCAGCCACTTGATAGCCTGGACTGCACAAGATGCCAAATTTTTGAGCTGGTTTAAAGCCCGCACACCGAATGAAGACTGCTGTTAAGACTTGCAAGTGAAAAATAACAGCCTACTATCAAAATATCTTATACTAAAATGTTTTGGGGTACATATGCAGAAAATTGTTAGCCAATTCCCCAAAACTGATCAGTGGACTTCTCATCAAACCCAGGTATGTGCCTCCCTCAGAGGAACACCTCAGAGCAAGGACCAGAAGGGAAACTTAAAGCTGACAGTTGTAACACAACTTAGTATGCACATTTTGTCTTTCGCTGTAGAGAAAGGGAAAACACTGGCTGTTCACCGGTGGCCAAGCGCTCTGGCACACCCCACACTCTGCCACAGCTGGCATATTCATAGCCTGCTGTGTGACACAGAAAAGGCCCTCCACTTGAGATGTACAGCAGAAGGGTCCTCCCAACACAAGCATGAAATAAATTTATAGGAGAGCAGCTTCCATAGCATGGGAGTCTGATTCCACAGAATGGTTGAGGTTGGAAGGGACCTCTGAAAGTCATCTGGTCCAAACCTCCTGCTCAAGCAGGACCACCTAGAGCCAGTTGCCCTGGATTCAGAAAAACTGAATTCATGATAAGAACGAGGATACCAAGTACACAAACGCTCTAACCTACTTTGCCAATACACACTCCCACCCACAGGCAGTAAGTAGGGTAGAATGGAGATGGCAGGTTCTGAACTGTGTGGACAGAGCCGTGCCACATGGAAGGGTATGTCAAATGAGCTTGGTCAGGTCTCAGCTCTGTCTTGAAGAGAAATGTATGAAGGTCATCCTGAAGGGCCACCCAGCTCTTCCACCTTATTCAGTCCAGGCTCATCCTTACACACCACAGAAACATCAAAAAACAGGGAGATTATTTTCTCCCGGCATTTACCAGAAAAGTCAGGCAGCAACGGGGTGTGAGAGGGCATAAGCATCCCCATCCGTATCTGCAGCAATGGGCATGCACTACCATGCTAGACCTCTGTGCCAAAACCAGCTGGTGTCAAATGGCATTCCCACTGGCAAGAGGAATGAAGATGTAAGAGCAGGTAAATGCCTGGACTAGCCTGCCAATGCAAAATCAGGGTATGGCATGGTGCCTAAGTGATGGCAGAGCCACAGCAAGATTGCGCCAAGGCAAAGGAAGTCACCAGCATGCTGAATTACTGCTACAAGAGGAGCAAGAAGCACAATGCTACAATGCTCTGGGATAAGTCTGGCCAGGAGGAATCGTGCTGGGATGGATTCTTTTGGCACTGCAGAGCCAGCCTACAACAGATGGATGAGGCTCAAGGGCAACCGTGCGGGCGTGCAGCAGTCTCAGTTCTGCTTCTGCAGCGTGGAAAACAGCAGATGACGATGGTAACAAATGCCTTGCCAGTGACATCCTAAACTGACCTTCTTGGGATTACAACTACACAAAAGTCTTACAAAGAATGAGGGCCAAAGGAAGCTTTGTGTCACTTCTCTGAGCGAGAATATTGGGAGCTTTGCCAGGCCCTGTATAAAGCTTGAAGGAGAGGTAGCAAAGGAAACTTCAGGCACAAGAACACCTCTGAAACCTGCAACTGAGTTAGAAAAAAGTGATACAATCCTTGCAAGCAGCACAAAGACAAAAAAGAAACCCTTGGTAAGGGCAACGCATCCAGAAAAGGCAACAAATTAGGCAGCAAGACAAAAAATGAAGGAGCAGATTGAAACTTGATACAGCAGCTGAGCTGAAACAGTGGCAGGTGAATGGCAATGTGCATAGCAGGACACAGCGCATAACATGGCAGCATGTGCACACAGAATTTCATGAAGAAAAGAAAATTACTATCAACACCTTAATACATGAGGAGGCCCCTTCTTTGCCATTTCTGAAATAATTCAAGTTCCAGGTAAGTGCACACACACAAAAAAAAAAAAAAAAAAAAGATGGACATTTAAGCAAATTCTTAGCCCATGCATGTGTCCAATTAATTAAGACAGGTTTCATACTTCATCAGCATCACAGTTCCATGGAAATGGGCAAGGAGGGGTGCAACCCTCAGCATCTCACCGGAGACAAGTTCTGCAAGCTTAAAGAGTCCTTCAGAAGAGGAGCTAAATTATTTTCAGTAAAAACAATATTACTGTTAGAGTTCCCCCCCTCTTTTTTCCATCAAGAAACACAAGTATGTCATGCAGCATGGGTGCAAGGTGTAAGCAACAGAAGCCATTTCATAACAAGGTAATGATTTCTGTGAACTTAAATAGGGTTAGCAACTGAACGAAGCGAAGCTATTCTAAATTCTGGTAAGATAATTCAGTCAATGCAATTTGTTTGAAAGGTTAAACAGGATGCTAAGATGGACTCGGTATGCCACAAAATGAAGAAGCAAATAAAGCAAACATTTAGAGTTACTTTGTCTTTAAAACACAGTGGGGCTTTTTCGCTAGCTAAAATACTGTTCCAAGTCTGGCAGCTGTGTTCCAATTTATTCCTGCAGCCACCTCTGTGCTTTACTTATGAATTACCGTAAGAGTGCCCAGTAAAGCTGAGTTGCTTAACAGGCAAATGTCTGCTTTTGCTAATATGAAGAAAATCAGCCATAAAAAAAAGTCAGAGAGATCTGCAATTATCACTTAATTGTCCTTCATGGGCCAATACTGGGAGTCTCATACTTTCCCCTTAAGGTTGCTCCCTCCTTCAGCACTTTTTCTTAACTGGCTACTTAATTAGTCTTCCTGCCTGAACTTAATTGTAAATTTGTTTTGATTAATTAGCCTCAGAGCTGACTCGGCACTAACTGAAATATAGAAGTCCTTAGTTTCTTCAGCATATAGGCTACTGCGTCCTAGGGGAGCCCCCTCTTTGTCAGCAATAAAATTTCAAGTTCAGATTGTGTTTGAAAAAAACTTCTTCA